>NC_034203.2:1245000-1556250 GCF_002021735.2 Oncorhynchus kisutch | reverse complement strand
GTAACACTTTATTTGGATATTCCATCTATAGATGCTCAACAAACCATCTGTAGACTATCAGCAGCATTTCAACTGCATATCAGTTACATATTGGTTTCCTTTCATTGTAAGCCGTATATGGACAGCAATCCGTGCTTTGGTTTAGTTTCCTTAGCGGCACTGTTTCCACATGCTAATGCTTTAGCCTTTATAGCACAAATACCATTCAAGGCATGGCACCGATACTAGCATTTTTCACACATCATGTTCAAATTATCTCAGTGACGTTGTTGAGCTTCAATCGATTTTAGATACTTTCGTATGAATTGGACATGATGCGTGAAATCCAATATCGTTCCAATGACTTGAATGTGATTTGAGCCACAAATGCTAAAACATTAGCATGTGGAAACAGTGTCAGAGAGACTAAACAGAGGCACGGATTGCTGTCATACCTTGTCCATAGACTGCTTGCAGCAGAGGTATTCAAAGTTGGATTTGCAGTGGGGTCACCACTAGGAATTGCAAAAAATTAAGAGTACAGTTTATTCATCTTGGAATAGAATCCAAGATGGCGTAGCAGTAAGTCGTCCTGTCGTGTCGTGTCCCTGTATATTTTGTTTATATTTTGTTTATTTTTCGTTTTTTACATATTTTTCGTTTTTTACATAGCTATCCCTTTAAAAACATTTTGCTAAACCTAAGCTTCCAAATACGCTGGATCTTCACAACTAGCTATCTAGCTAAACTGCAACCCTGGATGATTACCCCTGGCTAGCGTTTCCACCCACTTAGCTTGAAGCTAGCCCGGCCTGCGCTACCACCGTAGCATACTCCTGAGCTACAATACCCGGGCCCACGACCGGTCTATCGATGTCACCGCATGAAGAGGAATAAACAGACTCACCCCATCGCGACGTCCCCCAAAGGCTAACTCTCTAGCCCTCGCTATCTCCCTGCTTGCTAATTCGGCCTGCTAACTGCTAGCTTGTCCAGCTCCGGTCCGCTAACTGCTACCTTGTCTAGCCCGGGCCTACAAACTGTTAGCTTGTTAGCACAGGCCTGCTAACCGCCTGAATCTCCGCGTCCCAAACGCCCACCGGACCCATATTTACTTTCTATCTCTTTTGACTTTTAATTTGTTTATACCTTCCGGAAACCTGCCTCACCCAATGTGATACGGAATCGCTATTATTTTTTATTTATTTTTAGAACACACTCAAGAACCTCCAGAAGCTAACCAGCTAACTAGCTACAAGCTATTTAGTCATTGTTCGTTTTTTTTACCTGGATAACACTCGCCAGTCCAGCTTCCCTTCCCCATCCACCGCTGCCCCCTGGACACTGATCTCTTGGCTACATAGCTGATGCACGCTGGACTGTCCATAAATCACGGTACTCCATTCTGCTTGTTTGTTTTATCTGTTGGCCCCGTTGCCTAGTCTACGCCATTTTACCTGCTGTTGTTGTGCTAGCTGATTAGCTGTTGTCTCACCTACTGTTTTAGCTAGCTTTCCCAATTCAACACCTGTGATTACTGTATGCCTCGCTGTATGTCTCTCTCAAATGTCAATATGCCTTGTATACTGTTGTTCAGGTTAGTTATCATTGTTTTAGTTCACAATGGAGCCCCTAGTTCCACTCTTCATACCCCTGATAACTCCTTTGTCCCACCTCCCACACATGCGGTGACCTCACCCATTACTACCAGCATGTCCAGAGATACAACCTCTCTCATCATCACCCAGTGCCTGGGCTTACCTCCGCTGTACCCGCACCCCACCATACCCCTGTCTGCGCATTATGCCCTGAATATATTCTACCATGCCCAGAAACCTGCTCCTCTTATTCTCTGTCCCCAACGCTCTAGGCGACCAGTTTTGATAGCCTTTAGCCGCACCCTCATACTACTACTCCTCTGTTCCGCGGGTGATGTGGAGGTAAACCCAGGCCCTGCATGTCCCCAGGCACCCTCATTTGTTGACTTCTGTGTTCGAAAAAGCCTTGGTTTCATGCATGTCAACATCAGAAGCCTCCTCCCTAAGTTTGTCTTACTCACTGCTTTAGCACACTCTGCTAACCCTGATGTCCTTGCTGTGTCTGAATCCTGGCTCAGGAAGGCCACCAAAAATTCAGAGATTTCCATACCCAACTATAACATCTTCCGTCAAGATAGAACTGCCAAAGGGGGAGGAGTTGCAGTTTACTGCAGAGATGGCCTGCAAAGTAATGTCATACTTTCCAGGTCCATACCCAAACAGTTCGAACTACTAATTTTGAAAATTACTCTCTCCAGAAATAAGTCTCTCACGGTTGCCGCCTGCTACCGACCCCCCTCAGCTCCCAGCTGTGCCCTGGACACCATTTGTGAATTGATCGCCCCCCATCTAGCTTCAGAGTTTGTTCTGTTAGGTGACCTAAACTGGGATATGCTTAACACCCCGCCAGTCCTACAATCTAAGCTAGATGCCCTCAATCTCACACAAATCATCAAGGAACCCACCAGGTACAACCCTAACTCTGTAAACAAGGGCACCCTCATAGACGTCATCCTGACCAACTGGCCCTCCAAATACACCTCCGCTGTCTTCAACCAGGATCTCAGCGATCACTGCCTCATTGCCTGTATCCGCTACGGAGCCGCAGTCAAACGACCACCCCTCATCACTGTCAAACGCTCCCTAAAACACTTCTGTGAGCAGGCCTTTCTAATCGACCTGGCCAGGGTATCCTGGAAGGACATTGACCTCATCCCGTCAGTTGAGGATGCCTGGTCATTCTTTAAAAGTAACTTCCTCACCATCTTAGATAAGCATGCTCCGTTCAAAAAATGCAGAACTAAGAACAGATACAGCCCTTGGTTCACCCCAGACCTGACTGCCCTCGACCAGCACAAAAACATCCTGTGGCGGACTGCAATAGCATCGAATAGTCCCCGTGATATGCAACTGTTCAGGGAAGTCCGGAACCAATACACGCAGTCAGTCAGGAAAGCTAAGGCCAGCTTCTTCAGGCAGAAGTTTGCATCCTGTAGCTCCAACTCCAAAAAGTTCTGGGACACTGTGAAGTCCATGGAGAACAAGAGCACCTCCTCCCAGCTGCCCACTGCACTGAGGCTAGGTAACACGGTCACCACTGATAAATCCATGATTATCGAAAACTTCAATAAGCATTTCTCAACGGCTGGCCATGCCTTCCGCCTGGCTACTTCAACCTCGGCCAACAGCTCCGCCCCCCCCGCAGCTCCTCGCCCAAGCCTCTCCAGGTTCTCCTTTACCCAAATCCAGATAGCAGATGTTCTGAAAGAGCTGCAAAACCTGGACCCGTACAAATCAGCTGGGCTTGACAATCTGGACCCTCTATTTCTGAAACTATCTGCCACCATTGTCGCAACCCCTATTACCAGCCTGTTCAACCTCTCTTTCATCTCGTCTGAGATCCCCAAGGATTGGAAAGCTGCCGCAGTCATCCCCCTCTTCAAAGGGGGAGACACCCTGGACCCAAACTGTTACAGACCTATATCCATCCTGCCCTGCCTATCTAAGGTCTTCGAAAGCCAAGTCAACAAACAGGTCACTGACCATCTCGAATCCCACCGTACCTTCTCCGCTGTGCAATCTGGTTTCCGAGCCGGTCATGGGTGCACCTCAGCCACACTCAAGGTACTAAACGACATCATAACCGCCATCGATAAAAGACAGTACTGTGCAGCCGTCTTCATCGACCTCGCCAAGGCTTTCGACTCTGTCAATCACCATATTCTTATCGGCAGACTCAGTAGCCTCGGTTTTTCGGATGACTGCCTTGCCTGGTTCACCAATTACTTTGCAGACAGAGTTCAGTGTGTCAAATCGGAGGGCATGCTGTCCGGTCCTCTGGCAGTCTCTATGGGGGTGCCACAGGGTTCAATTCTCGGGCCGACTCTTTTCTCTGTGTATATCAATGATGTTGCTCTTGCTGCGGGCGATTCCCTGATCCACCTCTACGCAGACGACACCATTCTATATACTTTCGGCCCGTCTTTGGACACTGTGCTATCTAACCTCCAAACAAGCTTCAATGCCATACAACACTCCTTCCGTGGCCTCCAACTGCTCTTAAACGCTAGTAAAACCAAATGCATGCTTTTCAACCGGTCGCTGCCTGCACCCGCATGCCCGACTAGCATCACCACCCTGGATGGTTCCGACCTAGAATATGTGGACGTCTATAAGTACCTAGGTGTCTGGCTAGACTGCAAACTCTCCTTCCAGACTCATATCAAACATCTCCAATCGAAAATCAAATCAAGAGTCGGCTTTCTATTCCGCAACAAAGCCTCCTTCACTCAAGCCGCCAAGCTTACCCTAGTAAAACTGACTATCCTACCGATCCTCGACTTCGGCGATGTCATCTACAAAATGGCTTCCAACACTCTACTCAGCAAACTGGATGCAGTCTATCACAGTGCCATCCGTTTTGTCACTAAAGCACCTTATACTACCCACCACTGCGACTTGTATGCTCTAGTCGGCTGGCCCTCGCTACATATTCGTCGCCAGACCCACTGGCTCCAGGTCATCTACAAGTCTATGCTAGGTAAAGCTCCGCCTTATCTCAGCTCACTGGTCACGATGGCAACACCCATCCGTAGCACGCGCTCCAGCAGGTGTATCTCACTGATCATCCCTAAAGCCAACACCTCATTTGGCCGCCTTTCGTTCCAGTACTCTGCTGCCTGTGACTGGAACGAATTGCAAAAATCGCTGAAGTTGGAGACTTTCATCTCCCTCACCAACTTCAAACATCAGCTATCTGAGCAGCTAACCGATCGCTGCAGCTGTACATAGTCTATTGGTAAATAGCCCACCCTTTTCACCTACCTCATCCCCGTACTGTTTTTTATTTATTTACTTTTCTGCTCTTCTGCACACCAATATCTCTACCTGTACATGACCATCTGATCATTCATCACTCCAGTGTTAATCTGCAAAATTGTAATTATTTGCCTACCTCCTCATGCCTTTTGCACACATTGTATATAGACCCCCCCTTCGTTTTCTACTGTGTTATTGACTTGTTAATTGTTTACTCCATGTGTAACTCTTTGTTGTATGCTCACACTGCTATGCTTTATCTTGGCCAGGTCGCAGTTGCAAATGAGAACTTGTTCTCAACTAGCCTACCTGGTTAAATAAAGGTGAAATAAAAAAAATAAAAAAATAAAAAAATAAAAAAAATTCTATGGGACAATATACATTGAGTGTACAAAACATTAAGAACACCTGCACTTTACATAACATAGATTTCACTTGGATTCACTTGGTCAGTCTATGATCCCTTATTGATGTCACTTCAATCAGTGTAGATGAATGGGAGAAAACAGGTTAAAAAATGATTTTTAAGCCTTGCGACAATTGAAACATGGATTGTGTATGTGTGCCATTCAGAGGGTGGATGGACAAGACAAAAGATTTAAGTGACTTTGAACAGGGTATGGTAGTAGGTGCCAGGCACACTGGTTTGTGTCAAGAACTGCAACGCTTTTTTTTTTAACGCTCAACAGTTTCCCGACCACCAACAAAAGGACATCCAGCCAATTTGACACAACTGTGGGAAGTATTGGAGTCAACATGATCCAGCATCCCTGTGGAACGCTTGACACCTTGTAGAGTTTACTCCAACTTGACACCCTGATGAACTGAGGCTGATCTGACGGGAAAAGGGGGAATGCAACTGAATATTAGTTTTCTTAATGTTTTATACACCGTGTAAAAACGTTACTGATAAAAAACAATATTAAAAAAAATACAATTTTATTGAGTAAATGCATATACTGGTTTTCCTAGAGAGTATATATCAACTGATGGGCATGTTGCAATTGTGCAATTACCAACACTCTAGTAACGCTCTGTAGACATGCATTGGGACTATGGAAATAAAGTGATTAAGTTAATATGCAATAATCAACCAATGTTGGGATGACTGAAATGACCTTTAGACACTGGAGCACCCAGGGAAATAAATCAAGAGGGAAGTTAACAAACAACCACTAAGCTTAAACGTGTCTCTTTCCTGTTGGTGATGAAGAAACGCATCAGAAGCACGATGTTAAACTCAATGTTTTAATGAACAAAAATTGTCTATCAACATTTTTGGCCTAATTGCTAAAGGCTGCCAGTGCATGTTGGGCCATTGCTCGAGGAGAGTGAGTGAAAGAGAGAGACATTGCAGCACCAGGGAAGTTGAATTCAATTTGGGGAAAAACTCATGTACGTTTTTCTTTTTTTGAACCGGTTCTATTGAATGTAACAAAGTACCATCTTCCTGCAACAAGGAAAACATGTTTGTCCTCATCTTAGTTGAAGGGGGAAGTAGCTCCCCCTTTCTCTTCATCTCTGTGACCTTTACTTGAATATCACCCACCATGCATAAAGTTGCTGTTACGGTTTTCTTCCGAGGGAGAGGCGGACCAAAATGCAGCGTGGTAATTTTGATACATGTTTAATAACCGAATAAACATGAACAATACAAAAACAATAAACGTAACATGAAAACCTAAACAGCCTATCTGGTGCAAACTAACACAGAGACAGGAACAGAATCACCCACCAACCAAGGACCAAGCGGCGTGGTAAACAGAGGCAGCAGCAGCAGGAGAAGCAACAGGTGCAGCAGGAGCAACAGCAGCAGCAGCAAAAGCAGCAGCAGGAGGAGCTAGCACGGCAGAGCGGCTGGAAGCCCGAGAGGCAGCCCCAAAAATGTATTGGGGGGGCACAGGGAGAGTGTGGCAGAGTCAGGAGTCAGACCTGAGCCAACTCCCACTGTTTACCGTAAGGAGCCATGGATGGAATTGGAGCTATCGGCGAAGCTGAGTGCTGAGTATGAGAGTGTTGAGGATATATTGGACAGAATAGAGAGAAGGCTGTTGGTTTGGCATAGTATGCAAGGCATTCGCCCTGAGGTGCGTGTCCCCAGCCCGGTACCACCAGTGCCGGCACCCCGCACCAGGCTGTCTCTCCGTCCCATCAACACAGGTGCTCCCGCCTGTTCTGCGCTGCCGGAGTCTCCCGCTTGTTTAGCGCTGCCAGAGCCTTCCTCCTCTACAGCGCTGCCGGAGTCTCACGCCTGTTCTGCGCTGCCGGAGTCTCCCGCTTGTTTAGCGCTGCCAGAGCCTTCCTCCTTTACAGCGCTGCCGGAGTCTCCCGCCTGTTCAGCACTGCCAGAGCCGCCAGTCTGCATGGAGCAGCCAGAGCCGCCAGTCTGCATGGAGCAGCCAGAGCCGCCAGTCTGCATGGAGCAGCCAGAGCCGCCAGTCTGCATGGAGCAGCCAGAGCCGCCAGTCTGCATGGAGTAGCCCGAGCAGCCAGATCCGCCAGTCAGCCAGAATCTTCCAGATCCGCCAGTCCGCCAGTCAGCCAGGATCTGCCAGAACCGCCAGTCAGCCAGGATCTGCCAGAACCACCAGCCAGCCAGGATCTGCCAGAGCCAACTACCTGCCTGAGCTTCCTCTCAGTCCCGAGCTTCCCCTCAGTCCCGAGCTTCCCCTCACTCCCGAGCTTCCCCTCAGTCCCGAGCTGCCCCTCAGTCCCGAGCTGCCCCTCAGTCCCGAGCTGCCCCTCAGTCCCGAGCTGCCCCTCAGTCCCGAGCTGCCCCTCAGTCCCAAGCTGCCCCTCAGTCCCAAGCTGCCCCTCAGTCCAGTGGGGCCCTTGGTGAAGGTTACTAGGCCAAGGTTGGGGGCATGGGTCGCCAATCAAAGGACGCGATGCAGGTGGACTAAGACTTTGTTGGAGTGGGGTCCATGTCCCGCGCCGGAGCCGCCTCCGTGGACAGTCGCCCACACGGACCCTCCCCTTTAGGTTTAGGTGTGCGGCCGGGAGTCCGCACCTTGGGGGGGGGGGGGATTTTCGAACAGGGAGTCGGAAATGGGGCTTGCTCCGTCCGCTCCACGCATCGACCCGGTATTGCAGTACCTCCGGGAACGGGGCAACACTTTTCTCCCGTTGTCAAGGAAAAATACTCATTCACAAAGCTATGTAAACAGCTAGCTTAGCTTAGCTTAGCTTAGCTTAGCTAGCTAGCAGAAGAAGAGAAGGAAAGAAACATTCAAACTGAAAAAAGGGCGAAGCCATAAAAAATAAAAAATTGGGGCAGGATAGTGTGTGTGTGTGTGATTGTCTCTCTCTCTCTCTCTCTCTCTCTCTCGCTGTGTCTGTGAGGGGGGGGGGGGGGTTTCTGTCACGCCCTGGTCTAAGTATTTTGTGTTTTTTAAATTATTTTGGTCAGGCCAGGGTGTGACATGGGTTTTTTATGTGGTGTGTTTTGTCTTGGGGTTTTTCGTAGGTATCGGGATTGTGGCTTAGTGGGGTTTTCTAGCATAGTCTATGGCTGTCTGGAGTGGTTCTCAATCAGAGGCAGGTGTTTATCGTTGTCTCTGATTGGGAACCATATTTAGGCAGCCATATTCTTTGAGTGTTTCGTGGGTGATTGTTCCTGTCTCTGTGTTAGTTTGCACCAGATTAGGCTGTTTAGGTTTTCGTATTACGTTTATTGTTTTTGAACTGTTCGTGTTCTTTCTTTATTAAACATGAATCTAAATAACCACGCTGCGTTTTGGTCCGATCCCTGCTACACCTCCTCGTCAGAGGAGGAGATAGAAGAAAACCGTGACAGTTGCCAGAGGTGTGTTCAGTTCGACAGAGTAGTGTGCAATGTATAATTAAAAGGAAACTGTACTGAACGACCAGTATAAGAACGGTGTGTTTATGGTGACCCATAGAGCGTTTGTGTATGTGTATGGTGTGTGCTGCACATGGGTGATGCACAAGTTTTGCGTTTCAAATGGTCAAAACCATCACAACCTCAGTTTTTCACATTCCTTATGTCCTTGAAAAGTCTACCAAGGACTCCATGTTTGTGTCTCCTGCCCCAACGTATATCCACTCTATGAAGCAGAGCTTCCTCTTTAGGTACTTCTTTGACCGGTTCCATGCCACACTTCCTTCTTGTAAATCTGCCACTCCCTCTCAATATTCTGAGTGTGCAGACCTGGAAGTGGGTCTACATAATTCTGACTGTGGTTGACCTGTAATCCTCCTTTGAGAAACCTGCAAAGGCTCTCCACTTGTCACTGACTACCATAATCTGCCACTACCATAATCTGTCTTGATGACAGCAACCAGGGTCTCCTTGTTCCTCCTCTTCACAAGCCGAGGGATTGTGACGACTGGAGTTGCACCGGATCGCCAACATTTCCGAACACCCATGTCTTTGTCCTCCATCTATTTCCAAAGTGTCCTCTGGTGTACTGGAATTAAATAGTGTCAAAGTATCATTCGTGAACAAGGAATCAACCTACCCATTAAAGAGGCAATCTGCAGTTCAAAAGATAAAGTGAAACCCCACCACAGTTTTGGTAAACAGCTGAGGGATGGAGCTGGAGAAATGTAAATCTCTCAAATTCCTAAACAGAGCTAAGGATGCAATGACTGACCATCCATATCAACATGGGCTTTTTAACAGACAGAAATATTCATCAGTTTCATCAGCTTTCCGGGTGGCTGGTGTCAGACGATTCCGCAGGTGAAGAAGCCGGATGTGGAGGTCCTGGGCTGGCGTGATTACACGTGTACTGCAGTGGTGAGGCCGATTAGATGTACTGCCAAATTCTCTAAAACAACCTTGGAGGAGGTTTATGGTAGAGAAATGAACATCTGTGGCATTGTTTTGTGTGACAAATCTGCACATCTTAGAGTGGCCTTTTATTGTCCCCAGCACAATATGCACCTGTGTAATGATCATGCTGTTTAAATCAGCTTTTTGATATGCCACACCTGTCAGGTGGATGGATTATCTTGGCAAAGGAGAAATGCTGACTAAAAAGGATGTAAACAAATTTGTGCACAACATTTGAGGAAAATAAGCGTTTTGTGCATATGGAACATTTCTGGGATCTTTATTTCAGCTCATGAAACATGGGACCAACACATTTTTATATTTTTGTTCAGGATATGTTTTGAGGCTATACAGTGTTGTTTACAATTACATGATTTACAAACAATGGAGTAAATCAAGATTATATTTTGGGTTCTGATGGAGTTGAACTAAGCTCATGAGGTTTTATTCCTCAGGAATCAATGGCTATATTCTGTATTATTCAAAGTCCAAATTGGTGATGCACATATTGCAGATTAAGCCTTTAAATCGAAGATCTGAACAGCAGTTTTCAAATGAAAAAGTTAGTTATCACTGGAGTGTTTTGTTTATTTAGACTTACCATGAGCGCCAAAAGTATTGGGACAATGACAAATGCTACAGTAATGTGGATGCTACCATGATTACAAATAATCCTGAATTGTGAATAATTATGAGTGAGAAAGTTACACCCCCCCCCCCCCCCCCCAAAAAAAATGCTAGCCTCCGCTTTTTCGTGGATATCCAAGTGGTAGTTACAGTCTAGTCCCATCGCTGCAACGAAGCGAAGGTCGAGACACGGCCCTGCCAAGCCACACTGCTTCTTGATACACTGCTTACTTAACCCGGAAGTCAGCTGCACCAATATTTCGGAGGAAACACTGTACAGCTTGCGACCGAAGTTAGCGTGCATGCGCCCGGCCCGCCACAGGATGCTCTAGAGCGCGATGGGACAAGGACATCCCAGCCGGCCAATCCCTCCCCTAAACCGCAAGACGCTGGGCCTATTGTGTGCTGCCTCATGTGCGGTCTCCCAGTCGCAGCTAGCTGCAACACAGTGTGGGATCGAACCCGGGTCTGTAATGACGCCTCTTAGACTGCTGCGCCACATCGGGAGGCCTGATATTCAGTTTCAATATGGTAACTATTGCATTCATTGTCTGTGTATCAAGTTAAAAACCATCATTTCAAGTTTACCAAAGATTAATATATTCAACTTCTCAGATGCGTCTAGATTCAGTTCTTAAATTCAGTTCTCTAATTTCAGATTCAAAACCAGAGACAACATCTTGGTACTGTACCCTGCCAGCAAGAAATGGTAAAAGAGAACAGAGAATCAAACACTATGTTAAGCAGATTTCTGGTGTTTTCTGAAGCCAATGTAGCATGTTGAATGTTAGTTCTTTATACGAATTTGGCACTAGCATTTTAACTGTTTGGGCTATAAGCTATTATGACCCCATTCTTGAAAGCGAAGTTTCTCTGGAACATGGTGGTGCCTTCTGTTCCCCTCTATGGACACATTAGAAGGAGAGGGGGAAAAAAACAGCATTTTGGCCCGCATTACAATATAGTTAAATACCTTTTCTTGCTCTTGTGACTTACTGGTTGCGAACCGGGTCTCCTGCACGTCAGAAGACTGTTTTAGCCCACTTAGCTGAAGCCCATCCGAATGAGTACAGGAAGCTAACAAGTCTCCAGCAAGGTTACATTTTGACCTTATACATACTTTTGACCTCATACTCCATCATAGCACCAATATAGCTGACTGCATTTGAACTCAGGCCCACTGCACAACAACACTTTCTGTGGCAAACAGAAGCAGAAGGATCTGTGCACCTCAATGGAAATGCAACAGAGGTGGTTTGGTGATCCATGCATGTGATGAGCAAACTTATTGCCTGAGACCTGAAGACATGTTAGTTTGACTGATGGGTTTATAACCCAATCCTGCGCGCCAGACAATGTAACTTGTCTCTGAAATGTTAGTTATCACGCAAATGTGGTCCCCGGACCACCTGTGTTACACTTCACCCCCCTTTGACCTCTTCCTCGAAGAGCCCAATCAAAGTAACATAGCCTACTGAGCTAAAGCCTAGGCATTGGTTAACAAAGTCTTAACCCAGTCACGTTACCCTTATAATGAGTACTTGAAACAAACCAATCTTCAGTTTCTCATCACATAAGCCTGGGTCACCAAACCACTCTCTTTTGATGATTAACCTTGCTTGATTTTGCAGACTTGTATTAGTGTAGCAGATTGGGATCTGTGAAACTCACTCCTCAGCCTGAAGTGTGACCCCTTGCGCTATTGAAGAAGCCTTTTTTAATGGCGTGATGGGATGGTATGGTACAGGAGGACGGTCACGTGTGTTTTTGAAGCAGAGGTCCCGAGTTTGAGTCTCTGTATAAGCTGAATCAGGGGGAAGCGGTACTCGCTAAGCAAGCTGGACTCTCACAACAGCCTGAAGTCACCCTATCAAGCCTAGCTAGCTAAGTCAGACCTGCTGGCTTCTGGCCAAATTAGCTAAAGTTCTTGATTCGAGAAAATAAGATAAATAAAACATCTCAAATCAGCTACTCACTTTAACTGCTTTGAGATATTTTCTGAATAGTTTCTCACTTTGTTTTTCCAGTTGTCAGTTCGACCACAGCATTTACACTCATTTGTGGCGCCCAAATTTAAAAAATGACGGTTTGAATTCTGCAGCAGAAAAAAAGGGGTTCTTGTTGCTAGGCTAACATAAATTATATGGATTTAATATATAACAAAATATTGAGCATGTCCTCAAAACTCAAATAATCAGACAATGTATATCAAAACGCATATCAAGATCCTGATATGGACCTCAGTCAAGAGCATATGCATTGTATTTGTTGAGAAAATATACTATGTAGCCCTATTGTTAGCCAACAGATCCAACCCACTTGCTTACAGCTGCACTAGGGTCAGACAGGCTTCCTGTATAGATTAAGACACTGTGGAGCCAGCGTGAGATATTGTTTGGAAAAAGAACATCAATCCAGGGATGAGAAATGCACTGTACTATGAATTGCCCCATTATTCCAACTGTTACCCCAAGACAATTGAACTAATGATAGTTTTTTGGTTTGTTATTAAAGTTGTATATATTGTTTTCCACAAACATATTTTTTTTAAACAACGTACAGCATAAAAATATTGAGCATGACATCCAGACATATCCTCTGAAGGGGTTAAACCAAGGCATCATACCTTTTAAAGGGTTAATAAATTGTGTTATGATAAACTGTAAGGAGACATCGGTGTGTGGTAACACCCGTTTTGAGTGTTGTCCCCTTCAGACACCATCAGAAGGCAGAAACCTGTGGCTGAGTTTCTGCGAACACGACTGTTTCCCTGAGAACACAAGGCTGCCGCAGGCCTGATGAAAACAGCCTCCTGTCAGAAGATGCTTAGACTCGTTCACCTTGTTATGACCCTATACTTGTGATGAGAAGTCATGTTTCGGTCAAACCCACTTCTGAGCTTTTAATTGCTGACAAGATGGTTGCTGCTGTCAGGGAGAGGTTAGATTTATTAAAATGTTGTTGCCAGGGAAAGTCCCGCAAGGGGGACTGGGGAGGCTATATGAGTACACGATGTCTTAGACACTTTGCAGAACCTAGGGAGAGAATCATATATTGTACTCTGTACCAACTTCTGCCTATAATTGTATTACTAAAGGATATCTTAACACTTATTAAACAAAGAGTCAGTGTTTACTTTCTACTACATATATATATATATATAAGTTTGTAAATTATATAGACATAATCATCTGTTGAAGAAATTGACCAACACTTTGGTGAGCTTTCCAGGATCGAGTGACCACTTCGCTAGACTGACCATTGATCCACGTGCAAGAGCTACAAAATTATAAGGTAAGCAGACGCATGTTATGTCTAAAGTCTGTAAGTTTGCTATAGCACGTTGTGGTTAATGAGTCATTCTGGCAAGTAAGTGGTACCTCGCTGTTAAATTTATACAAACCTACATTTCTGTGTAATGATGAAATAATTGAAAGTGTGAACCTATTGTTGGGAAATTCTTCAGAGGAAGCACAGACCGCCTAGGTGGAAATAGGTTATAAATTCCTAGGTTAAATAACAAGTTAATGACTTTGACAAAGAAGATGAGATTTGGTGATAGGAATTAGGGCACTGATTGTTGAGATTATTGTGATGAGACTTGGTGATAGGGCATAAATTCCAAGTATAAAACACCGATATTTGATAGAATTGAGAGTTGTTAAAATATCTTCTAATAATTTAGATTGTAATTGTTATGTTTATGATATTTTCTGTGTGTTATTACTGGATGGTGGGACATTTAATCAGGAGTTAGTTATAAACAATATAATGCCTGTGTATTTGAGTTAACTGAGTGGACATTTGGATCAGACGCTCGAAGAGTTGCCTGTGGGGGTATAAACCTTAATGCATACACCCTGTTGTATTAGGAAATACACCTGCCCGTGTGTTACTGACCCATGTTATTTTAGAAGGAACTAGTTTCGAAGTAGTAGTTTCTCCTTTGGAAGGAGAACATTATCACAGGGATACCAGAATCGTAGTGGGGGTTATACCAAAACTTATATCAGTTATAAGTCATCTTGAACCTTTTACTGTTCCGTGGTTGCTCCATAGAGAATTTTTATATTACACCACCCATACATTACATGGTATTCAATTATCATTTACTTATCACCATGTTCTCAATACACTTATACGACGTAAGGGGTAGATTATACGCACATATAGGGATATTTTGCAGTTCATTTATCTTTACATTACACGCAGAGCCTAATTTAAAAAGAAATGGAAAACATTTTTGAGATATGGCTGACGGGAGCTCAGAGTTGTCTCAACAGTTTTAAATTGGGAAATACCCCACTGTGGAAAAAGACAACCTGGGTTTTCAAGAAATGGCATGAGTGGACCAAAGAGGCTTTTGAATATAGATGGCCTACGGATGGATTATTTAACAAGACCAAATACCAACATGTGCAGCACATTGTGAAAAGAAGACACCCTGTTTACCGTGACTGCTTTGGCAATGTTAAAAACTGAGGGTAATCTATTCTGGACTCAACAGAAAGCTACCCGTTTGAAAAAGGAATTGACAAAGATTAAAGACGCTGGCTCTCTTAAGAAAGAGAAGCTTCCTCTGGAGTGTAGCGCCCCTACCATATGTTCCACCGCCCCCTCCCTGCTGCGGAGATAGGTTTAAAAGAATGTATCCACTACTCCCAAACAAACTAGTAACTCCAGGTGCTTGGTCTCCAGGACCAGAGGGAGGAAGAGTCCCGAGCCAAGGAGGGGATTCGGATGGTTCCAGGAAGGTTGTCTTTACTGGAGACTTGACTTTTCTGAATACGGAGACACGGGAACCTATTCCCCTGCCAGACCAAGATGACAACTCTCCCCCACCACCAGGTAGAATGCATCAAGAACTAGGGGATATATGGAATGATGCCAGGGCACACTCAACGCCTCTCTACCCTAGAGTTACCACAGCATAGGACCTCATGGCAGCTCAAGAAAAGAAGGTGCAGAGAGAAATGGATAAAGCTGTTGACAAAATCAGACGACATTGCGATGATGAAGACAGACAAAACGCTGAGTGGAAGTAACATAAAGGAAGACTGAGGAAAGAGCAAGAAAGGCTAGACTTGACACAGCTCAAGAAGGCCCAGCTAGCCCAGCTGGACAAAGGAAAGACCAACAACCTGACGGTGGCTGTAACTTCAGCCATCAAGCAACAACAACCACCAACACAACCTCCTCAACCACCTGCAGCTCAGTTCCCTCCTCAGCCATATGGGAACCCACAACGATACCTACCACCACTTAGACTGGACTGAAGATACAACAATTGACCTGGGGGAAGGTAATACTATTAAGGCTCCCTTTCTGAACTCTCCAGCCACTCCCGTTTGCCTACTGGGTAGACATTTTCCTGATCAAGTCCAACATGATTCAAAGGCACGACCTGACCTTTATGATGAACCTCGTGAGCTCCCTGATGTTGCTCTCTTTGTTGAAGTCTCTGCCTTTATTGATAAGGATACTGGTAGGAAACATACAGGTTTTGGTATAGTCTCACTGGATAGGTCACTGTTGACTGAACAGCCCATGCCTGAATATTGCTCTGCCGAGCTGTTGGCACTTACTGAAGCATGTAAATTATGTAGTGGTTTGAAGGTTAACATGTATTCTGACTCTGCATACACCAATGGTGTTTGCCTGTTTTGGATAGGGGTTTGGAAAGGTAGGGACTGTGTTAACACGTCTGGTACTCCTATCAAGAACCGCATACAGATTGAATCCCTGATGGAGGCCATGTTGCTTCCAGCTGAGTTGGCTATTCTCAAGGTCCGTGCCCACATAGGCAACACTGATAGCATTAGTTTAGGTAATGCTGCTGCTGATGCTGCTAAGAATGCTGCTTCTCACTGCCATACTCATGCCGTTATGCTTACTACCCTGTGTAAGTCTGAAATCACTGATCTGGACCAACAGTTCATTAGAACGTGCGTTGAAGATGTCGTTCCCATAAGAACGATTAAAACATTCCCAAACCAGAAACCGTGGATTGATGGCAGCATTCGCGTGAAACTGAAAGCCCGAACCACTGCTTTTAATCAGGGCAAGGTGACCGGAAACATGACCGAATACAAACAGTGTAACTATTCCCTCCGCAAGGCAATCAAACAAGCTAAGCGTCAGTATAGAGACAAAGTAGAATCTCAATTCAACGGCTCAGACACAAGAGGTATGTGGCAGGGTCTACAGTCAATCACGGATTATAAAAAGAAAACCAGCCCAGTCACGGACCAGGATGTCTTGCTCCCAGACAGACTAAATAACTTTTTTGCCCGCTTTGAGGACAATACAGTGCCACTGACACGGCCCGCAACTAAAACATGCGGACTCTTCTTCACTGCAGCCGACGTGAGGAAAACATTTAAACGTGTCAACCCTCGCAAGGCTGCAGGCCCAGACGGCATCCCCAGCCACGCCCTCAGAGCATGCGCAGACCAGCTGGCTGGTGTGTTTACGGACATATTCAATCAATCCCTATCCCAGTCTGTTGTTCCCACATGCTTCAAGAGGGCCACCATTGTTCCTGTTCCACACCATGTTTAACACCATAGTGCCCTCCAAGCTCGTTATCAAGCTCGAGACCCTGGGTCTCGACCCCGCCCTGTGCAACTGGGTACTGGACTTCCTGACGGGCCGCCCCCAGGTGATGAGGGTAGGCAACAACATTTCCACCCCGCTGATCCTCAACACTGGGGCCCCACAAGGGTGCGTTCTGAGCCCTCTCCTGTACTCCCTGTTCACCCACGACTGCGTGGCCACGCACGCCTCCAACTCAATCATCAAGTTTGCGGACGACACAACAGTGGTAGGCTTGATTACCAACAACGACGAGACGGCCTACAGGGAGGAGGTGAGGGCCCTCGGAGTGTGGTGTCAGGAAAATAACCTCACACTCAACGTCAACAAAACTAAGGAGATGATTGTGGACTTCAGGAAACAGCAGAGGGAACACCCCCCTATCCACATTGATGGAACAGTAGTGGAGAGGGTAGTAAGTTTTAAGTTCCTCGGCGTACACATCACAGACAAACTGAATTGGTCCACCCACACAGCATCGTGAAGAAGGCGCAGCAGCGCCTCTTCAACCTCAGGATGCTGAAGAAATTCGGCTTGTCACCAAAAGCACTCACAAACCTCTACAGATGCACAATCGAGAGCATCCTGTCGGGCTGTATCACCGCCTGGTACGGCAACTGCTCCGCCCACAACCGTAAGGCTCTCCAGAGGGTAGTGAGGTCTGCACAACGCATCACCGGGGGCAAACTACCTGCCCTCCAGGACACCTACACCACCCGATGTCACAGGAAGGCCATAAAGATCATCAAGGACAACAACCACCCGAGCCACTGCCTGTTCACCCCGCTATCATCCAGAAGGCGAGGTCAGTACAGGTGCATCAAAGCTGCGGCCGAGAGACTGAAAAACAGCTTCTATCTCAAGGCCATCAGACTGTTAAACAGCCACCACTAACATTGAGTGGCTGCTGCCAACACACTGACTCAACTCCAGCCACTTTAATAATGGGAATTGATGGGAAATGTAAAATATATCACTAGCCACTTTAAACAATGCTACCTAATATAATGTTTACATACCCTACATTATTCATCTCATATGTATATACTGTACTCTATATCATCTAATGCATCTTTATGTAATACATGTATCACTAGCCACTTTAACTATGCCACTTTGTTTACATACTCATCTCATATGTATATACTGCACTCAATACCATCTACTGTATCTTGCCTATGCGGCTCTGTACCATCACTCATTCATATATCTTTATGTACATATTCTTTATCCCCTTACACGTGTCTATAAGGTAGTAGTTTTGGAATTGTTAGCTAGATTACTTGTTGGTTATTACTGCATTGTCGGAACTAGAAGCACAAGCATTTCGCTACACTCGCATTAACATCTGCTAACCATGTGTATGTGACAAATACAATTTGATATTTGATTTGATTTGACACCAGGCTACAGATGCACTTAATCACCCTTTGTGGGAGTCTAGAGGCTGCTCTAGGGCCCCTGATGGCCTTTGGAGGCAGTCCCTCTCTGGCAAACCTCTCATCTCCTCTGTGTGTCGCCTGGCAAGGGGTCATGCGCCAAGGGGGAGATGGTAAGACTAATATCTGATTGGAATTTTCAAAACACACATGTATAAATGTACTACATGCATGCAATACAACATTGGTAAGTGTACCCTCCTGAAACCAGGGAAATTTCCAGCACCGGCCGGCCCATTCATCCATTTAGCTATGGATTTCATAGACATGGCTGAACTAAAGGAAAGAAAGAGATACTGCCTGGTAATAATTGACTGCTTACCAGGTGGGTTGAAGCATTTCCAACCGTGCACTGTGATGCCAAAACGGTAGCAAAACTTCTGGTAAGGGAAATAATCCCTAGATTTGACCAGAAATTCTTTCTGCAGACAATGACACCCATTTCACAGGAGACGTGGTTGCACAGGTGGCTGCCCAATTGGGGAGTTTGTCATCTACCAAGAGTTTGTTTGTATCTACCACCCACAAAGTAATGGGTTTACTTTAAGAGCTAATCAAACCATAAAAGCGGGGCTTGCCAAAGCATGTCACTCCACAGGGCAGTCATGGGTAGAGTGTCTCCCCTTAGTCTTGATGAAAAAGCACAATAGCATAAACCGCGGAACAGGGCTTAGCCCACATGAGCGCTTATCTGACCATCCAATTAATATTCCTTTACACAGACCAATGACTCCAAAACTGACTGACCTGACTACACTGGATGATGATTTGAGTAAATAAATGAAGGAACTAATCCATGCTGTTAGGTCATTGTATTCCCAACACAGGAAGGCCCAGGAAGTTCAAGAACAGGGCGACCCAGACAGCCTGCCTGTTGACGTTGGAGAGTGGATCAAGCTGAAGGTCCACAAACAAACAAACATGGAACCACCCCAGATGGATGGGCCCATAACAGGTCATCTCAGCAACACCCACAGCAGTGAAGGTCCAGGAGCACCAGGGGTGGCACCACCTATCACACTGCCAGAAGACGTCACAGCCATCATAACAGATAAGAGTGCACAACCAGACACAGATGTTGTCACACATGAACAGTATGCTCACATTGTTAAAAACAAAACTTGGGGTAAACCTTTAAAAAGGTACATGTTTTTGGTTGTTCTTATTCTGCACCAACAGTCTCTGCTCAGTGGAATAGAGATCCAGGAGAACCAATTGAAAACCAGTAATCAATGGGTAAACATGGTCCAAAACCAGAGTAGACGAGTCACGCCAAGTGGTTCGTATGTAGTCGTTTTGAAAAACCCTCGGAGTGAGTTGTTTGGATCAATTGTCGTAGGTGATTGGATTAACAACCTCACCTACTCCATGCAGGCCCATATGAATTTGACTATTGCTGGTTTTGCCCTCCTTTCCACTGATGTTCAGAGTCTTAAAGCTGTTACAGCCAGGTACAGTGGGGCAAAAAAGTATTTAGTCAGCCAACAATTGTGCAAGTTCTCCCACTTAAAAAGATGAGAGGCCTGTACTTTTCATCATAGGTGCACTTGCCCCACTGTATAGCCTGGCATTAGACGACATCCTGGATAAGGAGGGGGGATACTGCAGGGCTGCATTCTGTGCAGCTGGCAAATTTGTACTTCATAAGGCTATGCCAGGCATGTTTATGCTTCATGTTCCTCATCCCCCAGACCCTTATTTCTATCCTCAATCTCCTGAGGATTGCTTGCAATCTAACGCACCTTTTATGGATGATTCTTATAATCACTATGCTTGAGTTACTTCACTTTTGTTGAGGCCTTGAGGCCTCAAAGGGCGGTCATGTGTGTGTTTTTGAAGCAGAGGTCCTGAGCTTGAGTCTCTGTACAAGCTGAATCAGGGGGAAGCGGGACTCGCTAAGTAAACTGGACTCTGACAATAGTTGTGCTCATCTCAAACGCTGATGTCGCTGTGGAGTGAGTTTGGGGGGTGAATGTAGCAGATGGGGATCTGTGAAAGTCATCAGCCTTAAGTCACCCTATCAAGCCTAGCTAGCTAAGTCAGACCTGCTGGCTACTGGCCAAATTAGCTAACGTTATTGATTCGAGAAAATAAGATAAATAAAACATCTCAAATTAGCTACTCACTTTAACTGCTTTGAGATATTTTCTGAATAGTTTCTCACTTTGTTTTTCCAGTTGTCAGTTCGACCACAGCATTTACACACTCATTTGTGGCGCCCAAATAAAAAAAATGACGGTTTGAATTCTGCAGCAGAAAAAAAGTGGTTCTTATTGCTAGGCTAACAGTTACAGTGCTTGTAGCTTGCGGTTTTGCGCCTTTATGTCTAAGAATTATATGGCAATAATATTTCAAATTATTTGTCAATAATATTTCAAATTATTTAACATGTCCCCAAGACTCAAATAAACAGAAAATGTAGTATATCAAAATGCACATAAATATCCTGATACGGACCTCAGTCAAAAAGCATATGTATTGTATTTGTTGAGAATATATACTAAATTCAGCAAAAAAAGACACGTCCCTTTTTCAGGAACCTGTCTTTCAAAGATAATTCGTAAAAATCCAAATAACTTCACAGATCTTCATTGTAGAGGGTTTGTAAAGGGTCAACTGTTTCCCATGCTTGTTCAATGAACCATAAATAATGAATGAACATGCACCTGTGGAACGGTCATTAACACACTAACAGTTTACAGACGGTAGGAAATTAAGGTCACAGGGCTTGTAGGCCTGTTGTAAGGCAGGTCCTCACGAGACATCACCAGCAATAACATCGCCTATGGGCACAAACCCACCGTCGCTGGGCCAGAAAGGACTGGCAAAAAGTGCTCTTCTCTGGGGGTGATGGTAGGATTCGCGTTTATCGTCAAAGGAATGAGCGTTACACCGAGGCCTGTACTCTACAATTTTAAAGGCAATGCTACCAAATACTAATTAAGTGTATGTAAACTTCTGACCCACTGGGAATGTGATGAAAGAAAGAAATGCTGAAATAAAATCACTCTACTATTATTCTGACATTTCAAATTCTTCAAATTAAGTGGTGTTCCTAACTGACCTAAGACAGGGAATTTTTATTAGGATTAAATGTCAGGAATTATGAAAAACTGAGTTTAAATGTATTTGGTTAAGGTGCATGTCAACTTCCAACTTCAACTGTAGGCCTACTGTTAGCGAACAGATCCAACCCACTTGCTTACAGCTGCACTAGGGTCAGACAGGCTTCCTGTATAGATTAAGACACTGTGGAGCCAGCGTGAGATATAGTTTAGAAAAAGCACATCAATCCAGGGATGAGAAATGCACTGTACTACGAATTGCCCCATTATTCCAACTGTTACCCCAAGACAATTGAACTAATGATAGTTTTTTGGTTTGTTATTAAAGTTGTATATATTGTTTTCCACAAACACATTTTTTAAAAACAATGTACAGCATAACAATATTGAGCATGACATCCAGACATATCCTCTGAAGGGGTTAAACCAAGGCATCATACCTTTTAAAGGGTTAATAAATTGTGTTATGATAAACTGTAAGGAGACCTCGGTGTGTGGTAACATCTGTTTTGAGTGTTGTCCCCTTCAGACACCATCAGAAGGCGGAAACCGTGGCTATCTGAGTTTCTGCGAACACGACTGTTTCCCTGAGAACACAAGGCTGCCGCAGGCCTGATGAAAACAGCCTCCTGTCAGAAGATGCTTAGACTCGTTCACCTTGTTATGACCCTATACTTGTGATGAGAAGTCATGTTTCGGTCAAACCCACTTCTGAGCTTTTAATTGCTGACAAGATGGTTGCTGCTGTCAGGGAGAGGTTAGATTTATTAAAATGTTGTTGCCAGGGAAAGTCATGCAAGGGGGACTGGGGAGGCTAAATGAGTTACAGAATGTCTTAGCTCTCCCCAGTCATATACCTAACTCTGTACCAACTTCTGCCTACAATTGTATTACTGAGGGATAATTTAAATACTTAAACAAAGAGTCTGTTTCCTTTCTTCTACCAATATAAGTTTGATAATTATATAGACCTGATCATCTGTTGAAGAAAAGGACCAACACCTCCAACATATCACATATACACAATCAAATAGTATTTTACAAGCTAAAATACTAAACTAAAATGGGTTCACAAGCATAAGTTATCACCTCCCAGTCTTAGAAACAACATGACAAATAAAATGCGTCCAGCTTCTAGAATTGTCGTTTCTACCAGTGATCCTATCAAGCATTTGTTCATAAGATACTACCTCCAACATTGATTCTATCCACTGTTTTAGAGTAGGAGTGGCATGTAACGATAACAACAGCGATTATTGCAAATTCCTCATTTGTTACATTAGGTAACTCTGTTCTATCGCCCAAGAGACATTCTTAGCTAACCCTAACCATTCCTCCAGATATTTAAAAAACATCCTTCCAGAAAGGTAGCACTAATGTACATTGTCATATTGCATGTAAAAATGTCTTGTGTCTTTTTGGCATTTCCAACACAGATACAGTGGGGCAAAAAAGTATTTAGTCAGCCACCAATTGTGCAAGTTCTCCCACTTAAAAAGATGAGAGAGGCCTGTAATTTTCATCATAGGTACACTTCAACTATGACAGACAAAATGAGAGAGAAAATATCCAGAAAATCACATTGTAGGATTTTTAATGAATTGATTTGCAAATGATGGTGGAAAATAAGTATTTGGTCACCTACAAACAAGCAAGATTTCTGGCTCTCACAGACCTATAACTTTTTCTTTAAAAGGCTCCTCTGTCCTCCACTCATTACCTGTATTAATGGTACCTGTTTGAACTTGTTATCAGTATAAAAGACACCTGTCCACAAACTCAAAGTCACACTCCAAACTCCACTATGGCCAAGACCAAAGAGCTGTCAAAAGGACACCAGAAACAAAATTGTAGACCTGCACCAGGCTGGGAAGGCTGAATCTACAATAGGTAAGCAGTTTGGTTTGAAGAAATCAACTGTGGGAGCAATTATTAGGAAATGGAAGACATACAAGACCACTGATAATCTCCCTCGATCTGGGGCTCAACGCAAGATCTCTCCCTGTGGGGTGAAAATGATCACAAGAACGGTAAGCAAAAATCCCAGAACCACACGGGGGGCCTAGTGAATGACCTGCAGAGAGCTGGGACCAAAGTAACAAAGCCTACCATCAGTAACACACTACACCGCCATGGACTCTAATCCTGCAGTGCCAGACGTGTCCCCCTGCTTAAGCCAGTACATGTCCAGGCCCGTCTGAAGATTGCTAGAGAGCATTTGGATGATCCAGAAGAAGATTGGGAGAATATCATATGGTCAGATGAAACCAAAATATAACTTTTTGGTAAAAACTCAACTCGTCGTGTTTGGAGGACAAAGAATGCTGAGTTGCATCCAAAGAACACTATACCTACTGTGAAGCATGGGGGTGGAAACATCATGCTTTGGGGCTGTTTTTCTGCAAAAGGACCAGGACGACTGATACGTGTAAAGGAAAGAATGAATGGGGCCATGTATCATGAGATTTTGAGTGAAAACCTCCTTCCATAAGCAAGGGCATTGAAACGTGGCTGGGTCTTTCAGCATGACAATGATCCCAAACACACCGCCTGGGCAACGAAGGAGTGGCTTCGTAAGAAGCATTTCAGGGTCCTGGAGTGGCCTAGCCAGTCTCCAGATCTCAACCCCATAAATCTTTGGAGGGAGTTGAAAGTCCGTGTTGCCCAGCAACAGCCCCAAAACATCACTGCTTTAGAGGAGATCTGCATGGAGGAATGGGCCAAAATACCAGCAACAGTGTGTGAAAACCTTGTGAAGACTTACAGAAAACGTTTGACCTCTGTCATTGCCAACAAAGGGTATATAACAAAGTACTGAGATAAACTTTTGTTATTGACCAAATACTTATTTTCCACCATAATTTGCAAATAAATTCATTAAAAATCCTACAATGTGATTTTCTGGATTTTTCTTCTCTAATTTTGTCTGTCATAGTTGAAGTGTACATATGATGAAAATTACAGGCCTCTCTCATCTTTTTAAGTGGGAGAACATGCACAATTGGTGGCTGACTAAACACTTTTTTGCCCCACTGTAACTGGAAGTTAGGATAGCTTGAATATGTGTTGGTTTGGTGTCTCTAGCTTGAATGCTTTAATTTAATTTAACCAGGTAAGTTGACTGAGAACACATTCTCATTTACAGCAATGACCTGGGGAATAGTTACAGGGGAGAGGAGGGGGGGATGAATGAGCCAATTGTAAACTGGGGATGATTAGGTGGCTGAATACTGAATACTTTTTTGCCCCACTGTATGTTGGTCAAGCCCCATCTTATGAAGCCTTGTTGGAGTCCAATAAAACCTATGTAGTATCTTATATTGAGTAAGTTCCCCCCTGGCTTCCCTTATGTTCCTCCCTGAGCTGGACAAAACTTTTAACCAGGTATCATCACATTTAATGTCAATTTCCATATTGTTCAGAGGTTTTTAGTCTTTACTCAGCAGATGACTAAATATTGAGTAAAAAAACATCTGCTTTATATTTGGGTGATTTCAAATATTCAGCTTTTGGGTTCTTTCCTGGATTTTGTTGATAGCCGTCTAACAAACACTCCCTCCATTGTGAATATTTCCAGAAATGTCCCTCTTCTCCCACATATTTTCGTCCCAAATCTGAGTATGACTTTAAAACATCTTCATTGTACAGATTACCTATAGTATGAATTATTTTCATTAGCCAGTGTTTCCAGTACACAGACTTCTTTCCCATTAGTAGCCTAGGATTGTGCCACAAAGATGAGTATCCTTAGATGTGAAATTCCACATTGTGTACTGTTCTCCACACCACTTGAGTGTAACAAATTTGGTTTGGGAGTTTCAACAGACCTCTCCCCTGTAGGACTATGTGACAGAGTATCAACAGTTCTATTGTTTACCAATCCAAGCCAGCATCCCTTTTACCCAATGCTTTGCCAATTTAGCCATTTCAAATGGTAAATTGTACAATTTAACATCTGGTAAAGCCAAGCCTCCTACATCCCTTGGTGAGCACATCTTCATATTAATCCAGCATCTAAGGTGACAGCAGTGGTAGGAACTATGTTTGAGCTTTTTAACCACATGAGATGTAAGAGCCTCCTCATATTATCAGTTGAGGTCCTGTTCTTAATAAATCCTACTTGGTCACCATGTACGATATTAGGTAGTGCCTTCTCTAAGCATATCGCAAGGGTCTTAGTAAGAATCATACAATCCACATTGAGGCTGATAGCTCTAAAATTCCCAGGTTCTTTAGTATCGCTATCCTTTTTAGGGATAAGCGATATCAAAGCCTCATTAAAGGTGTCTGAAAGGGAACCATTATTAATGATTATTAACCACTGTCAATATAGGTACAAGAATGTCAATATACTTTTCAAAATATTCTACAGGAAGGCCATCCAGACCAGGTGACTTCCCAGCTTTCATACATAAAATGGCAGCTCTAACCTCATCTTCTGTTATAGCCAGGTAGACCTGGTCTGTACTATCTGATAATCTAGATAATACTATACCAGACAAAAAGGAATCCATATTTATGGGGCTTGGTGAACCGGAGGATGTATATACAGCGTATTCGGAAAGTATTCAGACCCCTTCCTCCACATTTTGTTGCGTTACAGCCTTATTCTAAAATGTATTAAATAAAATGTTTTCCTCATCAATCTACATACAATACTCCATAATGACAAAGCTAAAACAGGTTATTAGACAGTTTGGGAAATGCATTTATAACAAAAAACAGGCCTGATTTACATAAGTATTTAGAATCTTTGCTATTAGCCTCGAAATTGAGCTCAGGTGCATCCTGTTTTCATTGATCATCCTTGATGTTTCTACAACGTCATTGGAGTCGACCTGTGATAAATTCAATTGATTGGACATGATTTGGAAAGGCACACTCACCTGTCTATATAAAGTCCCACAGTTGGCAGTGCATGTCAGAGCAAAAACCAAGCCATGAGGTCGAATTAATTGTCCGTAGAGCTCAGAGACAGGAATGTGTCGAGGCACAGATCTGGGGAAGGGTACCAAAACATTTCTGCAGCATTGAAGGTCCCCAAGAACACAGTGGCCTCCATCATTCTAAAATGGAAGAAGTTTTGAACAACCAAGACTCTCTCTAGAGCTGGCCATCTGGCCAAACTGAGCAATCGGGGGAGAAAGGCCTTGGTCAGGGAACCCGATGGTCACTTTTACAGAGCTCCAGAGTTCATCTGTGGAGATTGGAGAACCTTCCAGAAGGACAACCATCTCAGCAGCACTCCACCAATCAGGCATTTATGGTAGAGTGCCCAGACGGGAGCCCCTCCTCAGTAAAAGGCACAACAGCCCACTTGGAGTTTGCCAAAAAGGCACTTAAAGGACTCTCAGACCATGAGAAACAATATTCTCTGGTTTGATGAAACCAAGAATGAACTCTTTGGCCTGAATGCCAAGCGTCACATATGCAGGAAACCTGGCACCATCACTCCTGTGAAGTATGGTGGTGGCAGCATCATGCTGTAGGGATGTTGCTGTGCAGCGACGCTCCCCATCCAACCTGACAGAGCTTGAGAGGATCTGCAGAGAAAAATGGGAGAAACTCCCCAAATACAGGTGTGCCAAGCTTTTAGCGTCATACCCAAGAAGACTCAAGGCTGTAATCGCTGCCAAAGGTGCTTTAACAAAGTACTGAGTAAAGGGACTTATGTTAATTCGTTTTTTTAATATATATACACATTTGCAAAAATGTCTAAAAACACGTTTTTGCTGTGTTATTACAGGGTATTGTGTGTAGATTGATGAGGAACAAAAATGTAATCCATTTTAGAATAAGGCTGTAATGTAACAAATTAGGAAAAAATAGAGGGGTCTGAATACTTTCCGAATGCACTGTAAATCACTTTTCTCCCAGGTAACCCGGGATTTCCTGCCAAAACCGTAAACGTCATTCAAAAGCATAGGCCTGTGTCTGGATTTGATTGTAAATTCGAGCCTGATGCTAACTGAGCCTGATGAGCCATAATTTAAACAAATTTTATTAGCCCAACATTAAAAGACATTTAATGACCCCAAGCCCAAAAATCACTAATGATTGAGCCATAAAGGCATTCAAAAAGTATTAAGACCCCTTGACTAATTCCACATTTTGTTTCGTTACAGCCTTATTCTAAAATTGTGTAACGATCCCACTTCTGACACCAATGTAATGAAACAGGCAGGGAGCAGGTCTCGAACCTTCGACCTTCTATCCCGAGGTCCAGCGCGCTATCGACTGTGCCGCAAAAGCATGCTCGAGCAGCAGGGTCGATTTCCTCGCTTATAAACCCAGGGTCGTTACAATTGATTAAATTGTTAGTTTTTTTCCTCCAGACGTGACGCTTAGCATTCAGGCCAAAGAGTTCTCAAGTTGAGGGAGCATGCATTTGGCATGCTGATTGCAGGAACGTCCACCCGGGCTGGTCCTAGAGAATTTATTGTTTCTTTACCATAAGCTGCCAACAACATCATTTTAGAGTATTTGGCAGTACGTTCAACTGGCTTTACAGCCGCAGACCACGTGCATGGCGTCGTGTGGGTGAGCGGTTTGCAGATGTCAACATTGTGAACAGAGTACCCCATGGTGGGGTTATGGTATGGGCAGGCATACGCTATTGACAACGAAAACAATTGCATTTTATCGATGGTAATTTATTTATGGTAATTTGAATGCACAGAGATACGGTGATGAGATCCTGAGAGCCTGATCCACACCAGACTTTTTTTTAAAGTTATCTGTGACCAACAGATGCATATCTGTATTCCCAGTCATGTGAAATCCATTGATTTGGTTGTAATGAAGTTATTTAATTTCACAGATTTTCTTATATGAACTGTAACTCAGTAAAATCGTATTTAATTGTATTACTATTTCCTTTAGAAAAAAACTAAATGTTCTTACTTTTTAAATCTGCATTGTTGGGAAAGGGCTCGTAAGTAACCATTTCATGGTAAAGTCTACACCCTTTGTATTCAGAGCATGTGCCAAATACAATTTAAATCGGATTAGAACCATCCTTTCACCTCATTTTGTTGTAACATCTTTAGTCTGACAGACGTTACCGTGACACCCAGAATGCATTGTTAGATGATAACAAACATGGATCCACACTTAACTAGCAATTAGCTCATCATAATCAGTACAATTTTACACACATCATACTGTATGTGTCCATTACAATCTATGCAAGAATCGGAATCCATGATTTGTCACCAGTACTTGAAAACATGTGAATAAAACACCACAAACCATTTTCTGATATTGATTTATTCATACAATTGGTGTGTGCCGGCAGTCAATCAAGTAACCTCTGACAGTCATTCAGAGAAATTCAGTGTTGTTGTTTATGTATGTAGCTAGTGGGCTAAGCTGTAGCATTAGCAATGTCTTTCGAAAGCAAAACATTCTAGAGATTTTTGTAAATTCTGAGTCGGAAAGTCAGGAATCAGTGAGGAGCTGCCCCCAACCTTGTGGTCATTGAGAACCCTGAGTCTGAGGACCCCTTGCACACCAACGAAGTACCAGGTCACTCTGAAGATGCTGGTGGTGATGGAGGCAGACCAACAGTGGGTGAAGTACACAGGGTCCAACACTGACATCTAATATTATGGGTTCGTGCTGATCACCATGCTGGCTCCTCATCTCGGGAAGGGCCACACAATTGGTACAGCAGTCCCACACACTTCCAACAGCACAGGGGCCTTTGGCACAGACTGTTCGAACAGGAAAGGGATGCAGGCATTCAGAAGCAGGAAGATGCAGAGGGGGGAGTTCAAGGAGAACGGTCAACAGCTGTATTTGTCCATGTCCTCTCCACTGTCCATATAGCAACCATGCTGCCACAGGAAAGGCGGACCACCAGACGGGAGAAACATCAAACCAGACTGCGTGCTTGACTGTAACATCAAAATGGGGACAGTGGATAAGGTGGACATGATAAACAGCTTTGTGGAATGTGCTCGGAAAACTACCAAGTGGTATAAGAATATATTTTTTCATTCAGGTCTACACTGCTGTCCTCAATGGCCACATAATTCACCGCCAGCTAAGAGGTGAGATGAATATATAACAAGGTTCCTTTGTAATTGGACATATAGTTCACATACAGTTCCATTATGCAATTATATTGACAGTATCTCACCCACGTACCCACTCCCTCATCGGTGAGAAGATCACCTACCAAAAGTATAGCGAGAACCTCATGAGAGCCGCTGAACGAGCACCACACACTTTTGTGTCCATCCACTGGCGGGTGTCCTGCTGATATGCCTCACGGCACTGCATTTTCCCTCGGAAGACCCTCAAACTGCTGCTCAAGGAGGCACTGCATAGTCTGCTTGTCCAGCGTCAGGTGAAGGAAGCAGAGGATGTTCATAAAGTACATGTGTTTAGCTTGTGACACACCCTGTATGTAACGCCACGCTTGGGGACTATTGAGCACATCTGCCCCAATTACTGACTGACTGTCTTGACAGGTGACCTGCCTTGATACTATGCCTTTAGAGGTGGGGGATGGGAATGCAGTTTTTGTTGTTCAATCACAACATTATTGAAATATGGGTTTTGCATATTAATAAGTTGTCAGTCTTTTCTTGCTGTTTCTGTTGCTCAATCACCACCAATACTTCAAAAAAATAGACAACCATTACATATAGACCTATTTTTTCCTCCACTAAAACTGTAAAGGAGTGTAAATTCAAACAGTATGGTTGCTAGCATACAAAAGTTGGCCTCAATCTTCGGCAAGAAAGATGTCCAGTTATGATGTTCGCGATGAATGTTTGTTACTGTTTATGTGTGTGGTTTCTGAAAGTACATAATGAGGAATAGTTAGTAATTAGAATACAATATCAGGAAATAGCAATAAAACAATATTACAATGAAGTAACATAATAACACTGCTATAAAAATAAGTTGCAATAACAAAATCCCAATTATGAATTATATAAGAAACAGTAACTGAAGAGCTCCACAAGGGGGCAGGGCATGGCTATGCTAAACAAGCCAAATCTTATTCTTAGATTTCTCACTTACCGTGCATATGTAACAACCTTCTTCATGTCTAGCAGTTGTGTGTTCTCTCCCATTCTTCTCCCTACATCCCGCCCAACCTGCATCCCAATCTGTCCTGTAATACCTGCTCTGCGTTTACAACCTTTACTGCTTCTGCATATGAGATTTTACGCTCACTCCTCACCTGCTGCACTTCTACTTGTCTTTTCATCACTGCACAGTAGTTTAACTGGATCGCCACATTCATGTTCGGCCCCACACTTCACAAATCTCATTTTCCCTTTAAAACCTGTTAAGGCTAGGGCAGAATACTGCCCCCGTTGGTGAAATGCGTGCCCATAGTAAACTGACCAATTTTTTTTATTGCTAATATATGCATATAATAAATATTATTGAATAGAAAACACTCTAAAGCTTCTAAAACCGTTTAAATTATGTCTGTAAGTAAAGCAGAACTCTCAGGGCACTCATTCTCCCAAAATCTCTCTTGTCATCCAAAAAGTTGGCCCAACTTTGACGTCATCGCCCCCACCCTTCCCAAGCACCTACAGTCCTGGGAACAGTTCCTATGCCTTCAGCGCGGTGTCCGCTTTCAATGGGGCTTCTCATTGTGTGAATCACACGCTCACGAGAGTAATGACGGGCCGAATCCTTTCGGTCGCGCGAGAACTCACGCGCATTCTGCGCCTGTGGTGTCTTTCTTTCAAGATTGATTAAACAATGCGTGTGTTTCTCTTTGTCCTGAGAATTGCGGTGAAGCTATATAGCATGCTAACGCTGTGTTCTGAACCAAGTTTGACAAGTTTAGTCGACATATAATATGTAATTTCGACGTTTTGGTGCGAATTCAACCGAAATATGTCGTGTTTGATAACCGAAAGACACAGACTTCAAAACTAAAGCTGTTTTTGGTAAGTATAAACCCTTCCAGGTCTTCTGATGGAAGAACAGCAAAGGTAAGGGAACATTTATGTGTTAAATTTGGGTTTCTGTGGACTCCGAGATAGAGGAGCCAATATGCTAATTCCTGAGCGCTAATTCCTGAGCGCCGACATTATAGCCTAGTGAACGAAATCTGTAAAGTTAAAAATAAATGTAACACAGCTGTTTTATTAAGAAGAAGTGTATCTTTCTAAGTATATGTAGAACATGTATATTTAGTCAACGTTTATGATGTGTATTTCTGTTATCTGGCAGAGTTACCATAATTTCTCCAGGCATTGTTGTAGCATTTTTTAGCCATGACCTTCTATGTAAACTGTGATTTATGGATATAATTAGCATATTATTGAAAAAATTCCTGTCATCTGATGAAGATTTTCAAAAGGTTAGTGAATTATTTTACTTTTAATCCTGCTTTTGTGATTGCATCTATTGTTCTACAAAATGGCTATGTAAATTAGCCTATCTTTGGTGGTGGTTTGACATAAATATGTGCTATGTTTTCGCCGTAAAACATTTTAGAAATCTGACTTGGTGGCTAGATGAACAAGGTGTTTATCTTTCATTTGAGCTATTGGACTTGTTAATGTGTGGAGGTTAAATATTTCTAAGAATATTTTTTGCGTTCTGTGTGCTACTGTGTCAGTTGAGCAGTGGGGGGAGGTGCCCTAGCGGGACGTGTGGTGCCAAGTACACCACCGCCACATACCCAAACCTTTAACAGTTATATCAACGCAATGGTTTCGGAACATAAGCTTGCACATCTTAACTTTTTCTGCCAGTACCGGATCCTCAAAGTTCAGTATCTCTGACAGGCTATCCACCTTCCCTTCTTGTGTCATCTGGATGCACTTTGCATCAATAAGAGAGCCTCCCTTCAAGTGATTCTTTATTTATTTTATGTTAACTATTTCTGGGACTCTGGTAAAATAATTCCTGTCGGCCACTACGTTTACATACCTGCTTGAGTTTGAGAGCCTTCTCATGCTGTTTAGCATCAATACACACCACCACCAAACTTCCATCACAAAGACTTTTAGCAGACACAACCTCTCCTACACAAAGCACGAGCCAATTCGATCAGACTCACCGCCATTACTCCACTCTTGTCCTTAAACTTAACCAAACCATTGAACTCCACTTCTCTCCATAAAACACTGATCAGAACCTCCCTCATTACCACTCTCCCCTGACTAGACCTGCAAAAGATCCTCAGTCTTCCACTTCTTCATATCTACTCGCACTACTCTTCCTCCAACTTTCCCCCCTCCACCGCTACACTCCATCACATCCTCCTCAAGTCCTAACCCCCTTACATTTCCATCCATCCATCTCTGCTCCAGTCAGAGCGCAGTGTTGGATAAACACCTCTACATCAACACTCAAAAACCTGTCGCTTTCCAATCCGAACACTGACAAAGCACAAACCAGCCGTCAACTGTTCGGTCTCCAGCTCCAACCAGCGTCTCTCCCGATTGGATCGAGCTAGCCTAAGCTGTCTCTCAGAATGGGCTTGCAGCAAATTCAAGATGTCACCTGTGGGTTGGACACGCCTCCAACCACACCCATAACTGCAGCCTTAAAGCACTACTACATAATAGGCCATTATAGTCACAACACAGTGTGTTAACATAGTCTTGTCGTGGCCAAAAGTTGAGAATGACACAAATATTAATTTTCACAAAGTCTGCTGCCTCAGTTTGTATGGTCGAAATTTGCAAATACTCCAGAATGTTATGAAGAGTGATCAGGTGAATTGCAATTAATTGCAAAGTCCCTCTTTGCCATGCAAATAAACTGAATCCCCCCCAAAACAACATTCACTGCATTTCAGCCCTGCCACAAAAGGACCACCTGACATGTCAGTGATTCTCATTAACACAGGGGTAAGTGTTGACGAGGACAAGGCTGGAGATCATTCTGTCATGCTGAATTATTGTTCTTCCATGGTTACCTGCAAGGAAACACGTGCAGTCATCATTGCTTTGCACAAAAAGGGCTTCACAGGCAAGGATATTGCTGCCAGTAAGATTGCACCTAAATCACCCATTTATCAGATCATCAAGAACTTCAAGGAGAGCGGTTCAATTGTTGTGAAGAAGGCTTCAGGGCGCCCAAGAAAGTCCAGCAAGCACAAGGACCGTCTCCTAAAGTTAATTCAGCTCCGGGATCGGGGCACCACCATTACAGAGCTTGCTCAGGAATGCCAGCAGGCAGGTGTGAGTGCATCTGAACACACAATGAGAAAAATACCTTTGGAGGATGGCCTGGTGTCAAGAAGGGCAGTAATGAAGCCACTACTCTCCTGGAAAAACATCAGGGACAGACTGAAATTCTGCAGAAGGTGCAGAGATTGGACTGCTGAGAACTGGGGTAAAGTAATTTTCTCTGATGAATCCCCTTTCCGATTGTTTGGGGCGTCCGGAAAAAATCTTGTCCGGAGAAGACAAGGTGAGCGCCACCATCAGTCCTGTGTCATACCAACAGTAAAGCATCCTGAGACCATTCATGTGTGGGGTTGCTTCTCAGCCAAGGGAGTGGGCTCGCTCACACAATTTTGCCTAAGAACACAGCCATGAATAAAGAATGGTACCAATACATCCTCTGAGAGCAACTTCTCCCAACAATCCAGGAACAGTTTGGTGACGAACAATGCCTTTTCCAGCATGATGGAGCACCTTGCCATAAGGGAAAAAGTGCTAAACTAAGTGGCTCAGGGAACAAAATATCAATATTTTGTGTTCATGGCCAGGAAACTCCCTAGACCTTCATCCCATTGAGAACTTGTGGTCAATCATCAAGAGCCGAGTGGACAAACAAAAACCCACAAATTCTGACAAACTCCAAGCATTGATTATGCAAGAATGGGCTGCCATCAGTCAGGATGTGGCCCAGAAGTTAATTGACAGCATGCCAGGGTGGATTGCAGAGGTCTTGAAAAAGAAGGGTCAACACTACAAATATTGACTCTTTGCATCAACTTCATGTAATTGTCAATAAAAGCCTTTGCCACTTATGAAATGCTTGTAATTATACTTCAGTATATTTGTGTCATTCTCAAAACTTTTGATCACGACTGTACATCAACACATTATTTTCATATATTAATCATTTCATTTATTTTAGGGGCAACGTTTCATTTCACTTTCACGTTATGCTTTCTTGGTAACGCATGTTACAATATAATGTCTAAAAGACATCTGGATTCAGATTTTGGTGCCTATCCAGAAAACTCCAAAGATTCATTGGAAATTGTCTGTAATCTCTAGAATATCAATAACGTGTCATGTAAAGATGTCCCGTGTTATGGACACTTTTCACCCAGTGAAAAGTCTGACAATAATTATGTTTACACAAAAAAAAGACCATTATAAGAAACAACTGGGTCTCTATGGACATGTAATAAATAATTGATAGCATGTATTATTGTCTAATGAAAATACAAAGCTATTTATTTGACATTTTCTTCACACATTTACCTCTCATCTCCCATTGTCAGTGATAACGCAGAACTACCAGTGTATGTATTGTATCCACATAAAGAGGCTGGAGTGGGACCAGTACAAAATTGACCCAGTCCTCATATGACATGTATCGTATAATAACTAAACAGGGTTGCCAGGTCCTATTTGCTGTATCCATAGTCTGAAATGTGAAGACATTCACAGGTTTTCATAAATAGGAATTATAACGTACACAGGCCTACTTCAACAGGGGATATAGTTCCACGTTCTACCATTTAGTGTGATTACACAGTGGTGTCACCTATACGGTGGAGACCATATGTAACAGTATATCTTCCGTCCCTCTCCTCGCCCCTACCTGGGCTCGAACCAGGGACCCTCTGCACACATCAACAACTGACACCCACAAAGCATAGTTACCCATCACCACACAAAATCCACGGCCCTTGCAGAGCAAATGGGAACAACTACTTCAAGGTCTCCGAGCGAGTGACGCCACCGACGATTGAAATGTTATTAGCGCGCACCACCGCTAACTAGCTAGCCTTTTCACATCGGTTACACATACAGAAACAGTGGTCAATAGCCTAGGTCAGAGAAACATATTACAGTTGCGCAGTTGACCTAGGGCCTAGGCACAGGCTGCACTCACTGGCTACTGCAGAACTCCACCACAGCAAATCAAATCGAAATATATTTGTCAAGCGCTTAACTCTACTTCTTGAACTGCATTGTTGGATAAGAACATATTTACTAAATAAACTAAAGTTCTAAAAAAAAAATGAATAAAAAGTAACAATCAAATAACATTAACGAGGCTATATACAGGGGGTACCAGTACTGAGTCAATGTGGAGGCTATATACAGGGGGTACTGGTACAGAGTCAATGTGGAGGCTATATACAGGGGGTACCAGTACTGAGTCAATGTGCGGGTGTACAGGTTAGTCTACGTAATATTTACATGTAGGTAAGGGTAGAGTGACTATGCATAATGTGTCAATGTAAATAGTCCGGTGGCCATTTGATGAATTGTTCAGCAGTCTTATGGCTTGGGGCTAGAAGCTGTTGAAGAGCCTTTTGGACCACAAAAAAACATTCAAAGCTCATATCTCTGAGTGACTCAGCAACACACCTCTCGGCCCAGACTGCAACACGATGGCTTATTAACATATCAGCTTGTTTTCTGGTTTATGGTCGACAAAAAATATTGATGGGCTGCATTATTACATATTTAAATTAAACATTGTTTCTAAAATAAAAAAATACCACTTGCTTCCAGTTGATTAATATGGCTAACACTAGCTAACAATGACTTACCAGATGAAGATGTCATGAGCTGACATAAAAGATGCCAGAAATGTTCCATGTGCACAAAAAGCTTATTTCTCTCAACGTCTGTGCATAAATGTGTTACCATCTCTGTTAGTGAGTATTTCTCCTTTGCCAAGACAATCCATCCACCTGACAGTTGTGGCATATTATGAAGCTGATTAAACTGCATGATCATTACACAGGTGCAACTTGTGCTGAGGACCATAAAATTCTTCACTTGCGGGGTCGACTGAGAAGGGGGAAGGAGGGTGCTGAGGAGTATTTCTGTCTGTAATAAAGCCCTTTTGTTGGGAAAAACAAATTCTGATTGGCTGGGCCTAGCTCCCAGGTGGGTGGACCTGGCTCCCAAGTCGGTGGGCCTATGCCCTCCCAGCCCCACCCATGGCTGCGCCCCTGCACAGTCATGTGAAATCCATAGATTAGGGCCTCATTCATTTATTTAAATTGACTGATTTCCTTCTATGAACTGTAACTCAGTAAAATCTTTGAAATTGTTGCCTCTTGCGTTTATAATTGTATTCAGTTTATGTTGTTGAAGTTCAAGTGAAAAAATTAAGTAGATGAACCAGGAATTGGTTCAATGGAAGATTAAAGCAGAGATCCTCCAGGCTCCAGTGGAAGACCTGGAGGCTGATCAAGCATTTCTGGAGCAGCAACTGAGCGAGTTGACTGCCGAAACAGAAGATAGGTGACATTAATCCAAATTAGGAACTCTGTTTAATTTAATATATTATGGTTTATGGATTCTCACTTAAATGTATTCTGTCAGTACAAAGAATAACAATAAGACAAAAATCTTCAGGTCTCTAGCACAATCTCCCACTGACGATACACTCACACTTTCACTGGCAGCCTTTAAATCAAAACTCAGGATAAGACCCAGATGCAGACAGCTAGAGTCACAGAGGTTAATTGACCCAAACACGGGGCAGGCAAATGACAGGACAAAGGCAGGCAGAGGTCCGTAAACCAAGGCAGAGTCAATAAGGTACAGAACAGCAGGCAGGCTTGGGGTCAGAACAGACAGAGGTTCGTAAATAAGTCAGACAGTTACAGAACGGCAGGCAGGCTCGGAGTCAGGGCAGGCAGAATGGTCAGAACCGGGGAAACTAGGGAACAGAACATGAGAAAGCAGGGAGATGGGAAAACGAGTTGGTAAAATGAAACAAACTGGCAACATAGAACAAGAGGTATGAATACACTGGTGATAATTAGGAAGATGGGCGTCACCTGGAAGGGGTGGAGACAAGCACAAAGACAAGTGAAACAGACCAGGGTGTGACAGCAGCACCCCCCCCCCCCCTCCATAAACGGCGACATTACATCTGGGCCAAGGGTATGCCGACCTCTATCAGGGGCTGATACCCCAGAGAACACTCGAAAGTCGAGAGCCCAGTGGCAGAGCAGGGGAGGGTGTTACGGGCGTATTCAACCCACACAAGTTGCTGGCTCCGGGTGGTGGGGTTGGCGGAGACAAGGCAGCAATGAGTCATCTTCAGGTCGTGGTTGGCTTGCTCCGACTGGCCATTGGACTGCAGGTGGAACCCGGAGGACAGGCTGACGACCCAATGAGCGTGCAAAACTCCTTCCAGAACCGGGACGAGAACTGAGGACCCCGGTCGGAGACCATGTCCACTGGGAGTCCATGCAAACATTAGATGTGCTGCACCATGAGCTGGGCCATCTTTGGCAGAGGGTAGCTTGGGGAGAGGAATGAAGTGGGTGGCTTTGGAAAACCGGTCCACTACTGTCAGAATGGTGGTGTTGCCATCAGACGGGGGAAGACTCGTGATGAAGTCCAGGGATATGCGAGACCAGGGATGGTGAGGGACAGGCAATGGTTGAAGACTAGCCAGAGCTTGCTGAGGAGTCTTGTTCTGTGCACAGACTGTGCAGGTGGCGACGAACGCGGAGAAGTCCGGGACCATACCACCAAAAGCGTTGCCGCACAAAGGTCAGTGTCCGACTGGAGCCCGGGTGGCAGGCAAGCCTGGAGGAGTGGGCCCACTCCAGGACCAAGGAGCGGACAGAGTCAGGCATAAACATCCGGATATCTGGGCCCCCTCCCCTGGGTTTGACTGGGAACGCTGTGCCTCACGAACCTGCTTCCCTATTCCCCAGATAAGTGCTGTCGCCAGACATGAGGTGGGAAGAATGGTCTCGGGATCTGAGAGTGTAGCGGTGTGGCTATAACGGCGTGACATTGCATCCGGCTTGATGTTCTTGGATCCTGGTCGGTAGGAGAGGGAGAAGTTAAACCGGGTGAAAAGCAGGGCCCACCTGGCTTGCCTGGAATCTAGATGCTTGGCGGTGGGGAGATATTCCAGGTTCCTATTGTCTGTGTACACTTAATGAACGAATGTTCCACCTCCTCCAACCTGTGTCTCCACTCCTCCAATGTCATGTTTACAACGAGAAGTTCACGATTCCCCACATCGTGGTTCCTCTCTGTGGCATTGAGGTGATGTGAGAAGGCGCAGAGATTTAACTTGAGGTACAGGGCAGAACGCTGGGACAGGACAGTCCCCACTCCGACATCCGAAGCATCGGCCTCCACCACGAACTGACAGGAGCAGTGGTGGCGTGGTGCTTGAAGTCCCGGAACACCCGGTCAGCAGCTGGGGACCATGTGAACGAAACCGTCGGAAAGGTGAGTGCAGACGGGGGAAACCAGGGTGCTGTAACCCTGGCTAAAGAGGCGAATCCCAGGAAGCGTTGCAGCTGCATTCTGGACGTAAGCTGGGGCCAATCCCCCACCGCTCTCACCTTCCCGGGATCTGGACATTGCAGCGATGATGTAACCAAGGAAGGGGATGGCGGGCGATGGAATTCGCATTTCTCCGCTTTCACAAAAAGCTGGTTCTCCAGGAGGCCCTGGGGGACCTATTGGACGTGGAGCACATGTTCTTGGGCTGAGTGGGAAGAAACGAGGATGTCATCAAGGTAGACGAAAACAAACCAGCTCAACATGTCGTGGACAATGTCATTAACCAGGGCCTGGAACACAGCAGGGGCCTTGGTAAGTCCAAATGGCATGACCAGGTATTCGTAGTGGCCGCTCGCCGTGTTGAAGGCAGTCTTGCAGTCATCCCCTTCCCGTAAACGCACCAAATGGTAGGTGTTCCGCAGGTCCAAAATGGAGAAAACGGTGGCCCCCTGGAGCGGCTCAAAGGCCGAGGCGATGAGGGGTAGAGGTTAGTGGTTCTTCACCGTGATGTCATTGAGGCCCGGGTAGTCGATGCATGGGCGCAGGGTTCCGTCCTTCTCCACAAAGAAGAACCCTGCTCCGGCAAAGGAAACAATAGAACAGATACACCCTGCAGCTAGAAAGTCCTCAATGTCTGTCTCCATAACCTTGGTCTACAGACCCGACAGATTACAGTCATCCCCAGGGCAGTGTGGTGCCTGGGAGAAAGTCAGTCATAGGGACGGTGCGGAGGAAGTGAAGTGGCCCGGGCCTTACTGAAAACCTGCCGGAGGTCCTGGTACTCCTCGAGAATGGCGGAGAGGACCAGGGCAACTTCCGTGCCTGCAGGAAGATGTCCCGGGGCAGGCTGCCCCAGAGTCGGAGGGATTTTGACTGGTTCCCCCACAGCAGGATAGCATGGAAAGGTGTGCGAGTAAGGGGAGAGCAAAAGTTTTCTGTATGGCCCACTAGTGTACTCTTCTTTGATCACCTCCAATAATTTGTGAAGGAACCTGTTTGAACAATGCTTCCGGGTTCGAGGCACTCTCAGCCGCAAACGTGCAAAAATCAACCGCATAGTCTGCCACACTACGGGAGTCTTGATGTAGCTGGAGCAGCTAACAAGCAGCCGCTCTCCCGGACAACAGATAATCCTTCCAAACCTTCCGAACTTCTGCCACAAACTCCTCCAGACTGAGGCAGACGGCGGACAGTTGCTCCCACACCGCCACAGCCCAGGCGAGTGCCCTCCCGGACATCAGCGTTATGATGTACGCTATCCTCGAGCGGTCCAAGGGGAACGAAGAAGACTGCAGCTCAATGAGGGAGCACTGGGAGAGAAAAGCCTGGCAGGTTCCAGAATCTCCAGCGTAGCGATCCGGAGGAGGCAAGCGGGGTCCTTGGGACACTCTGGTAGGCTGGGAGATTACTGGTGTGATCCGTTGCCCAGTAGGGAATCTGCGGAATTGCTCCAGCAATGTATCAAACGCCTGGTCATGGTGTTCTACCAGGGTATGGAGTCTCTCCATAAGACATTGCAGTAGCTCCTTGTGTCTTCCAATGGTGGCTCCTTGCAGGGAGACAGCATTGTGGAGCTGGTCTGAATGCTGGGCCAGTTCGTTCTATCAGAACTTAGGATAAGACCCAAATGCAGACAGCTAGTCACAGAGGTATATTGACCCAAGCAGCAGGCAGGCAAACGACAGGTCAAAAGCAGGCAGAGGTCAGTAATCCAGGTCAGAGTCAATAAGGTACAGAACAGCAGGGAGACCCAGGGACAGGACAGGCAGAGGTTCGTAAACCAGTCAGAGTCAGGCAGGTACAGAATGGCAGGCAGGCAGAATGGTCAAAACCCGGGGAACTAGGGAACAGAACTTGAGAAAGCAGAGAGACTGGAAAACACGCTGGTAAGACTTGACAAGACAGGATGAACTGGCAACAAACAGAACACAGGTATAAATACACTGGGGATAATGAGGAAGATGGGCGACGCCTGGAGGGAGGTAGAGACAAACACAAAGACATGTGAAACAGATCAGGGTGTGACAGCCTTTAGCCATTAGGCCAAAAATGTTGATTGACAATTATGATTTTTACTAATTAAAAGATTGATTTTAAAATTATGCCTCTGATGCGTTTCTTCATCACCAACTAGGAAAGACAAGTTTAGATAGAGCATAGAGATTGTTTCCCTCTTGATTTATTTCCCCATGTGCTCCAGTGGTAATTTCAGTCATTCCAACAAAAGTTTGCACAAATGGATGTGTTGGGTGGTTATAGCATATTAACTTAAGACAGTCTTTCACTTTATTTAGATGGTCCCAATGCATATCTACAGAGGGTTACTAGTGTTAGTCTGTAGACGTTCAACTAACTAAGTTGGATCTGGTTGGTTCCTAGATGGGAGACCAGATGCTGCTGGAAGTGGTGTTGGAGGGCCAGTAGGAGTCACTCTTTCCTCTGGTCTAAAAAAAAGATCCCAATACCCCAGGGCAGTGATTGGGGACATTGCCTTCTGTAGGGTGTCGTCTTTCGTTAAACAGGTGTCCTAACTCTCTGTGGTCACTAAAGATCCCATGGCACTTATCGTAAGACTGGGGCGTTAACCCCGTTCTCCTGGCTAAATTCCCATACCATCATCCCCAGCTTCCAATTGGCTCATTCATCCACCTTCCACTCCACTGTAACCATTCCCCAGGTCGTTGCTGTAAATGAGAATGTCTTCCCAGTCAACTTACCTGGTATAATAAGGATAAAAAAATAGCAGGACGCATGTTCTGTACCAGCTTCCTTCTTTTCACTCTGTCATCTAGGTTAGTATTGTGGCGTAACTACAATGTTGATCCATCCTCGACGCCTAAAATGACATACCCAAATCTAACTGCCTGTAGCTCAGGACCTGATGCAAGGATATGCATATTCTTGATACCATTTGAAGTTTGTGGAAATGTGAAACACATTAGATCTGGTTAAAGATAATACAAAGAATAAAAGCATGTGTTTTATTTCTTCTCAATCTTTGAAATACAACAGAAAGTCCAATATTTAACTTAGGAATCTAGGCGCAATTTAGATTTTGGCCACTAGATGACAGCAGTATGTGCAAAGTTTGAGACTGATGCAATGAACCATTGTATTTCTGTTCAAAATGTTATATCAAGACTGCCCAAATGTGCCTAATTGGTTTATTAATTAATTTTCAAGTTCATAACTGTCCACTCTCCTCAAACAATAGCATGGTATTCTTTCACTGTAATAGCTACTGTAAATTGGACAGTGCAGTTAGATTAACAATAATTTAAGCTTTCTGCCCATATCAGATATGTCTATGTCCTGGGAAATGTTCTTCATACATAAAACATCATGCTAATCACATTAGCACACGTTAGCTCAACCATCCCGTGGGGAGGGGACACCAGGTTAACAAAGGGGTTGAAGGTTAACAAAGGGGTTGAATACTTACTGACTAATGAAATTTCAGTTTTACATTATTTTATGTGAAGAAAAAAAAACAATTCAACTTCGACATTATGGGGTATTGTGTGTGGGGTAGCTTTGAGATGCCTGCCAATTGGAAAATTTTTGTGGTTTATCTGTATATTGAACCATGTCATGTGCCGTTTAAAAACTCTGTGGATAGTCCTAAAACAATGACGTCATATCTGAATTCCGGCATCTTTATGAACCTTTGCCATCGATTCAGGTGTGCTTGTCCTGGAATACTTCAAGTGTAACTGGCTGGGGGCCCTTGAGGAGACCTATGGCAAACACTTGCCTAGGGGAAGGGTGGGGCAGGGAACAAATTGGGACTGGCTGAGAGAGAATGAGAGGAGAGGAGCAGATGAGGGCATTAATGAGTTGTGGGTAATGAGAGAGGGCTACCTGCTGTGTTGGAGGTGACCGGCCGGACCACAGGGCCATCGATGCGGCTCTCTGACAGGAAGTCGTCGATGGAGGGGCTCAGCAGCGGGCGGCTCTCTTGCTGCTCACCGACCAGCTGGGGAGGAGAGACGCAGTGAGGAAAACAGAAAACTAAAAAACTAAAAACGCTGCAGGAGAAGGATACTCCATAGTAGGAGTCTGCAACTCGTGGCTTGTGAGCCAAATCCAGCTCACAAACCGATTTGATGTGGCACACCAAGGTTGTCTTTCTTATGTTGGTGAATATCCCTGGTCAACAGTTGATGCCCTATTTTGTTTATGTATAACACTCTTAGGTTAGATACAGTAACAGAAGGCAAACTTGAGGGGGGCTAAAGTCCATTTCAATCTAAGAGTCAATTTAGAAACTACTATCAACTGGTTATGGAACACTTCAAGTTTATGCCTGAATTCATAGGGATTGAGATTAATCGGATCACAGCTAAGCTAAACACGTTGAGGATGAGGAAAATAACTGATTTTGATGAAGCAGAACCAAAAGAGGAGCAATGGTGAAACATACAACACATAATGAAACAGCTGCCAACATCCCTTGACCATACGAGTTGAGAAACAGATCTTCAAATCATAAAACGGGAAAAATGACATACGTCATTTATGACTTTTCATTTGAGAATGAAATCTAAAAGTGAAAGTGTAACCAAATGATATTTATTTACTTCACTTGACTAAATAGTGACCCTGAGTATTCCTTGATGTTCAATAAACACAGAGCAGCTTACAGTAAAATGTCATGTAATACAATATATGATATCCTTTACTTTCTATTGTTGAAGGATGATATATAGCACATGACAGATATACAGTGCCTTGCGAAAGTATTCGGCCCCCTTGAACTTTGCGACCTTTTGCCACATTTCAGGCTTCAAACATAAAGATATAAAACTGTATTTTTTGTGAAGAATCAACAACAAGTGGGACACAATCATGAAGTGGAATGACATTTATTGGATATTTCAAACTTTTTTAACAAATCAAAAACTTAAAAATTGGGCGTGCAAAATTATTCAGCCCCTTTACTTTCAGTGCAGCAAACTCTCTCCAGAAGTTCAGTGAGGATCTCTGAATGATCCAATGTTGACCTAAATGACTAATAATGATAAATACAATCCACCTGTGTGTAATCAAGTCTCTGTATAAATGCACCTGCACTGTGATAGTATCAGATGTCCGTTAAAAGCGCAGAGAGCATCATGAAGGAACAAGGAACACACCAGGCAGGTCCGAGATACTGTTGTGAAGAAGTTTAAAGCCGTATTTGGATACAAAAAGATTTCCCAAGCTTTAAACATCCCAAGGAGCACTGTGCAAGCGATAATATTGAAATGGAAGGAGTATCAGACCACTGAAAATCTACCAAGACCTGGCCGTCCCTCTAAACTTTCAGCTCATACAAGGAGAAGACTGATCAGAGATGCAGCCAAGAGGCCCATGATCACTCTGGATGAACTGCAGAGATCTACAGCTGAGGTGGGAGACTCTGTCCATAGGACAACAATCAGTCGTATATTGCACAAATCTGGCCTTTATGGAAGAGTGGCAAGAAGAAAGCCATTTCTTAAAGATATCCATAAAAAGTGTCGTTTAAAGTTTGCCACAAGCCACCTGGGAGACACACCAAACATGTGGAAGAAGGTGCTCTGGTCAGATGAAACCAAAATTGAACTTTTTGGCAACAATGCAAAACGTTATGTTTGGCGTAAAAGCAACACAGCTCATCACCCTGAACACAACATCCCCACTGTCAAACATGGTGGTGGCAGCATCATGGTTTGGGCCTGCTTTTCTTCAGCAGGGACAGGGAAGATGGTTAAAATTGATGGGAAGATGGATGGAGCCAAATACAGGACCATTCTGGAAGAAAACCTGATGGAGTCTGCAAAAGACCTGAGACTGGGACGGAGATTTGTCTTCCAACAAGACAATGATCCAAAACATAAAGCAAAATCTACAATGGAATGGTTCAAAAATAAACATATCCAGGTGTTAGAATGGCCAAGTCAACGTCCAGACCTGAATCCAATCGAGAATCTGTGGAAAGAACTGAAAACTGCTGTTCACAAATGCTCTCCATCCAACCTCACTGAGCGAGCTGTTTTGCAAGGAGGAATGGGAAAAAAATTCAGTCTCTCGATGTGCAAAACTGATAGAGACATACCCCAAGCGACTTACAGCTGTAATCGCAGCAAAAGGTGGCGCTACAAAGTATTAACTTAAGGGGGCTGAATAATTTTGCACGCCCAATTTTTCAGTTTTTGATTTGTTAAAAAAGTTTGAAATATCCAATAAATGTCGTTCCACTTCATGATTGTGTCCCACTTATTGTTGATTCTTCACAAAAAAATACAGTTTTATATCTTTATGTTTGAAGCCTGAAATGTGGCAAAAGGTCGCAAAGTTCAAGGGGTCCGAATACTTTCGCAAGGCACTGTATATAGATCCCATATATGTCAGATTGTGCAACATTGGGGATGTTACATAGACCACTTACAGACATAAAACTATATATGGAACAGTGCATTGCCTTCAAACATAAGCAGGAGCTGGGAGATAGAGAGCACCGCTTCCTCTACCATAGACACAATCAACCATTAAACCACTGTGCGTGTGTTTGTCCGTGCGTATTATGTTCGGCGAGGACATACATGCCCATGTGCACTGTGGATGTTCGCCCATGTCTATTTGGGAAGGAAAATGATAGAGGGTCTGAGTGTGACCTAGAGTCATAACTGTCTCTGTGAGGTAGACTCTAATGACTCAGACATTACAACCGCTTTTATTTTTGAATTTCACCTTCATTTAACTAGGTAGGCTAGTTTACAACTGCGACCTGGCCAAGATAAAGCAAAGCAGTGCGACACAAACAACAACAGAGTTACTCATGGAATAAACAAACATACAGGCAATAATACAATAGAAAAAGTATATATACAGTGTGTGCAAATGAGGTAGGATAAGGGAGGTAAGGCAATAAATAGGCCATAGTGGCGAAATAATTACAATATAGCAATTAAACACTGGAGTGATAGATGTGCAGAAGATGAGTGTGCAAGTAGAGATACTGGGGTGCAAAGGAGCAAAATAAATCAAATAAATAACAGTATGGGGATGAGGTAGTTGGATGGGCAATTTACAGATGGGTTATGTACAGGTGCAGTGATCTGTAAACTGCTCTGACAGCTGGAGCTTAAAGCTAGTGAGGAAGATATGAGTCTCCAGCTTCAGTGATTTTTGCAGTTTGTTCCAGTCATTGGCGGCAGAGAACTGGAAGGAAAGGTGGCTAAAGGAGAGATTGGTTTTTCGGGGTGACCAGTGAAATATACCTGCTGGAGCATGTCCTACGTGTGGGTGCTGCTATGGTGACCAGTGAGCTGAGATAAGGCGGGGCTTTACCTAGCAAGGACTTATAGATGACCTGGAGCCAGTGGATTTGGCGACGAATATGAAGCGACGGCCAGCTGACGAGAGCATACAGGTCGCAGTGGTAGGTAGTATATGGGGCTTTGGTGACAAAACGGACGGCACTGTGATGGCAAATTGGATGCAGTCTGAGTAGAGTGTTGGAGGCTATTTTGTAAATGACATCGCCGAATTCAAGGATCGGTAGGATAGTCAGTTTCACAAGGATATGTTTGGAAGCATGAGTGAAGGATGCTTTGTTGCGAAATAGAAAGCTGATTCTAATTTTGGACTGGAGATGCTTAATGCGAGTCTGGAAGGAGAGTTTACAGTCTAACCAGACACCTAGGTATTTGTAGTTGTCCACATATTCTTAATCAGAACCGTCCAGAGTAGTGATGCAGGACGGGTGGGCAGGTACGGACAGCGATCGGTTGAAGAGCATGCATTTAGTTTTACTTGCATTTAAGAGCAGTTGGAGAGGGAGAGTTGTATGGCAGAGGGAGAGTTGTATGGCATTGAAGCTCATCTGGAGGTTAGTTAACACAGTGTCCAAAGAAGGGCCAGAGGTATACAGAATGGTATCGTCTGCGTAGAGGTGGATCAAAGAATCACCAGCAGCAAGAACGACATCATTGATGTATACAGATAAAAGAGTCGCCTGAGAATAGAAAAAAGAGGCCTGAGGCCTGAGAATTGAACCCTGTGGCACCCCCATAGAGACTGCCAGAGGTCCGGACAACAGGCCCTCCGATTTGACACACTGAACTCTGTCTGAGAAGTAGTTGGTGAACCTGGCGAGGCTGTCATTTGAGAAGCCAAGGCTGTTGAATCTGCCGATAAGAATGTGGTGATTGACAGAGTCGAAAGCCTTGGCCAGGTCGATGAAAACAGCTGCACAATCTCTTATCGATGGTGGTTATGATATCGTTTAGGACCTTGAGTGTGTCTGAGGTGCACCCATGACCAGCTCAGAAACCAGATTGCATATCAGAGAAGGTACGGTGGGATTCGAAATGGTCGGTGATCTGTTTGTTAACTTGGCTTTCGAAGAACTTAGAAAAGGCAAGGTAGGATAGAAATAGGTCTGTAAACAGTTTGGGTCTAGAGTGCCTCCCCCTTTGGAAAGCTGCCGCAGTCATCCCCCCTCTTCAATTTTTGGGGATCTCGGACAATACGAAAGAGAGGTTGAAGAGGCTAGTAGTAGGGGTTGCAATAATTTCGACACATAATTTTAGACTGAGAGGGTCCAGACTGTGTAGCCCGGCTGATTTGTAGGGGCCCAGATTTTGCAGCTCTTTCAGAACATCGGCTATCTGGATTTGGGTGAAGGAGAAATGGGGGAGGCTTGGGCAAGTTGCTGTGGGGAATGCAGGGCTGTTGACCAGGGAAGGGGTAGCCAGGTGGAAATCATGGCCAGCCGTACTAAAATGCTTATTGAAATTCTCAATTACCGGGGATTTATCGGTGGTGACAGTGTATCCTAGCCTCAGTGCAGTGGGCAGTTGGGAGGAGGTGCTCTTATTCTCCATGGACTTTACAGTGTCCCAGAACTTTTGGGAGTTTGTGCTACAGGATGCAAATTTCTGTTTGAAAAAGCTAGCCTTTGCTTTCCTAACTGCCTGTGTATATTGGTTCCTAACTTCCCTGAAAAGTTAAATATCGCAGGGGGAATACGCCACAGGATGTTTTTGTGCTTCTCAAGGGAAGTCAGGTCTGGAGTGAACCAAGGTCTATATCTGTTCATGGTTCTACATTTTTTGAATTGGGCATGCTTATTTAAGATGGTGAGGAAAGCACTTTTAAAGAATAACCAAGCATCCTCTACTGATGGAATGAGGTCAATATCCTTCCAGGATACCCGGGCTAGGTCGATTAGAAAGGCCTGCTCGTTGAAGTATTTTAGGGAGCGTTTGACAGTGATGCGGGGTGGTCGTTTGACCGCAGACCCATTAAGGACGCAGGCAATGAGGCAGTGATTGCTGAGATCCTGGTTGAAGACAGAAGAGGTGTATTTGGAGGGCAGGTTGGTTCGGATGATATCTATGAGGGTGACCGTGTTTACGGATTTGGGGTTATACCTGGTAGGTTCATTGATCATTTGTGTGAGATTGAGGGCATTAAGCTTGGATTGTAGGATGGCCGGGGTGTTAAGCATGTCAAGCTCTGAAGATAGATGGCGGGCAATCAATTCACATATGGTGTCCAGGGCACAGCTGGGGGCAGAAGGTGGTCTATAGCAAGCAACAACAGTGAGAGACTTGTTTCTGGAAAGGTGGATTTTTAATAGTCAAAGCTCGAATTGTTTGGGCACAGACCTGGATAGTAAGACAGAACTCTGCAGGCTAACTCCGCCCAATTTGGCAGTTCTTTCTTATCGGAAAATGTTATAGTTAGGGATGGAAATTTCAGGGTTTTTGGTGGCCTTCCTAAGCCAGGATTCAGATACGGCTAGGACATCCGGGTTGGCAGAGTGTGCTAAAGCAGTGAATAAAACAAACCTAGGGAGGAGGCTTCTAATGTTAACATGCATGAAACCAAAGCTTTTACGGTTACAGAAGTTAACAAATGAGAACGCCTGGGGAATGAGAGTGGGGCTAGGAACTGCAGGGCCTGGACTGACCTCTACATCACCAGAGGAACAGAGGAGGAGTAGGATAAGGGTACGGCTAAAGGCTATAAGAACTGGTCGACTAGCACGTTCGGAACAGAGAGTAAAAGGAGCAAGGTAGAATAGATTCAAGGCATAATGTACAGACAAGGTGTGGTAGGATGTGAAAACAGTGGAGGTAAACCTATGCATTGAGTGACGATGAGAGAGATAGTCACTTGATTAGAGTCCACCTGTATTAAATTCAATTGATTGGACATGATTTGGAAAGGCACACATCTGTCTATATAAGGTCCTACAGTTGACAGCAAAAACCAAGCCATGAGATCGAAGGAATTGTCCGTAGAGCTCCAAGACAGGAATGTGTCGAGGCAAAATTATGGGGCAGGGTACCATAACATTTCTGCAGTATTGAAGGTTCCCAAGAACACAGTGGCCTCTGACATTTTTAAATGGAAGTTTGGAACCGCCAAGACTTCTTAGAGCTGGCCACCCAGCCAAATGGGGAGAAGGGAGTGAGGTGACCAAGAACCCAATGGTAACTGACAGAGCTGAGGAGTTCGTCTGTGGAGATGGGAGAACCTTCCAGAAGGACAACCATCGATGCAGCACTCCAACAATCAGATCTTTATGGTACAGTGTTCGGACGGAAGCCACTCCTCAGTAAAAGACGTGACAGCCCACTTGGAGTTTGCCAAAAGGTACCTAAAGGAAACAAGATTCTCTGATCTGATGAAACTAAGACTGAACTTTTTAACCTGAATGCCAAGTGTCACATCTAGAGGAAACCAAGCACCGCTCATCACCTGGCCAATACCATCCCCTCGGTGAAGCATTGTGGTGGCAGAATCATGCTGTGGGGATTTTTTCAGAGGCAGGGACAGGGAGACTAGTCAGGATCGAGGGAAAGACGAGAAGAGCAAAGTACAGAGAGATCCTTGATGAAAACCTGCTCCAGAGCACTCAGGTTCACCTTCCAATAGGACAACAACCCTAGGCCCACAGCCAAGACAATGTAGAAGTGGCTTCGTGGACAAGTCTCTGAATGTCCTTGAAGCACCCAGCCGGTGCATGGACTTGAACCCGATCTAACATCTCTATAGAAACCTGAAAATAGCTGTGCATCGACGCTCACCATCCAACCTGACAGAGCTTGAGAGGATCTGAAGAGAAGAATGGGAGAAACTCCCCAAATACAAGTGTGCCACACTTGTAGTGTCATACCCAAAAAGACTCGAGGCTGTAATCATTACCAAAGGTGTTTCAGCAAAGTATTGAGTAAAGGGTCTGAATACTTACGTAAATGTGATATTCTATTAAAAAGATGTTAACCTGTTTTTGCTTTGTTTATTATAGGGTATTGTGTGGAGATTGACAAGGGGAAAAAACAATTTAATTCATTTTAGAAATGTACATTTTTGGGGAAAAAGTGAAGGGGTCCGAATACCTTCTGAATTTGATCTATTATCAAATCACAGAGGAGTAATCGTCCTACTCTTAAAGCTTAACCATGGCCTAATCCCTGGCTGTAAACTTTGCCAGTATCACAGACGATCTGTTCTAGTCCCCAAATCTGCTCTGCTTTAGAAATCCTAATTCACATTAGATGAGATGTATGAAGTCAACTTCAATGTGAATGGCCGGAGACCATGGGTACGTCACCAGGGTCGGGGTTAATTCCATTTAAATACAATCAATTCAATGCTTTTCAATGAGGACAACTACGGAATTGACTCAATGCGCATAGAGTGGATACACATGGATGATTGTCAAAATTGTAAACAGCACGTCAGTTTTGGATACATTGACACGGCAGGCACACTGTAGCTAGCAAAATAGGTGAAGAAGTGATTGCTAACTATTGTAAACTATTTTAGCTGGCATACTAATCATCTTGAATAACTGTGGGGCGAAACAATTCACTTAAAATCAGCCACCACAAATCGCTTTGCTAGCAAACACAACAGTTTCTCCAAAATGGCAAGGTAATTCCAGCAATATTAACTTTTTGATTTTCTAAGCGTTTTGAAATGGAATTGACTTCAACCCTGGAACCCATATTATTTGAAATGGATGATGAGGAGCGGCATATACGAGTGATGTACTATGAAAGGAATCTTGTGTTATTGGAAGGAAAGCGACATTGCTCAGGTTAAGAAAAAAGGCTTTATAAATACATTTGATTGATTGATTGATTGATTGCCACTTTCTGTAATATATTTAATACTGGTTTAAGGCTCCAATTCCACAAACATTGGAGCTTCCAAAGATCATAGAGCACAAAAATAACTACAGTTTACCATAGAATAATGCAGTATTTACTAGAGGTAGGTCGATTATGATTTTTCAACACCGATACCGATTATTACCAACCAAAAAAAGCAGATACCGATTAAAATCGACCGATTTTATATATATTTGAAATACTGAAAATTACAACAATACTGAAGGAACAATTAACACTTATTTTAACTTAATATAATACATCAATACAATCTATTTAGTCTCAAATAAATAAAGAAACATGTTCAATTTGGTATAAATAATGCAAAAACACAGTGTTGGAGAAGAAAATAAAAGTGCAATATGTGCCATGTAAAAAAGCTAACGTTTAAGTTCCTTGCTCAGAACATATGAAAGCTGGTGGTTCCTTTAAACATGAGTCTTCATAAATCCCAGTTAAGAGTTTTAGGTTGTAGTTAAAGGAATTATAGGACTTTTTCTCTCTATACCATTTGTATTTCAGACCTTTTTTCTAATGAATGTTCTTATAGGCACTATCGTATTGCCAGCCTAATCTCAGGAGTTGATATGCTTGACGTCATAAACAGCGCTGTGCTTCAAGCATTGCAAAAAGCTGCTGGCAAATGCAGGAACGTGCTGTTTGATTGAATGCTTACAAGCCTGCTGCTGTCTGCCACCACTCAGTCAGACTGCTCTATCAAATCATAGACTTAATTATAATATAATAAACACACAGAAATACAAGCCTTAGGTCCTTAATATGGTAAAATCCCGAAACTATCATTTCTAAAACAAAACGTTTATTCCTTCAGTGAAATACGGAACCGTTACGTATTTTATCGAAAGGGTGGCAACCCTAAGTCTAAATATTGCTGTTACATTGCACAACCTTCAATGTTATGTCATAATTATGTAAAATTCTGGCAAATTAATCACGGTCTATGTTAGGAAGAAATGGTCTTCACGCAGTTCGCAACGAGCCAGTTTGCAATGGCCCAAACTGCTGCATATACCCTTCCTCCGCTTACACTGAACACAAGAGAAGTGTCAATTTCAGGCACCGCATTGATTATATGCAACGCAGGACAAGCTAGTTAAATTAATAATATCATCAACCATGTGTAGTTAACAAGTGATTATGTTAAGAGTGATTGTTTTTAATAAGAGAAGTTTAATGCTAGCTAGCAACGTACCATGGCTCCTTGCTGCCTGCACTCGCGTAACAGGTGGTCAGCCTGCCACGCAGTCTCCTCGTGATCACCGATTGTTATGAAAACTTGAAAAATCGGCCCTAATTCAAATCTGCCATTCCGCTGAATCGGTCGACCTCTAGTATTTACTATAGAATTCTGTAGTAAACTGCAGTATATTGCAGAAAATATAGTACACTCTGTAGTAGCCCTCAATCACGTGTAGTACTTACTATGTAATTGTGTAGTACACTGTAGAATATTATATTAACACTACAGTAAAAAAAACTAGTTAATATTATAGTAATGACCGCATTTAACTTGCATGTACCCTGCCTATTCCCCTCGCACATATCGCAATGTGTGCCACCCATAAGTGAGAAACCTACATGCCAAGGATAGACCATAGACCAGCACTGGATGGACAAAACAGGGAAGTTTAAGTGGCGAAGATAGTTTATCATCACCTTTGTTGATAATATCAGATAATGTCAGATATTCCATTTTAGATTGGCTTGGAATGTCACGCCGAGCACTTTGGTGCTGGACACCAAAGTGTGTGAACAGAGATGGATAATGGCAGTGGTGGGTCAGGATTGTGGCTGAAACAGGCGTACGTGACTTTGCACATTGTTGGGTTGAGCTTCATCTTGTTTTGTTCTGACCAGTCCGCTAGTTGGTTAAGGAGCAGTTGTATGGTGGAAGTGTCACATCATTTTTCCATGGGAAATTCCATAATTTTGTTGATGGTGGTGTAAAACACCGCCTCAGGCACCGCTCCAGAATCTCACATAAGTGTTCAATTGGTTTGAGATCTGGTGACTGAGATGACCATGACATATGGTTTACATTGTTTTCATACTCATAAAACCATTCAATGACCACTCGTGCCCTGTGGATGGGGGAATTGTCATCCTGGAAGAGACCACTGGCATCAGCATAGAAATGATTCACCACAGGTTGAAGGTGATCACTCAGAAAGGCTGCACATTTATTGCCGTTTACCTTGCCATCTAAGGGGTTGAGTGGACCTAAACCATGTCAGGAAAATGCACACCGTAACAGAGCCGCCAGAAGTTATTATTTATTTTGGCAATTACTTGTATATAGGCTATACATATGTCAAGGAGTCATAATAAGGAAAATATACTGTAGAACTAACGGGAATGTAAGGGGCGAAATAGTGCATTCAGTGTGCTTCGAGACTGTTACTGGGGGGCAACAAGCACATACATTTCTACCATCGGCATTTAAATAAAACAAGCTACTAAAACACCAAAAGCCTATTTCATTGCATAGTAGAATATATTGACCAGGCAAAATAGAAAACATGTAATTATCCATTTCTGGGGTAACAAATATAGTATTACTGCATGGGATAACTAAGAGATCAGTTTAGCAAATACAGCATATTCGCGAAAATAAAATGTTGCATTAAAGCACACTTCACACACAAAATCATATAAAATAAAAACAAGATTGCTTGGATTGGAGCAGAAAAGAAAAGCTAAGCAGCATCTAAGTTTCTCATTTTGAATTGAACTGTTGAAATCATAGTCTGCATGCATGTATAGATATACATATATATATTTTTTTAGGTACTTTTACCCCTTTTTCTCCCCAATTTCGGGATATCCAATTAGTATTTAGTCTTATCCCATCGCTGCGATTCCTGTACGGACTCGGTAGAGGCAAAGGTCGAGAGCCACGCGTCCTCCGAAACATGACCCTGACAAGCCACACTGCACGCTTAACCTGGAAGCCAGCCGCACCAATGTGTTGGAGGAAACAACGTACAACTGGCGACCATGTCAGCGTGCAGGCGCACGGCCAGCCACAGGAGTCGCTGGAGAGCGATGGGACAAGGAAATCTCAGCCGGCCAAACCCTCCCCTAACAACGCTGGGCCAATTGTGCCCCACCTCATGGGTCTCCCGAGTCTGTAGTGACACCTCAGGCACTGCGATGCAGTGACTTACACTGCTGCGCCACTCGGGAGGCCCCTGGGGGTGGTTGAGTTTTAATGTAAAAAATATTACACATGAAGTAATTTCACCCCAGGTTATTTCATGGTTTTAAAATTAACATGTGAAAATGTCATGCATTGTTTTAGAACAGTAATATAAATTGACGATACCAATATTTTTTTAGAAGGCCTTGAGTAAATGTTGCAGTTTGTTTTCCGAAAATAGAAAGTTGCAGCTGCAGAACAGATTTGACATTCTCTTTTTACTTTTGATTGTTGTAAAGGGTCTAGACGCAGCTCCAGCTTGCAAAAATACATGCACATGCAGCCAGCAGCAAGCCAAGTAAATAGGAACAGCATTGGTGATATGTTGGTAGTTGTTTCAAGTCCCAGGGGGGCACTGCAAGAAACACTGCCACTGCATTTAACCTTAATTGGTTCACTGCCAGGCTGTATATAAAAATGTGTGCAGAATTCTAAGCCATGTGAGTTGCTTAGCAGACACTGCAAGCCAAAGTAAAGAAATCGAAAAAAGCAGTTGTGTACAGTATACCAAACCAGGAAGTGATTGATTGCTGCTTCCTGTCAGTGGTCGTCATGCCCACCTTGGTTGTCACGGTGAGGAGGGGGTTTCCTTCTGAGGATGCCTTTTTACCCGGAAGCTCCTTCAGCACCATGGCAACAGCCCTTTCCCCTTTCCCCTATAACAGTGAGATCAACAATGACTTGTGTCAGCGGTGATAAATGGTTTCTATTCCACTTCCTCAATTTACCATTTAATGGCCTGTTATAACCATCGATATAGAATTACTAGAACAAAAAATAATAATCTGACTGGCAACTTGACAGTGCATTCATGGGTAAACTCAATATGGCCACCTGTACACCTATCACAGAACATTGACTTGAATGAAAGTCCATTCTAGTAATTCAAATTATGGTTTTAATTGAACTTATACTGTAGAAGAAAAAAAATGAAAGTGGATGCTGACAATGTCTTTTTATATCAAGGAATTGAATAGGCAGTTTGAAATAACTTAAACAGGTGGTCCACTACAGAAATCTGAATTTAAGTAGATCATTACCTTAAAAGGATTACTTAATATACGGTTTCATGTTCAGATGATGACAAAAAGAAAAGGCATATAGAGTCTGATAAATGGATGGGCTGCCCCTTTAAACTGAAGACAACCGTGTGAGGGGCAGCATGACATCAGAGTTTAATAATCGTACCATAAAATATCAGGGTATCTTGAAATTGACTGACCTTCATGTCTTAAAAGTAATGATTTACTGTCATTTCTCTTTGCTTATTTGCTGTTCTTGCGATAATATGGACTTGGTCTTTTACCAAATAGGGCTGTCTTCTGTATTCTACCCCTACCTTCGCACAACACAACTGATTGTCGCAAACACATTGAGGAAATGAATTACAGAAATGAATTGAACAAGGCACACATGTTAATTGAAATGCATTCCAGGTGACCACCTCATGAAGCTGGTTGAGAGAATGCCAAGAGTGTGCAAAGCTGTCATCAAGGCAAAGGGTGGCTTTTGCAAATATAAAATATATTTTGAAAAATGTAATAAACAAAAATATATATTTTGTTTAACACTATTTCTGGTTACTACATGATTCCAGGTGTTATTTCATAATGTTGTCTTCACTATTATTCTACATTGCAGAAAATTGTAAAAATAAAGAAAAAGCCATGAATAAGGTGTCCAAACGTTTGACTGGTACTGTACGTATAGTGCATTCGAAAAGTATTCAGACCTCAACTTTTCCCACATTGTTATGTTACAACCCTATTCTTAAATGAATTAAAATCGTTTTTCCCATCATCAATCTAGACACAATACCCCATTATGACAAAGAACAAAACTTTTAAGACACTGAAATATCACATTAACATAAGTATTCAGACCCTTTACTCAGAACTTTGTTGAAGCACCTTTGGCAGAGATCCTCTCAAGCTCTGTCAGGTTGGATAGGGAGTGTCGCTGCACAGCTATTTTCAGGTCTCTCCTGACATGTTCGATCAGGTTCAAGTCCGGGGTCTGGCTGGGCCACTCAAGGACATTCAGAGACTTGTCCTGAAGCCACTCCTGTGTTGTCTTGGCTGTGTGCTTAGGGTTGTTGTCCTGTTGGAAGGTGAACGTTCGCCCAAGTCCGTGGTCCTGAGTGCTCTGGAGCAAGTTTTCATCAAGGATCTCTGTACTTTTCTCAGTTCATCTTTGATCCTGACTAATATCCCCACAGCATGATGCTGCTGCCACGCTTCACCGTAGGGATGGTGCCAGGTTTCCTCCAGACTTGATGCTTAGAATTCAGCCAAAGATTTCAAGCTTGGATTCATCAGACTAGAGAATCTTGTTTCTCATGGTCAGAGTCCTTTAGGTGCCTTTTGGCAAACTCCAAGTGGGGTGTCATGTCCTTTTACTGAGGAGTGGCTTCCATCTGGCCACTCTACCATTTAAAAAGTCTAATTGGTGGAGTGCTGCAGAGATGGTTGTCCTTCTGGAATGTTCTGCCATCTTCACAGAGGAACTCTGATTCTTGGTCAACTCCATGACGCATACCCTACTCTCTGACGATTGCTCAGTTTGGCCGGGGCGGCCAGCTCTAGGAAGAGTCTAGGTGGTTCAAAACTTCCATTTAGGAATGATGGGGCCACTGTGTTCTTGGGGACCATCAGTGCTGCAGAAATGTTTTGGTACCCTTCCGCAGATATGGGTCTAAACAATTCTATTCGACCTCATGGTGTGGTTTTTGCTCTGACATACACTTTCAATTGTGGGACCTTATATAAACAACAGGTACAGTGGGGCAAAAAAGTATTTAGTCAGCCACCAATTGTGCATGTTCTCCCACTTAAAAAGATGAGGCCTGCAATTTTCATCATAGGTACACTTCAACTATGACAGACAAATTGAGAAGAAAAAAATCCTGAAAATCACATTGTAGAATTTTTTGTTTTCTGTTGTTTACAAACAATCGAGTAAAACAAGATGATATATTTTGGGTTCTGATGAGGTACCGTTGAAATAAGCTCATGAGGCATTTGTAAATTATATTCTTCAATAATCAATGGGCATATATCATTAATATACAAGTCCTAAAATGGATGTAACAACTAAGGATTCTAGCTTTTGTTGGAATCAGGTTAAACTTTAAACATTGAGATATTAAAGAAAGGATAGATCAGAAGCATAGAATATAAGGAGTGGGTTTTATGTCAGAAGTGAATGGTTTTCTGTAGAAAGACAGATGGCTTTGGAATGTGTTGGGTGGACGGGAGATCAAAGGATTGCTATAGAGGAAGCAGATGGACATCGGTGGATTAGGCGAAGGAGGGGTTGAGGTCAGAAGGTCAGGTCAGATCCCCTGAAGGGAGTAAAGGGTTTATTATCCTGTTACCCTCTTCCTGTGGAACTACAAGATGTAAGGATTGGATAGAAGGAGGAGTGTCTAAAGTGGGGTATATATACACACACCTGTGATGGTGAGATTTTTTTTGTTGTCTGAATACAGCTGTGTCGACACTTTGGGAAGAATTCAACTTGGTTAAGCTTCTCTAGTGTCCGTGAGTTATTTACTTTAAAAAATAAGAACCTAACACTTTAAAGAGTAAATAAGTATTTTGAAGTAGACACTCCACTTTAGTTATGATAAGGACATTGATCACCAAATGAGTGAATGTGATGCGTAACTAGTCTTGACAACTTACTCAACAATGTAACAAATTATTGGTTCATTGAACTACATTTACATGGTAAATAAACTTGTCTTAAACCTGAAGGCTCATGCTAGCTCCAAGAGCTAAACCAAGGCTTTAGCTCAGATGGCAAACAAGCTCTTCCATCATGCGGTCTGGGTTCGATACTTGGAGTGGAAAGAGTTCACTCTAGGACACCAGTGTCAACTCACAATGTCCTCACATCTGCACAGCCATATTTTAGGAAGCTTGGCAGCTAGTACTTTTACGGCTTGTCTCTCTGCTTTAGTATCTCCACTCATTTATTAAACATCTTGTTTCATAACAGCTCCCATAAAACTTTTCTTAAAAGATGACTAATAGTGGGAGGTGGATGAAATGTACATTTCAGTCAGTGACAGAGTTGCCACTGCTACAGTTGAAGTCAGTATTTTACATACACAGGTTGAAATCATTCAAACTTGATTTTCAACCACTCCACAAATGTCTTGTTAACAAACTATAGTTTTGGCAAGTCAGTTAGGACATTACTTTGTGCATGACAAGTCATTTTTCCAACCATTGTTTACAGACAGATTATTTCACTTATAATTCACTGTATCACAATTCCAGTGGGTCAGAAGATGACATGCACTAAGTTGACTGTGCCTTTAAACAGCTTGGAAAATTCCAGAAAATGATGTCATGGCTGTAGAAGCTTCTGATAGGCTAATTGACATCATTTGAGTCAATTGGAGGTGTACCTGTGGATGTATTTCAAGGCCTACCTTCAAACTCAGTGCCTCTTTGATTGACATCATAGAAAAAATCCAAAGAAATCAGCCAAGACCTCCACAAAGTCTGGTTCATCCTTGGGAGCTATTTCCAAATGCCTGAAGGTACTGGAGGTCGACCGATGATTTTTCAATGCCTGTGCCGATTGGAGGACCAAAAAAAGCCGATACCGATTAAATCGGACGATAAAAAAAAAATGTAATAATGATAATTACAACAATACTGAATGAACACTTATTTTAACTTAATATAACACATCAATAAAATCAATTTGGCCTCAATTTAGTTTAGATAATGCAAAAACAAAGTGTTGGAGAAGAAAGTAAAAGAGCAATATGTGCCATGTAAAAAAAAAACGTTTAAGTTCCTTACTCAGAACATATGGTGTTCATTTTAACATGAGTCTTCAATATTCCCAGGTAAGAAGTTTTAGGTTGTAGTTGTTATAGGACTATTTCTCTCTATACCATTTGTATTTCATATACCTTTGACTATTGAATGTTCTTATAGGCACTTTAGTATGGCCAGTGAAACAGTATAGCTTCCATCCCTCTCCTCGCCCCTACCTGGGCTCGAACCAGGAACACATTGACAACAGCGTTACCCATGCAGAGCAAGGGGAACAACCACTCCAAGTCTCAGAGGGAGTGACGTTTGAAATGCTATTAGTGCGCACCCCGCTAACTAGCTAGCCATTTCACATCGGTTACACCAGCCTAATCTCGGGAGTTGATAGGCTTGAAGTCACAAACAGCTCAATGCTTGAAGCACAGCGAAGAGCTGCTGGCAAAACGCACGAAAGTGCTGTTTGAATGAATACTTACGAGCCTGCTGGTGCCTACCACCGCTCAGTGAGACTGCTCTATGAAATCATAGACTTAATTATAACATAATAACACACATACAGTGCCTTGCGAAAGTATTCGGCTCCCTTGAACTTTGCGACCTTTTGCCACATTTCAGGCTTCAAACATAAAGATATAAAACTGTATTTTTTTGTGAAGAATCAACAACAAGTGGGACACAATCATGAAGTGGAACGACATTTATTGGATATTTCAAACTTTTTTAACAAATCAAAAACTGAAAAATTGGGCGTGCAAAATTATTCAGCCCCTTTTACTTTCAGTGCAGCAAACTCTCTCCAGAAGTTCAGTGAGGATCTCTGAATGATCCAATGTTTACCTAAATGACTAATGATGATAAATACAATCCACCTGTGTGTAATCAAGTCTCCGTATAAATGCACCTGCACTGTGATAGTCTCAGAGGACCGTTAAAAGCGCAGAGAGCATCATGAAGAACAAGGAACACACCAGGCAGGTCCGAGATACTGTTGTGAAGAAGTTTAAAGCCGGCTTTGGATACAAAAAGATTTCCCAAGCTTTAAACATCCCAAGGAGCACTGTGCAAGCGATAATATTGAAATGGAAGGAGTATCAGACCACTGCAAATCTACCAAGACCTGGCCGTCCCTCTAAACTTTCAGCTCATACAAGGAGAAGACTGATCAGAGATGCAGCCAAGAGGCCCATGATCACTCTGGATGAACTGCAGAGATCTACAGCTGAGGTGGGAGACTCTGTCCATAGGACAACAATCAGTCGTATATTGCACAAATCTGGCCTTTATGGAAGAGTGGCAAGAAGAAAGCCATTTCTTAAAGATATTCATAAAAAGTGTTGTTTAAAGTTTGCCACAAGCCACCTGGGAGACACACCAAACATGTGGAAGAAGGTGCTCTGGTCAGATGAAACCAAAATTGAACTTTTTGGCAACAATGCAAAACGTTATGTTTGGCGTAAAAGCAACACAGCTCATCACCCTGACCACACCATCCCCACTGTCAAACATGGTGGTGGCAGCATCATGGTTTGGGCCTGCTTTTCTTCAGCAGGGACAGGGAAGATGGTTAAAATTGATGGGAAGATGGATGGAGCCAAATATAGGACCATTCTGGAAGAAAACCTGATGGAGTCTGCAAAACACCTGAGACTGGGACAGAGATTTGTCTTCCAACAAGACAATGATCCAAAACATAAAGCAAAATCTACAATGGAATGGTTCAAAAATAAACATATCCAGGTGTTAGAATGGCCAAGTCAAAGGTCAGACCTGAATCCAATCGAGAATCTGTGGAAAGAACTGAAAACTGCTGTTCACAAATGCTCTCCATCCAACCTCACTGAGCTCGAGCTGTTTTGCAAGGAGGAATGGGAAAAATGTTCAGTCTCTCGATGTGCAAAACTGATAGAGACATACCCCAAGCGACTTCCAGCTGTAATCGCAGCAAAAGGTGGCACTACAAAGTATTAACTTAAGGGGGCTGAATAATTTTGCACGCCCAATTTTTCAGTTTTTGATTTGTTAAAAAAGTTTGAAATATCCAATAAATGTCGTTCCACTTCATGATTGTGTCCCACTTGTTGTTGATTCTTCACAAAAAAATACAGTTTTATATCTTTATGTTTGAAGCCTGAAATGTGGCAAAAGGTCGCAAAGTTCAAGGGAGCCGAATACTTTCGCAAGGCACTGTAAATACGAGCCTTAGGTCATTAATATGGTAGAATCTGGAAACTAACATCTCGAAAACAAGATGTTTATTCTTTCAGTGAAATACGGGACTGTTCCCTATTTTATCTAATGGGTGGCATCCCTAAGTCTAAATATTCCTGTTACATTGCACAACCTTCAATGTCATTTCATAATTACGTAGAATTCTGGCAAATTAGGCAGCCCAAACTGTTGCATATACACTGACTCTGCGTGCAATGAACGCAAGAGAAGTGACAATTTCATCTGGTAAATATTGCCTGCTAACCTGGATTTCTTTTAGCTAAATATGCAGGTTTAAAAATATATACTTCTGTGTATTGATTTTAAGAAATGCATTGATGTTTATGGTTAGGTACAGTTGTGCAACGATTGTGCTTTTTTCGCAAATGCGCTTTTGTTAAATCATCCCCCGTTTGTCGAAGTTGGCTGTCTTTGTTAGGAAGAAAGTCTTCACAGTTCGCAACGAGTCATGTTAGCAGGCAATATTAACTAAATATGCAGATTTAAAAATATATACTTGTGTATTGTCCATCTGTCCTCGTGCTCCTAGACCTTAGTGCTGCTTTTGATACCATCGATCACCACATTCTTTTGGAGAGATTGGAAACCCAAATTGGTCTACACGGACATGTTCTGGCCTGGTTTAGATCTTATCTGTCGGAAAGATATCAGTTTGTCTCTGTGAATGGTTTGTCCTCTGACAAATCAACTGTAAATTTCGGTGTTCCTCAAGGTTCCGTTTTAGGACCACTATTGTTTTCATTATATATTTTACCTCTTGGGGATGTTATTCGAAAACATAATGTAAACTTTCACTGCTATGCGGATGACACACAGCTGTACATTTCAATGAAACATGGTGAAGCCCCAAAATTGCCCTCGCTAGAAGCATGTGTTTCAGACATAAGGAAGTGGATGGCTGCAAACTTTCTACTATTAAACTCGGACAAAACAGAGATGCTTGTTCTAGGTCCCAAGAAACAAAGAGATCTTCTGTTGAATCTGACAATTAATCCAAATGGTTGTACAGTCGTCTCAAATAAAACTGTGAAGGACCTCGGCGTTACTCTGGACCCTGATCTCTCTTTTGAAGAACATATCAAGACCATTTCGAGGACAGCTTTTTTCCATCTACGTAACATTGCAAAAATCAGAAACTTTCTGTCCAAAAATGATGCAGAAAAATTTATCCATGCTTTTGTCACTTCTAGGTTAGACTACTGCAATGCTCTATTTTCCGGCTACCCGGATAAAGCACTAAATAAACTTCAGTTAGTGCTAAATACGGCTGTTAGAATCCTGACTAGAACCAAAAAATTTGATCATATTACTCCAGTGCTAGCATCTCTACACTGGCTTCCTGTCAAAGCAAGGGCTGATTTCAAGGTTTTACTGCTAACCTACAAAGCATTACATGGGCATGCTCCTACCTATCTCTCTGATTTGGTCCTGCCGTACATACCTACACGTACGCTACGGTCACAAGACGCAGGCCTCCTAATTGTCCCTAGAATTTCTAAGCAAACAGCTGGAGGCAGGGCTTTCTCCTATAGAGCTCCATTTTTATGGAACGGTCTGCCTACCCATGTCAGAGACGCAAACTCGGTCTCAACCTTTAAGTCTTTACTGAAGACTCATCTCTTCAGTGGGTCATATGATTGAGTGTAGTCTGGCCCAGGAGTGGGAAGGTGAACGGAAAGGCTCTGGAGCAACGAACCACCCTTGCTGTCTCTGCCTGGCCTGTTCCCCTCTTTCCACCGGGATTCTCTGCCTCTAACCCTATTACAGGGGCTGAGTCACTGGCTTGCTGGGGCTCTCTCATAACGTCCCTGGAGGGGGTGCGTCACCTGAGTGGGTTGATTCACTGTTGTGGTCATCCTGTCTGGGTTGGCGCCCCCCCCCTTGGGTTGTGTAGTGGCGGAGATCTTTGTGGGTTATACTCAGCCTTGTCTCAGGATGGTAAATTGGTGGTTGAAGATATCCCTCTAGTGGTGTGGGGGCTGTGCTTTGGCAAAGTGGGTGGGGTTATATCCTTCCTGTTTGGCCCTGTCCGGGGGTGTCCTCGGATGGGGCCACAGTGTCTCCTGACCCCTCCTGTCTCAGCCTCCAGTATTTATGCTGCAGTAGTTTATGTGTCGGGGGGCTGGGGTCAGTTTGTTATATCTGGAGTACTTCTCCTGTCCTATTCGGTGTCCTGTGTGAATCTAAGTGTGCGTTCTCTAATTCTCTCCTTCTCTCTTTCTTTCTCTCTCTCGGAGGACCTGAGCCCTAGGACCATGCCCCAGGACTACCTGACATGATGACTCCTTGCTGTCCCCAGTCCACCTGGCCATGCTGCTGCTCCAGTTTCAACTTCCACCTGACTGTGCTGCTGCTCCAGTTTCAACTGTTCTGCCTTATTATTATTCGACCATGCTGGTCATTTATGAACATTTGAACATCTTGGCCATGTTCTGTTATAATCTCCACCCGGCACAGCCAGAAGAGGACTGGCCACCCCACATAGGAAGAAACCTAGAGAGGAACCAGGCTAGGTATTGGCCTTTCTAGGGAGTTTTTCCTAGCCACCGTGCTTCTACACCTGCATTGCTTGCTGTTTGGGGTTTTAGGCTGGGTTTCTGTACAGCACTTTGAGATATCAGCTGATGTACGAAGGGCTATATAAATACATTTGATTTGATTTGATATTGATTTTAAGAAAAGGCATTGATGTTTATAGTTAGGTACACATTGGAGCAAAGACAGTGCTTTTTCGTGAATACGCACCGCATCGATTATATGCAACGCAGGACACGCTAGATAAACTAGAAATATCATCAACCATGTATAGTTAACTAGTGATTATGATTGATTGTTTTTTATAAGATAAGTTTAATGCTAGCTAGCAACTTACCTTGGCTTCTTACTGCATTTGCGTAACAGGCAGTCTCCTCGTGGAGTGCAATGTAATCAGGTGGTTGCAGCGTTGGACTAGTTAACTGTAAGGTTGCAAGATTTAATCCCCGAGTTTACAAGGTAAAAATCTGTCATTCTGTCCCTGAACAAGGAGGTTAACCCACCGTTCCTAGGCAATCATTGAAAATAAAATGTGTTCTTAACTGACTTGCCTAGTTAAATAACGGTGTAAAAAAATAAAATAATAATAAGCCAAATCGGTGTCCAAAAATACCGATTTCCGATTGTTATGAAAACTTGAAATCGTCCCTAATTAATCAAACAATAGTACGCAAGTATAAACACCATGGGACCACGCAGCCGTCACACCGCTCAGGAAGGAGACGCGATCTTTCTCCTAGAGATGAACGTACTTTGATGCGAAAGTGCATATCAAAGGACTTTGTGAAGATGCTGGAGGAAACAGGCACAAAAGTATCTATATCCACAATAAAACAAGTCCTATATCGACATAACCTGAAAGGCCGCTCAGCAAGGAAGAAGCCACTGCTCAAAAACCGCCATAAAAAAGCCAGACTACGGTTTGTACTTTTTGGAGAAATGTCCTCTGGTCTGATGAAACAAAAATAGAACTGTTTGGAGGAAAAAGGGGGAGGCTTGCAAGCCGAAGAACACCATCCCAACCGTAAAGCACGGGGGTGGCAGCATCATGTTGTGGGGGTGCTTTGCTGCAGGAGTGTCTGGTGCACTTCACAAAAAAGATGGCATCATGATGGAGGAAAATTATGTGGATATATTGAAGCAACGTCTTAAGACATCAGTCAGGAAGTTATAGCTTGGTCGCAAATGGGTGTTCCAAATGGACAATGACTCCAAGCATACTTCCAAAGTTGTGGCATAATGGCTTAAGGACAACAAAGTCAAGGTATTGGAGTGGCCATCACAAAGCCTTGACCTCAATCCTATGGAAAATTGGATGGCAGAAAAATTGTGTGTGAGCAAGGAGGCCTACAAACCTGACTCAGTTACACCAGCTCTGTCAGGAGGAATGGGCCCAAATTCACCCAACTTACTGTGGGAAGCTTGTGGAATGCTACCAGAAACGTTTGACCCAAATTAAACCATTTAAAAAGGCAATGCTACCACCAAATACTAATTGAGTATATAAACTTCTGAACCACTGGGAATGTTATGAAAGAAATAAAAGCTGAAAAATCACTCTACACTATTATTCTGACCTTTCACATTCTTAAAATAAAATGGTGATCCTAACTGACCTAAGACAGGGAATGTTTACTTGGATTAAATGTCAGGAATTGTGAAAAATTTAGTTTAAATGTATTTGGCTATGGTGTATGCAAACCTTTGACTTCAACTGCAGTTGTCCCACTTGAGATTTGATCTCACGTTAAATCCCTATGTGCCCCTTTCAACTTTGTTTTCCCTTCACTCCCACGGTTTCTACTGTCTGTCAATAAAGCATGAAAAAAAATACTGGAGAGTGACTCTCCATGCTCCTTTATTAAAAAGAAAAGCAATGACACTTCACACTTCTAAAGCTAGTAAGCTAACCACTAGCCTGCCACAAACTGGTTGTGTCAATGTAATGTGACGTGGAAAATACATTGGATTTGAAAGAATTAACTGTTGTTTTGAGGGTGAAATTTAAAACCACAGGATAAATGTCACCATTGTAACAAATTTTCAACATAGACAAACCTTATTGTAACGGCTGATTTCTTCCTCTGAAGAGGTGTAGCAAGGATCGGACGAAGATGCGGCGTGGTAAGTGTCCATGTTTTAATAAGAAAAACTCAACATAAACACAAAATACAAAAACAATAAATGTGAACAAACCGAAACAGTCCCGTGTGGCACAAACACTGACACAGGAAACAATCACCCACAAACCAATAGTGAAAAACAGGCTACCTATGTATGATTCTCAATCAGAGACAACTAACGACATTTGCCTCTGATTGAGAACCATACTAGTCCGAACACAGAAATAGAAAGATATAGAAACACAAAACATAGTCTACACGCCCCAACACACGCCCTGACCATACTAAAATAAAGACAAAACAAAGGAAATAAAGGTCAGAATGTGACACTTATATATAAGTGTCGTTATATCCACTATCCCCCCAAAAATAAGGCTGGGCAGCACCTACTACTGGAGAGTTGATCTACGGCTATTCATTTAGTCTCCTATCCATGGTTTTAACCAAGCCCGGCTCTGCTTAGCTCTGCTTAACCAATGTTCTATCATGAGAATGATTATTAAGAGACCTCTTAATAACGAAATATATTCACTGTTGCTATCAAAGTCATTCCAAAGGGTAGGTTTAACAAAGCAAATGAAATGAAATGTAACCACAGCTTATAAGTCAGAAATCATGAATTATACCATTTAGGCCTATATATGATTTGCATCAACAGCTATCGTTTCAATTCAACCCAGGGTTCAACAAAAATTATAAACCGGGTTCTTCGAGCCATTAATGCTGAAAGCCCTGGTATATAAGACCATATACCATGGGTATGATACAAACGACTTGTTTACTGTTCTAATTACATTGGTAAAAATGTTATGATTTTAATAAGGCATCTCAGGGGTTTGTGGTATACGGCCAATATATCACAGCTAAGGGCTGTATCCAGGCACTCTGCATAAGAACATAAGAACAGCCTTTAGCCGTGGAATATTGGCCATATACCACACCTTTCGGGCCTTATTGCTTGAATAGACAACATCCTGGTCCTGAAATTAAACTGGTATACTTTCCTATTTATGCTATTTTTATTCCTCCATCAGTTTTGATCCATTATATATTGGGCAGATAGACCACTTCCCTACCTCCTCCCGCTGCAACCTGCCTCTTCCATTTTTGGGGTAATGCTGAAATCAAATGGTTGTAATCTTCGATTGAGCAGACCTTCCCATAATATTCTGATAAACTCCATGAAAGACATAACGCTACCATTCCAATATCATTTAAAAACAAAATACCCATTTTCAAGCATATTTAAATACAGGTCTTTTATCAACCAGAACATTTGAGTCCAGCCATTATATTTGTTCTATCTTTTCAGGCAGATGAAATTGTAGCTAGCTCTGCAATGCTTATTTGAAAAAGAGAGATACTTCAAAAAAAGTATTATTTTCAATTAATCAAAATTGAGACATGGCAATCTGCACAAAGGCAAAAAGGCCATTTAAAAAAAAAAAATTATAAGCTTTTCTTAGTACAATGCAACTCTGTAATCCAAGACTTCAATGTTTAATGTACTACTATTTAGGGAAAGGCAAAATCATAAAACCAGCATAGCACCTGCAGTCACACCAATCTCAAGACTGCCTAAATTAACATCTGCTCTTCTCTTAACCTCCAGAAGAGCATATCAAAATAAAAAAGTCACATGCTGTTCCTACAATAAAGAACCCACATTAACTTCTCTGCACTAGAGGCTTGTGGCCATTTCGCATCCTCCATGTAGTCAGCACTGTTTTATGGATATAAGAAGGTAATGGATGTTGGCCTCACCTTAACTCGTCTCTTTCGTTCTCTCTCCAACTCTTTTACACATGCATGCATTTTATGCAGCTGTAAAGCTCTTCAGTATCGTTGTGGCTTGGGAGCTGCCGTCGCGTTTCAGACCTAAAAATAAACCTTCCATATGCTGAGCAAACAGTCTACCTCCGACCATTGAGACTCCCAGTAGTGCAGAGCCGAGCTGATCTGGGCTGAGGCTTAAACATTTTTTTCCCCACCACATCTGTTTCGACAAAACCATCCCACACCTGTATAATGATGCATCACTTTTGCAAGTCAACCATATCATGTCACTTGTTAAATCCACTTCAAATCAGTGTAGAGAAAGGGGAGGAGACAGGTTAAATAAGTATTTTTAAGCCTTTAGACAATGAGACATGGATGGTGTATGTGTGCCATTCAGAGGGTGAATGGGCAAGACAAAAACATGTAAGTGCCTTTGAACATTCAGTAAATTTGTTAATATCGTCACACCTTTTGAGTTCCTTTGTCCATGACAGAAAATGATTTCACCACCCCATAACTTCATCAGGATATGTTATATTCCTTTTTTTTTTTTGACACGTAAAGACTGATCTTCTCTTTTTATAATCTGCTAAACCATTACAATTATAACTGGCTACACTTATTTCACCCCTTACCATAACTAGATACTATTCTCAGTCGAAATTTACCATAATAAGTGATTGTAAAGTTACTGCCATCAGAGTTATTATGACGGTCAAAATGAGAGATTTCAAATGTCTGATATTTAGAATTCAAGAAACAGGTTCTAGCAATATTTGTTTTAGTCCCTTGCCTGTGAGCCAATGCCACAGATGTTAGAAAATTGGGTCAAGATATTGTGTGTAGTAAATCCGAGTAGGTTGATGTGTATGATATTGGATGTTATTAAGCAAGAGTGTGGTGTGTGTACGATGTCTGGATAAAAGTAAGACTATAATGTGTGATGTCCAAATAAATAATAACCCAGCCAATTTGCATGTTTGAGTGACTGTGTGTAACATGGAGTACAGTCTTAATATTCAGGATGATAATTGTAATCCCTATCGTATCACCATCATAGTTTCATCATAATTACCTTAAACATAATTTTCATAGAGAAACACATCCCAGCATTTCCATAGCAATTGATGTTTCACATGATAATGAAAGAGACCTTGCATTACTATAGAGACGGCTTCACTACAAACGTATCCCGTACAATGTTATTATTCCTCAATGTCTCTGTTCTGGTATCTTCCCCTTATTTATCTATGTTTACGACAAACATGTAGACAAAAGACAGAAAAGATAAATAGGCAAAACACATTAAATTATAGAAAAGTTCGACAGAGAGAGAAAGAGAGGATAGAACAGAACAAGATCAAGATCAAGCCTATGTGTCTGTGTGTGTAAGTGAGCATGTAATTGAGTGTGTGTGTGTGTGTGTGTGTGTGTTAATATCAACTTCATAGTGTTCAGATATTTTTACAGATCCCATACTTTTTTTTTGTTTTTTTGGAACCCCGACTTCTCAGTAGAATTTAGTACAGCCATGGTGTCATGGAGCTGTCTCGGAAGAGCTGTCCATCTATAAAGAGTTTGTCCACAATGAGAAAGGCACACTTACCCCTCTCCCTTTGCTAACTCTGCACAGGATACAGCTTCTTGCGAAGTTCGTTTATCTCCCGGGGAAATTGGTCATTGAGACCGATTTTGGTCCCTTCAAGCTCCCTTCCCCTGCTCTCGATCAGCTCCTTTTGTTGGTAGTGTTCAAATTTTGTAATGATAGGTTGGGGACTCTTGGTCTTGTCGCTCCAAGTCTGCACACTCGGTGGAAAGCCGCCTTGTTTACAGCCTCTAAAGGAAGGTTCAAGGCGCATTGCATGAACTCTGATCACCCCCTCTGGATTATTGGGTGTCGGGAATCCAAGAAAATATTTAGATTTTACCTTGGCAGTAAGTACTTTGTTCTCTCCATGGAGAGTGAGAATTTCACTCTTGCGAAACTCCAAACTCCCCCTTAGCCCTTGTACCTCATCACACAACTTTAAGTGTTTCATGAATTCCAGAAAGAGCACTAGCCTCTAGTTCAACGGTAAGTACATTGTCCGTGTCTGTAGATGAATCTGTCTCTCTTTTCTTGTCAGAATAGAGTTATTTTGTGAGTTAGCCAGATTTTTCCATGATGGATTATGTTGATACTCATCGATTTCCCTCAGAATCTCCTTAGTATCCAGGTTGGCTCTGAACTGCAACCAGTTGTTTACAAATGGATTTAACTTTGCGTCTTTCCCACAACGACTGAAGATGTAATCATGAGTTGCAAAATGTGCGATCCCACTTCAAAACAAATCTTGTTTCTCACTGTCAGAATCTTTAGGTGCCTTTTGGCAAACTCCAAACAGGCTGTCATGTGCCTTTTACTGAGGAGTGGCTTCTGTCATGCCACTCAAACATAAAGGCCTGATTGTTGGAGTGCGGCAGAGATGGTTGTCCTTCTGGAAGGTTCTCCCATATCCACAGAGGAACTCTGGAGCTCTGTCAGATTGACTATCTCCCTGACCAAGGTGCTTCTTCCCCGATTGCTCAGTTCTAGGAAGAGTCTTGGTGGTTCCAAACTTCTTCCATTTAAGAATGATGGAGGCCACTGTGTTCTTAGGGACCTTCAATACTACAGACATTTTATGGTACCCTTCCCCAGATCTGTGCCTCGAAGAAATCCTGTCTGGGAGCTCTACGGACAAATCCTTAGAACTCATGGCTTGGTTTTTGCCCTGACATGCACTGTCAACTGTGGGACCTTGTTTCGACAGGTGTGTGCCTTTCCAAATCATGTCCAATCAATTGAATTTACCACAGGTAGACTCCTATCAAGTTGAAGAAACATCAAGGATGATGAATGGAAACAAGATGCACCTGAGCCCCATAGCAAAGGGTTTGAATACTTATGTAAATAAGGTATCCGTTTTTATATTTTGCAAACATTTCTAAAAACCTGTTTTCGCTTTTCCATTGTCGAGTATTGGGTGTAGATTTAAATAAAAATGTTTTCCTCATCAATTTTAGAATAAGTCTGTAACGGAACAAAATGTGGAAAAATCAAGGCGTTCGAATACTTTCCAAATGCACTGTATATTATTTGTTAAACTATCGAAGCATTAGATATCCTTTAAAAGTTGATATTTAGTTGCATTGTCAACCAAACACAATTCAATGATTTTGTAATACAGTAAATAGCCTAATGTAAGTGTTTATTCAATCTTAAAATTAGTAACATATCCATGGCCACATTGAGGTTAGCCTACTGTAAATATAAAAGTCTCATTTATGTAATCATAGAAGGCGTGCATGTTCAAAATAGCATGCAAAGGTCGCAGGTCTGTGGCGATCCTCACAATTGCTGTAATAATCTGAACAGCATTGATCACTTGCACCATGTATTTTTTATGTAATCTCAACTACAATCCATGTCCTTTGGTTGTGCTTTTAGATGAAGCAAAGTGATAACATTACATTGCTGTAAAAATACAAAATATCGAACCTTGTTTTTCCATTGGAATTTGGTTTGCTTTTAGTTGTGGTTGAAAGGATAGTGATAACACATTGGGAATTCAACAAACTTCTGGCTGTCTGAGTGTGTGAATAAAAAGGTTGAAATCTCATTGATCAACTTCTCAACCAAAATGTCCATGTTGAAATTACGTGGTGTGCCCCCAGTGGGATGGACCTGATCGGGCGATGGCGACACTACTTCAGGTCTCAGGGCGGGTAACCCACTGCAAGATCAATGACAACACAGCCTAAGCTAGCAGTTTCACGCGTCTTTTCCATTTACTTTTCAGATATACACCAAAACAGAAAAGGCTAAAAAGGGACAGACGTAAACAACAACAACAACCTCTAAACACCAAGCTGACATTTAGATTTTTCCCACTCCTCTGCCATGCTAACATTAGGTTTGATCTCGTTTCTCAGTCTCTTTCTTCCTCAATCACGCTCAAACTGAGAGATGCACTTCTTTCGTCAATTGTTCAATGTTATTTGGCTTTCGACTTCGAAAGTGTTGTTCAGTTGAAATGGCTCATGGTCCAAGTGCAAATTATACCTTAACATTCGGGGTATGTATGGGGCTAATAATAAAGACAGGAAAAAAGTAGGCTACCTGCGCATGTTCGTCCACTCCAAAATAATTCCAGCATCTATTTGATGAATAGAAAGAGACAACTGTTACAAAACACCAAAATTGTCTTGCTGACAAAATGATATTTCTTCTAGAGAAAAGTTGGGACACCTGAAAAGGGTCTGAGAAACAGCCTCATGGGGAAAAAATGGTTCAACCATGACAGAGGTGGGGGGGCGGTTCATTTAATTTGAAATAAGCTTCTATTTTAATAAAAAAATATGTTAACGTAAGACCGATAGTATGAAGTATAAATTATGACCAGGTACAATGCAACTCCGTAAGCCAATACTTTAATGTTTAATAAATAGCACAGTACTATCAAATCAAATCAAATTTATTTGTCACATACACATGGTTAGCAGATGTTAATGCGAGTGTAGCGAAATGCTTGTGCTTCTAGTTCCGACAATGCAGTAATAACGAACAAGTAATCTAACTAACAATTCCCCAAAAAAACTACTGTCTTATACAGAGTGTAAGGGGATAAAGAATATGTACATAAGGATATATGAATGAGTGATGGTACAGAGCAGCATAGGCAAGATACAGTAGATGATATCGAGTACAGTATATACATATGAGATGAGTATGTAAACCAAGTGGCATAGTTAAAGTGGCTAGTGATACATGTATTACATAAGGATGCAGTCGATGATATAGAGTACAGTATCTACGTATGCATATGAGATGAATAATGTAGGGTAAGTAACATTATATAAGGTAGCATTGTTTAAAGTGGCTAGTGATATATTTACATCATTTCCCATCAATTCCCATGATTAAAGTGGCTGGAGTAGAGTCAGTGGCATTGACAGTGTGTTGGCAGTACCCACTCAATGTTAGTGGTGGCTGTTTAACAGTCTGATGGCCTTGAGATAGAACCTGTTTTTCAGTCTCTCGGTCCCAGCTTTGATGCACCTGTACTGACCTCGCCTTCTGGATGACAGCGGGGTGAACAGGCAGTGGCTCGGGTGGTTGATGTCCTTGATGATCTTTATGGCCTTCCTGTAGCATCGGGTGGTGTAGGTGTCCTGGAGGGCAGGTAGTTTGCCCCCGGTGATGCGTTGTGCAGACCTCACTACCCTCTGGAGAGCCTTACGGTTGAGGGCGGTGCAGTTGCCATACCAGGCGGTGATACAGCCCGCCAGGATGCTCTCGATTGTGCATCTGTAGAAGTTTGTGAGTGCTTTTGGTGACAAGCCGAATTTCTTCAGCCTCCTGAGGTTGAAGAGGCGCTGCTGCGCCTTCCTCACGATGCTGTCTGTGTGAGTGGACCAATTCAGTTTGTCTGTGATGTGTATGCCGAGGAACTTAAAACTTGCTACCCTCTCCACTACTGTTCCATCGATGTGGATGGGGGGGTGTTCCCTCTGCTGTTTCCTGAAGTCCACAATCATCTCCTTAGTTTTGTTGACGTTGAGTGTGAGGTTATTTTCCTGACACCACACTCCGAGGGCCCTCACCTCCTCCCTGTAGGCCGTCTCGTCGTTGTTGGTAATCAAGCCTACCACTGTTGTGTCGTCCGCAAACTTGATGATTGAGTTGGAGGCGTGCGTGGCCACGCAGTCGTGGGTGAACAGGGAGTACAGGAGAGGGCTCAGAACGCACCCTTGTGGGGCCCCAGTGTTGAGGATCAGCGGGGAGGAGATGTTGTTGCCTACCCTCACCACCTGGGGGCGGCCCGTCAGGAAGTCGAGTACCCAGTTGCACAGGGCGGGGTCGAGACCCAGGGTCTCGAGCTTGATGACGAGCTTGGAGGGTACTATGGTGTTGAATGCCGAGCTGTAGTCGATGAACAGCATTCTCACATAGGTATTCCTCTTGTCCAGATGGGTTAGGGCAGTGTGCAGAGTGGTTGAGATTGCATCGTCTGTGGACCTATTTGGGCGGTAAGCAAATTGGAGTGGGTCAAGGGTGTCAGGTAGGGTGGAGGTGATATGGTCCTTGACTAGTCTCTCAAAGCACTTCATGATGACGGATGTGAGTGCTACGGGGCGGTAGTCGTTTAGCTCGGTTACCTTAGCTTTCTTGGGAACAGGAACAATGGTGGCCCTCTTGAAGCATGTGGGAACAGCAGACTGGTATAGGGATTGGTTGAATATGTCCGTAAACACACCGGCCAGCTGGTCTGCGCATGCTCTGAGGGCGCGGCTGGGGATGCCGTCTGGGCCTGCAGCCTTGCGAGGGTTAACACATTTAAATGTCTTACTCACTTCGGCTGCAGTGAAGGAGAGACCGCATGTTTTCGTTGCAGGCCGTGTCAGTGGCACTGTATTGTCCTCAAAGCGGGCAAAAAAGTTGTTTAGTCTGCCTGGGAGCAAGACATCCTGGTCCGTGACTGGGCTGGGTTTCTTCCTGTAGTCCGTGATTGACTGTAGACCCTGCCACATGCCTCGTGTCTGAGCCGTTGAATTGAGATTCTACTTTGTCTCTGTACTGGCGCTTAGCTTGTTTGATAGCCTTGCGGAGGGAATAGCTGCACTGTTTGTATTCAGTCATGTTACCAGACACCTTGCCCTGATTAAAAGCAGTGGTTCGCGCCTTCAGTTCCACACGAATGCTGCCATCAATCCACGGTTTCTGGTTGGGGAATGTTTTAATCGTTGCTATGGGAACGACATCTTCAACGCACGTTCTAATGAACTCGCACACCGAATCAGCGTATTCGTCAATGTTGTTGCCTGACGCAATACGAAACATCTCCCAGTCCACGTGATGGAAGCAGTCTTGGAGTGTGGAGTCAGCTTGGTCGGACCAGCGTTGGACAGACCTCAGCGTGGGAGCTTCTTGTTTTAGTTTCTGTCTGTAGGCAGGGATCAACAAAATGGAGTCGTGGTCAGCTTTTCCGAAAGGGGGGCGGGGCAGGGCCTTATATGCGTCGCGGAAGTTAGAGTAACAATGATCCAGGGTCTTTCCACCCCTGGTTGCGCAATCGATATGCTGATAAAATTTAGGGAGTCTTGTTTTCAGATTAGCCTTGTTAAAATCCCCAGCTACAATGAATGCAGCCTCCGGATAAATCATTTCCAGTTTGCAGAGAGTTAAATAAAGTTCGTTCAGAGCCATCGATGTGTCTGCTTGGGGGGGGATATATACGGCTGTGATTATAATCGAAGAGAATTCTCTTGGTAGATAATGCGGTCTACATTTGATTGTGAGGAATTCTAAATCAGGTGAACAGAAGGATTTGAGTTCCTGTATGTTTCTTTCATCACACCATGTCACGTTGGCCATAAGGCATACGCCCCCGCCCCTCTTCTTACCAGAAAGATGTTCGTTTCTGTCCGCGCGATGCGTGGAGAAACCCGCTGGCTGCACCGCTTCGGATTGCGTCTCTCCAGTGAGCCACGTTTCCGTGAAACAAAGAACGTTACAGTCTCTGATGTCCCTCTGGAATGCTACCCTTGCTCGGATTTCATCAACCTTGTTGTCAAGAGACTGGACATTGGCAAGAAGAATGCTAGGGAGTGGTGCACGATGTGCCCGTCTCCGGAGTTTGACCAGAAGACCGCTTCGTTTCCCTCTTTTTCTGAGTCGTTTTTTTGGGTCGCTGCATGGGAACCATCCCGTGGCGCTGGTTGTAAGGCAGAACACAGGATCCGCATCGCGAAAAACATATTCTTGGTCGTACTGGTGGTGAGTTGACGCTGATCTTATATTCAGTAGTTCTTCTCGGCTGTATGTGATGAAACCTAAGATGACCTGGGGTACTAGTGTAAGAAATAACACGTAAAAAAACAAAAAACTGCATAGTTTCCTAGGAACGCGAAGCGAGGCGGCCATCTCTGTCGGCGCCGGAAGTTAGCGATTTAGGGAAAGGCTAAATCATAAAACCAGCATGGCACCTACAGTCACACCAATCTCAAGACTGCCTAAATTAACATCTGCTCTTCTCTTAACCTCCAGAAGAGCATATCAAAATAAAAGTCACATGCTGTTCCTACAATAAAGAACCCACATTAACTTCTCTGCACTAGAGGCTTGTGGCCATTTCGCATCCTCCATGTAGTCAGCACTGTTTTATGGATATAAGAAGGTAATGGATGTTGGCCTCACCTTAACTCGTCTCTTTCGTTCTCTCTCCAACTCTTTTACCCATGCATGCATCTTATTTGGCTGTAAAGCTCTTCAGTATCGTTGTGGCTTGGGAGTTGCAGTCGCGTTTCAGATCTAAAAATAAACCTGCCGTATGTATGCTGAGCAAACAGTCTACCTCCGACCATTGAGACTCCCAGTAGTGCAGAGCCGAGCTGATCTGGGCTGAGGCTTAAACATTTTTTTCCCCACCACATCTGTTTCGACAAAACCATCCCACACCTGTATAATGATGCATTACTTTTGCAAATCAAGCATATCATGTCACTTGTTAAATCCACAACCCGATTGGATTGAAAATCAAACCAACCAAATAATCTGCATTTGATTGAATAACCTGACCTCATGTTCTTTTAGAAACTTTGGAAATATTGGCAACACTTACACTGAGTGTATAAAACATTAGAAACACCTTCCTAATATTTAGTTGCATAATATCCTTTCGAACAGCCTCAATTCGTCTGGGCATGGACTCTACAAGGTGTCAAAAGACTTCCACAGGGATGCTGGCCCATGTTGATGCCAATGCTTCACACAGTTGTATCAAGTTGGTGATTTCCTTTGGGCAGTGGACCTTTCTTGAGACACACAAGAAATTGCTGAGAGTGAAAAACCCAGCAGCATTGCTGTTCTTGACACACTCAAACAGGTGCGCCCGGCACCTACTACCAAACCCTGTTCAAAGGAACTTACATGTTTTCTGTCTTGCCCATCCACCCTCTGAATGGCACACATACACAATCCAGGTCTCAATTGTCTAAAGGCTTAAAAATCCTTCTTTAACCTGTCTCCTCCCCTTTATCTACACTGATTGAAGTGGATTTAACAAGTGACCTCAATAAGGGATCATGGCCTTCACCTGGATTCAACTGGTCAGTCTATCTCATGGAAAGACCATGTGTTCCTAATGTTTAGTACACATTATTCCAAGATTACTATGAGGTAATAGGTGATGTAATTATTGTGTACCAGGTACTGTATGCAAGGAAATGGATATCATTAGTGCTCACTGCTGTTTTTTTTTTCAAGTAAACACAATTAATACAGCACACATCATGCAAGAGTCCATGCGTATTCTAGGGTAATGACATACGCGGTATTCAACTGATACTGCGTCTCTGGAATGCGGCCAATATAATTTCGTGTGGGCATCACATTTCATAGTAGATGCAAACCGAAGTGCAGTGTTTTGTTTCAAAGACGTACATAAAAGGAAACATGGCCTATATCTATGTCACCACGACTCCTTCCCTTGTTCTCACTGGATCCAGTTAGTTTTGTGAATAGGGATTCATTTGTAGTGCGTTTTCTGCAAGGACAGAATGGCATAAAATGAACATCCTCTTTGAGAAATTACAGAAATGGTACTGAGTTGATATTCATTATTTAGGAAATTAATCATTCAACCTAATATGCATTATTATTTGCTGAGCTTTTAAAAATGTCAGACACTGATCATCAGCCTACTGCCAAGAGCATATGCATGCAGGCCAACAACCTCCTGAAAGCAAGCCAAGGGCAACAAGGGGAGGTGGGGACATGTCTCTAGCTACTGTCTGTCACCGTGTGTCAGGTGAGGTTAAAAATTGTGTGGACTGAAATTATTTGACCCCAAAAGGTTTTATGTATTTATAACCACCAGTAATCAGGCAGAGTTCTTTCTAATAAATCTTGTATGAAAGCATCCCTCCTGTGGTTATTTCCACCTGAGTCTCTGTGACTAACTACTGTACAGATGCCCTAGAGGAGAGGACAGGCTCCCAGCTAAATAGTGGGAAGGTACCATCCAAACCTGTCCAATAGGTTTGGATGGTGTGTGCCCTAATGAACACGACTACTTTTCAGGTGAGGATTGGGGTCTAATTTCCTGGCTCTAGTCTATTATGTGACGATGTCATTGTGTACCCTTGTAAAGGGGTTGAAATGGAGTGATGGAGTGGAGGGGGTAGGCAGCATAGTCACAGACCGAAGACAAGCCCGTCATACGTTCTTAATATCTACATCTAGATTATGGCTATGGTTGAGGTCAGTGATTGGGGGTAGGAGTTAGTTGTGCTAGGATTATTGTAAATTAAAAGGCAGACAAAATTTGAAACATTCATTTCCCAGAATCTGCATATGCATTATTGTTAATTTTATAACGCATGGGTCAACCTCCGCAGTGGCATGCTCCAGTTCACCATTTACTGTAGACCACATATATGCACTCAACAGCATCATCTGCATTCTTTTTCCAAGATGGACTGAAAACCAGTGATGAAAATTCCAGAAGGGTTGCAGCACTGTTACGGCACTTTAAATCAAGTCGCCTACATTAACACACAGTGTTCTATGGATTGGGAAGAATTTGTCATATGTCCACCATGAGGGTAGCTTAAAAAAAAGCATCTGTCCAGCAATGCGAGCAAGAAAATGATGGACGAACATGGTATTGTATATTTTAACTAGAGCTTTAACTTGGGAGAATGGACAGAGCAAGTGTGTTTGCGTATGTATGCAGCTGGCGGTGTTTTTGTGTTTTAAGTTAATGCGTTGGTTTATTAGTAAAAATGGACTGTCTTGTGAAGTGTGCAGACTGGCTTGGGGACTAAGTCTTATTGCTGGCTCCTGCCGTGCCCCACTTTAATACTGTGGAGCCTTAGAAAAAGCAATGCAAGTTAAAAAGGTTCTGTTTTTAACAAGCAATAAGAGTCAATGTGATAGGAAACAGCACTGCTACTGTACTTTGTGGGCTGCTATTTGGGCTGAATGCTTACCTTGTCATTTGGAAACCTACTTTTGTAGCATTTCTGCCGCAGGCCTGAAATGTATGAAAATATAAAGGACCCGTGCAGTAAAACATTTGATTTTCATGTGTTTTATACACATTTCCACACTATGAAGTTGGAATAATACGGTGATAGTGAAAATGATAATGTCCTTTCAGTATAGGAGCTGTTTGAAAAGACAGATCATTTTAGTGGGATGGACTTTTGGCCTTCCTGGTGACATCACCAGGCCAATAATTAAGAATTCCAAACCACTCCACCAATACCAGCTAGTTTTCAGTTTTCCCATCCCCACTCATACCAATCCCAGAAAGTCCTAGCAAAATTCTTGCTTGAGAAATTGCTCTTATCTTATATGCTCTTTATTATTTTTGAACATTTCCATTGAAAACTAGAAAAAGTACATTTCCTGAAAATGTGGTGTGCTGGCTTGTGAAGGATTGATTTATAGGATAACATGTACAAGTTTGTTTAGGTCCCTTTAGCTTGAACACTTCAAGAGTTCGTGTTGGTGGATATTTCTATTTTATGCAAATGTATATAGCTATGGTTGATATATAGTCATGTTAAATACAGTTGAAGTAATATGGCTACAGGTTCATCTGCCTCACCAAACGCCCATTCTGGTGAGAAGCTATCACCAAGTGAAGTCAGTATTTGGATACTGTGTGAAATGCTTTATAATATATGTGATATCAACAGAGAAGTATATTTTCTGTGTGATTTAAATAGACTGGCTTTCATCAGGCTGCCCACTCAAGAGAAAGGTTCAAACTGTGTACCTGCGACCTGGTTCGGGTTATCAGTCAACCTACCAGGGTAGTTACAAACAGTACAGGAATGAAATCATCAACATGTATTGATCACATCTTTGCTAATGCTGCAGAAATGTGTATAATAAATAAAAAAGATTATACACTATGAAACAAAGATAAATGACAAAGATTGACAGTAAAAACTTGCACATTGAATGACATTTTGGACAAGGCAAACTCCGCACCATCATCCATTGAATCAGATGGCTCATTCATCACAAAAAACGCTGATATTTCCAACTACTTTTAATTGTTTTTTTTTTCATTGGAAAGATAAGCAAATGTAGGCATGACATGCCAGCACCAAACACTGACACTACATGTCCAAGTATATCTGACCAAATTATGAAAGACAAGCAATGTAATTCTGACATTCGTATACGGAGTGTGGAAGAGGTGAAAAATGTTTCGTTGTCTATAAACAATGAAAAGCCACCGGGGTCTGACAACTTGGATGGAAAATTACAATATTGCCACTCCTATTTGCCATGCCTTCAATTTAAGCCTACTAGAAAGTGTACCCCCTCAGGCTTGGAGGGAAGCAAAAGTCACTCCGCTACCAAAGAATAGTAAACGCCTCCTTTACTGGCTCAATTTAACCAACCAATGAGCCTGTTACCAACCCTAAGTACCTTTTTTTTTTTAAATTGTGTTAGACCAGATATAAATGCTATTTTACAGTAAACAAATTGCTTATAGGGAACGAAATTCAACAAGCACACACAAATTACTGATGATTGGCAGAGAGAAATTGATGATACAAATATTGTGGGGGCTGTCTTGTTAGACTTCAGTGTGGCTTTTGACATTATCAATCAGTCAGCTGCTGAAAAAATGTGTGTAATGGCTTTACACCCCCCCCTATTATTCTACAAGGTAGAAAGCAGTACAAAAAAATATTTTTAAAAACCTGCAATGAGTAGGTGTGCCCAAACTTTTGACTGGTACTGTAAATATATATATTTTGAATGAATTAACCAACATTTCTAAAAATCTATTTTCACTTTATGGTATTAAGACTAAACAGGATACACTCTTAGGCCTGCAGCTCAATGGTGGTTATACAAGGCTGCTATACAAAGCCTACTAATGATAATGACATTACTTATTATAATGATGATCATAATAATAACAACGAGATCAAGGAAGGGTTATAAATGTAACAATTTGGAACAGTGTAAACACTAAATAAATTATCATTCATACCAGAGAGGCTGTTCTAAAAACAAATTTAAAAAATGTTAAGCCTTTCTTACAGCATAGCAAATATTAAAAACAGCCGAATTTGTATACTTGTTCATCCGACATGTGGTTGCATGAGGCTTGGTGCTCACGGAATCAGTAGGCTATTAAACAAACACTCAAACAGGCAACACATGCAGGATATGCTTTATTTCTGTAGCTAGAGTTAGTCTGTTGATTATAGACCTAATTAAATTCGGGATTCCTCGCTCCTCACTGTTCTTAGACAATTAAGTCAAGGGCTGTTTGCTCATCTCCTAAATCCACAGCTGCATTATTCTCAACACCAATATGCTGGGTAACTTTGCTATTATGCACATAGCAACATGTATAGGAAAAGGAGCCAATTCAACAACGCACTGATGTTTCAGAACCACGGACAGCGACCGCTACCCAATGCGGCAGAAGGTGAATTTGTTGTAAAATATTTTTATTAGTGTTACACCATTGTTCTTATGTAATATAACCATGTAAAATTTCAGTAGCATATGCCTTTGAGTGATGGACTGTGCTATCCCCACGGCTTCAACAACAGGTGCAAATCAGTGGTGTCTTTTTTTGTGTGCTACTGCTTGACTCAAAAAAAATATTGGTCGACCAACAGTATCGACCAAACAATTGACCAGTCGATTGAAAAAAAATCTGGAAAATCACATTGTAGGATTTTTAATGAATTTATTTGCAAATTATGGTGGAAAATAAGTATTTGGTCAATAACAAAAGTTTCTCAATACTTTGTTATATACCCTTTGTTGGCAATGACAGAGGTCAAACGTTTTCTTTAAGTCTTCACACACTGTTGCTGGTATTTTGGCCCATTCCTCCATGCAGATCTCCTCTAGAGCAGTGATGTTTTGGGGCTGTTGCTGGGCAACACGGACTTTCAACTCCCACCAAAGATTTTCATCTGACCATATGACATTCTCCCAATCTTCTTCTGGATCATCCAAATGCTCTCTAGCAAACTTCAGACGGGCCTGGGCATGTACTGGCTTAAGCAGGGGGACACGTCTGGCACTGCAGGATTTGAGTCCCTGGCGGCGTAGTGTGTTACTGATGGTAGGCTTTGTTACTTTGGTCCCAGCTCTCTGCAGGTCATTCACTAGGTCCCCCCGTGTGGTTCTGGGATTTTTGCTCACCGTTCTTGTGATCATTTTGACCCCACGGGGTGAGATCTTGCATGGAGCCCCAGATCGAGGGAGATTATCAGTGGTCTTGTATGTCTTCCATTTCCTAATAATTGCTCCCACAGTTGATTTCTTCAAACCAAGCTGCTTACCTATTGCAGATTCAGTCTTCCCAGCCTGGTGCAGGTCTACAATTTTGTTTCTGGTGTCCTTTGACAGCTCTTTGGTCTTGGCCAGTGGAGTTTGGAGTGTGACTGTTTGAGGTTGTGGACAGGTGTCTTTTATACTGATAACAAGTTCAAACAGGTGCCATTAATACAGGTAACGACTGGAGGACAGAGGAGCCTCTTAAAGAAGTTACAGGCCTGAGAGAACCAGAAATCTTGCTTGTTTGCAGGTGACCAAATACTTATTTTCCACCATAATTTGCAAATAAATTCATTAAAAATCCGACAATGTGATTTTCTGGATTTTTTCGCTCTCATTTTGTCTGTCATAGTTGAAGTGTACCTATGATGAAAATTACAGGCCTCTCTCATCTTTTTAAGTGGGAGAACATGCACAATTGGTGGCTGACTAAACACTTTTTTGCCCCACTGTAACTGGAAGTTAGGATAGCTTGAATATGTGTTGGTTTGGTGTCTCTAGCTTGAATGCTTTAATTTAATTTAACCAGGTAAGTTGACTGAGAACACATTCTCATTTACAGCAATGACCTGGGGAATAGTTACAGGGGAGAGGAGGGGGGGATGAATGAGCCAATTGTAAACTGGGGATGATTAGGTGGCCATGATGGTATGAAGGCCAGATTGGGAATTTAGCCAGGACACCAGGGTTAACACCCCTACTCTTACGATAAGTGCCATGGGATCTTTAGTGACCAGAGAGTCCGGACACCCGTTTAACGTCCCATCTGAAAGACGGCACCCTACACAGGGCAATGTCCCCAATCACTGCCTTGGGGCATTGCGATTTTTTTTTAGAACAGAGGAAAGGGTGCCTACTACTGGTCCTCCAACACCACTTCCAGCAGAATCTGGTGTCCCCATCCAGGGAGATCAGGAGGGAAAAAAATACAAGTCTAAATTAAATAGTTATATTTCCTCAAGCAATCTACGTTGGGGCAGTCTGCATATTTGGAAGTTGGTTTGGTGTTAATATCTTAAAATGATTTGAAACCAAGCCTAACAACATCTGCTCTGTCAACCTTATCCAACTGTCTGGAAGAGGTTAAATCCTGGCAGCAAAACAACTTCCTCCACGCATTAGTCTGGTCTGTAAAACGTCATTCTTTCACATGAAAAACATCTCCAGTCGAAGACCACTTCTGACACTTTTTCAATTATTATGAATGCAGTACTTGGGGGCATGCCAGTAAACTCAATTAATAAATTACAGATTATTCAAAGCAGCGCTGCAAGGATTCTAACACCAAAAAAAAAACTCTGCTCACATCACCCCCATCCTTGACGACATCCATCGGCTACCTGTCCCTCAAAGAAATTACTTAAATTATCCTCCTGGTCTACAAAAGCCTAAATGAGATTGGATTTGCCTACCTGTCTGATCTACTCTCCCCCTATGAACCTCCACACACCCTACGGTCAAGCCTCACCAAACTGCTTCATGCACCCAGGACCTGGCTCCGAACAATGGGGAAATGTGCCTTTTCCTCCCACGCACCACGCCTTTGGAACTCCCTTCCTGTCAATCTCAGGACCGTGCCTTTTCCTCCCACGCACCACGCCTTTGGAACTCCCTTCCTGTCAATCTCAGGACCGTGCCTTTTCCTCCCACGCACCACGCCTTTGGAACTCCCTTCCTGTCAATCTCAGGGCTGTTCAGACTGTTTGAGCTTTTAAAGCAAGCCTTAAGACTCATCTTTATCAGCTGTCCAACCTTTCCTCCTAGACGTTGTTGCTTTTATGATATGGTTATTTATGTTTGGGTAACTATTTTAATTAATTTTATGCAATTTGAGATTATTCTTGTATAATGAAAAGTGCTTAACAAATGTAATACATTATTATTATAAAAGTCTGATGATGTGCCATGAATGTCTCATGAGGGTTATGAATAACATTCGGCTCCAACGTCTACCCTGAAGTTAAGGCACCAATTTATTTCTCTACCTAAGAACCACATGCTGCGTTCTTTCAGACAACCATCTGCTTTTTCTCTCAAGTGAATTGACAGGATGCATGACGAAGACCAATATCCAGAGCTTTAGGGTCCCTAGCCTGCTGATAAAGCATCCTCTGCTTTGATCATACTGAGCAGACAAAGTAGTTCTAATTGTTGAACATTGAGCTTTCTCTCCGATTAAACCATTGTAGTGAGACACTTGAAACAGCCCTTTAGCAAAGTGGTGCCCTATGACTGACCTTAACAAAAACATGCATTACCAGGTGCAGGTATGTCTTTTCTTCTGTACATCACACAATGTTTACGTTTCCACTACATCTCTCAAAAGCCATACAAGGCTTTGATTTTATGATTTGATTTGATGCTCTGTTGGAGAACAAAGACAAACACTGTTGCGAGACATCACATGTTCCGTGATTTTGGAACTGTTCAACATAATAGATCTTACAAAGAGCTTATGTCTTACAATGCATTATAACCACACCAGAACGCATTACATCTGTCAGATTTAAGAGGTACGACCAAACATCCTCAGTTTCTGCAGCTTCCTCCTTCCACCTACTCCTAGGAACCCAATCACAGCCCTTGGTGTTGGGGTATTCTCTGTCCATTGAGCTAACACCTTTTGATACTCGCTGTACAAATGTTTCAGGACTCATGAGGATTACATGGGACTATACTCCTAATTTGAAGCAGTCAAAGGTCAACCTGATGCAAATCAGCATACTTACACATTCATAAAATTTATTTGAGTGTCCTTTACCTCACGCGGAGGTAAATCAAGTGACAGTTCAGGAGATTATGACCCAAAGTTTTAATGTGAATTCCCACTCACGCTGTCACTGTTAAGTTGTATAGTTAGAAAAACCCTTTTTATTCCAGTTCTAGAAATCAACTCACTATACTTGTTAACAGAAAAGGGCAGCTTGTATTGACAGAGTAATAAAGAGCTTTGGGGCTTATTTCACACCCTCTGAATCTTCTCGGAGAACGTGAATGAGGTCTCTTTCAGAAGACTAAGAGGAATTACAATATAAGCATGCTCAGTGAAGAGCAAAGAAAATGGAATTGGAGTCACTGTCTTGAAACAGCTAACGGCTAAGGGAGAAAATTGCATGGACAATGCAAAATAAAAATACCCTTACACTGTAGAACTGTCTCCGTTTAGTACCATAAAAAAGGTGGAAATTAGGTTAAATGACTAATTGTAAGAATTCCCTGATGGGGCATACTAGGAATGCACGATATATCAGTAAGCATATCGGAATGGGACGATATTAGCTAAAAATGCCAACGTCGGCATTGGCCCGATGTCAAGTTTGACGCCGATGAAGTAATGACGCCACAAGAAATACAGCGCTACACAGAACAAAAGCAGAAAAATACTAAGCACACACATCCTACAACTAAACAAATTCAAGTCGAGCAGTCATTTGAAAGAGTATGACATTTTCAGCGAGACAACTTAAAGGCGAAATCCGCCAAGATAATGGAATTGCCCTTGACAATCAACCGTTCTCTGTCGTGGATGATGTTGGCTTTCACCGACTGGTCGAGCACCGGTACACACTAGCAAGTGAGCTATTTTTCAGATGTTGCCCTACCGGAGTTACACAGTAATAGCGTCACTGCTATTAGCTTAACGACTGACATTTGGACCAGCGATGTCAGCCCCATGAGCATGTACAGTGGGTCGTGGAGGATTTCATACTGAGGAAAGTCGTATTGCATGCTCAAGAATGTGCTGGTTGTCATACCACTGCTGCCATTTCAACATGTATGATGAAATCCTGGTTGAGACTGAACAAATAAACAACGACAGCACAGCAAGTAAGTGAAATAAATAGGTTATGATGGTGATTTACTGGTAATGGGAACATGCGTAATGCCAACAAAATAACTTTTTGGTCAATATGTGTGTGTTTCAACTATTTAAATTGTACTAGAATGCTTAAAAAGGCCGCAAAACTTTTAAATATTGTTCATCGGTACCAGGGTTTTTGGGCAAGGAAAATATCAGATATCGGTCAAAAATGTCATATCAGAAGTATTCATAGGGCATACTTCTGTACCTAAAAAAAAAAGGCGCTGCACCCGAATTCTAATCTCCAGTACCAGTCAAAAGTTTGGACACGTACTTATTCAAGGGTTTTTATATATTTTTACTATGTTCTACATTGCAGAATAATAGTGGAGACATCAAACTAACACATGGAATCATGTAGTAACCAAAAGTGTTAAACAAATTTGAGATTCTTCAAAGTAGCCACCCTTTGCATTGCATTCTCTCAACCATCTTCATGAGGTAGTCAACTGGAATACATTTCGATTAACAGGTGTGCCTTGTTAAAAAGTTAATATGTTGAATATCTTTCCTTCTTAATGTGTTTGAGCAAATACTGGTATTTATTCATTTATTTATTTTGCTCCTTTGCACCCCAGTATCTCTACCTGCACATTCATCTTCTGCCGATCTACCATTCCAGTGTTTATTTGCTATTGCTATTGCTATTGTAATTACTTCGCCACCATGGCCTATTTATTTCCTTAACTTAAATCATTTGCAGTCACTGTATATAGACTTTTTGTTTTCTTTTGTTCTACTGTATGTTTTGTTTATTCCATATGTAACTCTGTGTTGTTGTATGTGTCGAATTGCTACGCTTTATCTTGGCCAGGTTGCAGTTGCAAATGAGAACTTGTTCTCAACTAGCCTACCTGGTTAAATAAAGGTGAAATAAAATTTTAAAAATACAACATTTCAGGTGAAGCTGGTTGAGAGAATCCCAAGAGTGTGCAAAGCTGTCATCAAGGCAAAGGGTGGCTACTTTGAAGAATCTAAAATATATTTAGATTTGTTTAACACATTTTTGGTTACTACATGATTCCATGTGTTATTTCATAGCTTTGATGTCTTCACCATTATTCTACAATGTAGAAGAAAAAAAAAGAAAGAGTAGGTGTTTCCAAACGTTTGACTGGTACTGTATATCAACTAAATATTAATACATTCACATCCAGGCTGAATGTAATCAATGACAGAATTATAGTTTTCTATCGCCATAATATGAGCACATTCATTCATACTTGTGACACAATTGAAAAGAGTCTAATAAAGGCAAGCAATTGGTTAGACTAAGCCCCCAAGTCCATCATTTGTGGAGAGAAAAATACCATATTCCACACAGCACAGTCCTACACGGACAGGCTTCTCCTAATACAGCCTCGAGAAAAGCCATTTCAGCCTCAAGCCTTCTATTTATTGCATTCATTTCAGAACCAAGGTCAGATTTGCCCTGTCCCTGTCACACTAGCTGCTCATTAAAATCCCCACCCATGCCAAAGAAATGTCTAAAGAAATATTCAACCCTGTCTGCAGAGGGTGGCTGGTCAGAGTCTTTTATGCATTTTTCTTCTCTCAAGTGAATGACATCCCACTGGGCACACCACGTCATTTAAACGTGGAAATGTGGGTAATATCTGATTGAGACGTTGATCAATGAGATTTCAACCTCTAAAAAGACCAGACAGAAGTTTGTTGAATTCCCAATGCGTTATCACTATGCTTTAAACCATCTAAAAGCACAACCAAAATCCAACGGAAAAACAATGTCTGATTTTTGGTTTAGTTGTCATCTAAATGTGTTATCACTGCACTTTCAACCACAACAAAGATCAAATGGGAATAAATTGTCAGATATTTTGTATTTATACAATAACTTAATGCGTTCACTATGCTTTATCTAATAGCACTTCTAAATAACCTGGATTGCAGTTGAGATTACATTAAATGTACATACTGCAGGTGATCAATGCTGTTCGAGATTCTGCATAGATTACTATAGCAATTGTGAAGATTTCCACAGACCTGCGACCAATGCATGCTATGTTGAACATGCACGCTTTCTATGATTACATAAGACATTTATAGCTACAGTAACCTCAACATGGCCATGGATGTGTTAAATAAATATTGTTACATTAGTTTAAGACTGGCTATTTACTGTATTACAAAAGTAATATAGAATGTGTGTTTGACAATACAACCGAATATTAACATTTAAAATAGATCTAATGCTTGGATAGTTTTACTACTTTTATTTCACTATATTCCTTAAGAAAATATTGTACTTTTTGCTCCATACATTTTCCTTGACACCCAAAAGTACTCGTTACATTTTGAATGCTTAGCAGGCCAGGAAAATAGTCAAATTCACACACTTACCAACCCATCATCCCTACTGCCTCTGATCTGGCGGACTCACTAGACACATGCTTTGTTTGTAAATTAAGTCTGAATGTTGGAATGTGCCCGTGGCTTTCCGTAAATTAAAAAAACAAGAAAATGGTGCCATCTGGTTTAAGGAATTTGAAATTATTTATACTTTTACTTTTGATAAAGTATATTTTAAACCAAATACTTTTACTCAAGTAGAATTTTACTGGGTGACTTTTACTTGAGTCATTTTCTATTCATATTAAAAAGGTATCTTTACTTTTACTCAAGTATGATTGTTGGGTACTTTTCCCACCACTGCCTGTCAGGCCCAGAGTCAGTGTCCCTGTCAGGCCCAGAGTCAGTGTCCCTGTCAGGCCCAGAGTCAGTGTCCCTGTCAGGCCCAGAGTCAGTGTCCCTGTCAGGCCCAGAGTCAGTGTCCCTGTCAGGCCCAGAGTCAGTGTCCCTGTCAGGCCCAGAGTCAGTGTCCCTGTCAGGCCCAGAGTCAGTGTCCCTGTCAGGCCCAGAGTCAGTGTCCATGTCAGGCCCAGAGTCAGTGTCCCTGTCAGGCCCAGAGTCAGTGTCCCTGTCAGGCCCAACATTATCAGCACGAGGCTACCAGCCTTCAGTCGTTCTAGTTTTGCTATCTCCAGCCCTAAATCGGCCCTCAGTCCACTACTCCGCCAGACTTTAGGTTCGCTGCCATACTAGATCCACAGCCTCTGCCCTCAGTTAGTCCGAAATCCCCAGCCTCAGTCGGCAAGCAGTCAGCTCCCTCATTGCTACAAGCCCAGCTCTGCCCCTCTAGTTCTGCAGTCTCTGCCCCTAGCCAGTTCATAGCACCCAGCCGACACCCCATCGCCTGTCCTAATGCCAGGCATCAAGTTCCCTAGTCAGCTTGTTTCTCAGTCCCCTGCCCTGTCAGGCCCTGGGTTTCATTCCCTGCTAAGCCCTCAACCCCCTGACTTGGGGGACCCACCGTTTCCTGGCCTGGGGGCCCTGCTGTCACCAGATCTGGGGGGGCCACCCACCTTTTGCACTGGACGACCCCCGACCCTCACACCTGGGAGACCACCTGACTGACTCTAGGGCCCAGCCTGCTCCTGCCTCCAGATCTCTCATAGGCCTCCCTGCTCCACCATGGGAGCCATTGCCTTCCTCTGCCACATTACGTAAGCCACCTCCTTCAGCTTTGGCCATCCTCCTGCATCTTAATCAGTGCCCACAGATGTGCCCCAGCAGTCCTGCACCAGCTGAGTTACAGGATCCTCCGCCACCCGTGGCATTCCATGGGGCAGCCCAGGACTAACTCCACATCTCTGTGCACCTCCCTCATGGGGTCAGTCCCTAAGCTCCTTACGTGCGTTGGAGCCGGCACCCTCCTGGCCCCCTCTGTTTTCTAGAGCAGTGTTTCCCAACTCCAGTCCTCGAGCACCCCCTAAATCACACATTTTTGTTTTAACTCACCTGATTCAACTCAATGAGTGCATGATGATTAGTTGACAAGTTGATTCAGGTGTGCTTGTCCGGGGCTACAACAAAAATGTGTACTGTTGGGAATATTCAAGCAGTTGGGAAACCCTGCTCTAGAGTGACACTGGCTAACAGCTGCACCTCTAGTTCAGCCAAACATAAACAAGGACTCCATCTTATCCGGTCCCTTTGCTGCTCTGCCCTGTGCATCTAACTACAACAGTTCACAACAAGTAAGATTCCTATTCATTCCGAGTGTGTCTGTTGTGACGACCCTCCCACTGTCTGCCGTATTCTCTCTTTGTTCTTGTTTCCTTATTAGGATGCCAGTGGGCGGAGTTGGGAGGGTCGTCAGCTACATGGGAAACACCTGGGCCCGGTGTCTCCCAGGATAAATACACCACTTCCCCATTCATGGAGGAGACTCTCTCCATGCAGACACCTTTATAGATTTTGTGTATCTTGGTTGTTTGCTTTGGCACCTTTCAACACCCTGCATTATCACATTCATGCATGCAAAACACTCACTTACACTACTGATTACACACACCATTGTATATTATACTTAGTTACTGTATTTAATAAATATATGTTTTGTTACTCCTCATCTCCACGTTGTCTCCCTTTTGTTACGGGCTTTGAGCCGGTTCGTGACAAGTGGGGGCTCGTCCGTACCAGCCAACTGTGTGTGCCTAATGTGTGGTGGTGAAAAAGAAAAACCAATAAAACGGCTGAATCATCTGCCTTGTTCTTACCAGACATCCTGTCGAGGGCCAGAACCAAAGTTAATCAGCTCAAGTGTACTAGTGGGTGAGGGCATACCAGCCAACTGTTCTTCCCATACATTTCCCATTAGTCTATCGTCGGCTAATCTGAGGCTCGGCAACTGACTCCAATCGATCCACAAGTCCACGGTTGCGACACAACTTTTCCTTTAGACAGCACCCCTCTGGCTCCCCATCACTCCTCTTTCACTCACTATGTCCATTTCTCTATCATACAAGTGATGTATGATTCTGTAATAACACAATTTGATTACGTACACTTGTTCAATATAACTTAATAAATCCCTGTCATAAATATCTCACCCCTTCGTATCAATTGAGGACTTCAAACTGTTGTGCCTTTGCATTTGCATAAATGTACAGTTTACTCCAGTTTCTTAACATGTACGGGAAACTCTGGCATTGATGTGCTTAATTCCCAACGAGAAAAGCAAACATTTAAAATTGTGTGATCTTTCCAAGGCCATAGTGTCATTAGTGGGACTTAGCACTTAAGCCAGAGCTTGACTACGTTCATCTTCCATTAGGATGGTTAGGTTAATGTGCACAGATGCATGCTTCCGTTGCTCCAAAACCACTACATGACAAAAACCTTCAGTTTGATAAAAGATGGCATTCAGTTTTCCATGACCATAAATTACATAAATGACAATTCAAAACGGAGATTGTTTAACATGTTAGCATGTTAATCCTATATTATTATATTACTTTCACTTCAAGCACTGCCCAGAATACAAGCAACCTTATATACCACTGCTCAAAAAAATAAAGGGAACACTAAAATAACATCCTAGATCTTAAATACTTTTTTCTTTAAATAGTTGAATGTGCGGACAACAAAATCACACAAACATTATCAATGGAAATCAAATTTATCAACCCATGGAGGTCTGGATTTGGAGTCACACTCAAAATTAAAGTGGAAAACCACACTACAGGCTGATCCAACTTTGATGTAATGTCCTTAATTAAAGTCAAAATGAGGCTCAGTAGTGTGTGGCCTCCACGTGCCTGTATGACCTCCCTACAATGTCTGGGCATGCTCCTGATGAGGTGGCGGATGGTCTCCTGAGGGATCTCCTCCCAGACCTGGACTAAAGCATCTACCAACTCTTGGACAGTCTGTGGTACAACGTGGCGTTGGTGGATGGAGCGAGACATGATGTCCCAGATGTGCTCAATTGGATTCAGGTCTGGGGAACGGGCGGACCAGTCCATAGCATCAATGCCTTCCTCTTGCAGGAACTGCTGACACACTCCAGCCACATGAGGTCAAGCATTGTCTTGCATTAGGAGGAACCCAGGGCCAACCGCACCAGCATATGGTCTCACAAGGGGTCTGAGGATCTCATCTCGGTACCGAATGGCAGTCAGGCTACATCTGGCGAGCACATGGAGGGCTGTGCGGCCCCCCAAAGAAATGCCACCAAACACCATGACTGACCCACCACCAAACCGGTCATGCTGGAGGATGTTGCAGGCAGCAGAACGTTCTCCACGGCGTCTCTAGACTCTGTCACGTCTGTCACATGTGCTCAGTGTGAACCTGCTTTCATCTGTGAAGAGCACAGGGCGCCAGTGGCGAATTTGCCAATCTTGGTGTTCTCTGGCAAATGCCAAACGTCCTGCACGGTGTTGGGCTGTAAGCACAACCCCCACCTGTGGATGTCGGGCCCTCATACCACCCTCATAGAGTCTGTTTCTGACCATTTTAGCAGACACATGCACATTTGTGGCCTGCTGAAGGTCATTTTGCAGGGCTCTGGCAGTGCTCCTCCTGCTCCTCCTTGCACAAAGGCGGAGGTAGTGGTCTTGCTGCTGGGTTGTTGCCCTCCTACGGCCTCCTCCACGTCTCCTGATATACTGGCCTGTCTCCTGGTAGCGCCTCCATGCTCTGGACACTACGCTGACAGACACAGCCAACCTTGCCACAGCTCGCATTGATGTGCCATCCTGGATGAGCTGCACTACCTGAGCCACTTGTGTGGGTTGTAGACTCCGTCTCATGCTACCACTAGAGTGAAAGCACCGCCAGCATTCAAAAGTGACCAAAACATCAGCCAGGAAGCATAGGAACTGAGAAGTGGTCTGTGGTCCCCACCTGCAGAAGCACTCCTTTATTGGGGGTGTCTTGCTAATTGCCAATCATTTCCACCGGTTGTCTATTCCATTTGCACAACAGCATGTGAAATGTATTGTCAATCAGTGTTGCTTCCTAAGTGGACAGTTTGATTTCACAGAAGTGTGATTGACTTGGAGTTACATTGTGTTGTTTATGTGTTCCCTTTATTTTTTTGAGCAGTGTATTATTGCTCAACAGCTTTGAAAATCAGCCAACCAATAACATCAAACCTCTGAACATTTCCTTTAAGTGTTACGTTTTACTGGTTTAAAATCAGAGATTGGTCAAAGTGATTTTTCCTCAGCGCAGGTGTGAAAAGTGTTAACTTAGCATTGGCTGAACAGTCAAGTGGAACCACATTGTATTGTCACACAGTTTTAAAAGACAGACCTCCGCAAACAAATTACAGAATCCCAACGCACTTAAGAGCATGTAATTGTGGCTAGAGCATTTAACGCTGTCCATTTTCTTATTTTAACATTTATAGACAGCAAATCATAGGGTGTTCTGGTCATATAGGTTGTTTTACTTGGAAGCTGTGTTTGTTCTACAAAATGGACAGAGACATTTAAAAAGGGTAGGTACACTTTTTAAACAGTTAGGATAGAGGCAGTATGGTTTGCATGTCCCAAATTTGTGGCCTAATCAGATCTTAGTAACTTCCAATCACGGTTTGTCTATGCAATTTTAAAATTGCGAACCATGCCCCTATCACTCCTATTGTTGTTTGGTTAGGTGGTGACGAACTTTGTTAGTCAGAAAGGATCTTGTTCAAAGCACTTTTTTTTTTTAAATCAGTGCTGGATTATAGTGATATTGTCTATATGCCTCAGCATGTACCTTAAACTCTGGACACAGTGTATCATGGTGCTTTAAGATGTATCACCAACGCTAGATCACTCACTCATCACTTATCTGTATGCTATGGTGCAATGGCTCCCTCTCTCCACCAGGAGGCTAAAGCACTGGGGCATTTCTGTGTACAAAGCATTGATGGGGCAAGTCCCTTTGTATCTCTGTTCCCTACTGACCAGATCAGTCACTAAATACAGTCTTCGTTCACAGTCGCTGCTGTCCTTGTCTGTTCCTAAGTTTAGAACTGAGATGGGTTTTGTATTTTATGTATTATATTTCCCCGTTTTGCTTTCTTGCCAGGTCACCCTCGCAAAAGAGGTTTTTAACCTCAATGGATCTTACCTTGTTGAATAAAAATTGAAAATAAACATTAGCTATGGCTATTTAAACAAATCTGAATCCAGGACTTAAACACTGTCTGAAAAACCATGATTATGTCTAAAAGGTCAACCTACCCTTTAAAAGCACATGCAAGGCCAAGCCATGAACAAGGACTGGACCTCAGACTCATTGAGTCACCACTATAGGCATTTAGCTGAAAAATCCGTAATTGTTTAGCCCAAATTAAACATTTTGCACTTTGTGCCGCCCACACCTTCTCATTTTCTCTTCAGAGGCATCACCTTGACATGGCCATTAATAAATTCCTATCAAAGAGCTGGGACAAATCAACCTCGAGCCATAAACCGCAGGAGGGAGGACATTTATGAGTTAAGATGGGTCTCACCATCTTTTCTTCCCCTAAAGCTCATTCTTCAGCCCACAAAACAGCCATCTTCAGCTGCTGTCTCGTGCTCTCCCTTTGCCTCTTCGGCCACCCTCTGTAAAAATGTAAAGTCTCAAGACACCATGATTGTGTAATGAAACCATGAAAAGGGTGCGAGGGTGCGCCTAAGCTGAGATCTGGTGTTCGGAGGGTGTTTGAATGTAAACCCAATGTAGTGCTTTAATTAATACACAGAATGTGTTTTAAAACAGAAATGAAGTATACTAAAACACGCTAAGTGGTTATTCAACCTGAATATTGGTGTTTTTAAGAGAGCATTGTGAAAACACTTTCAGGGGATTCAATGCATGTAAAACACAGAATCAAAATACAAAAACAATGTTTCTCATACAATCAATGGTTCAGAAATGCAAATGGTATATAGCCTAAATATTGACTGATAAGGGCCTATGGAGAATATTTTTTGTGGATTTCCACCTTTCTTTTTTCCCCCTGCTTTATTTAGACAGATTAGAAACAGGAGGGGTAATAAAATAGTACATTTCTTTGGAATGTTACCCACTCAACCACACTAAGAAATTATTCTGGGATGAATTGAAATTGACAAAGTAAAAATGCAAAATAAAAATGCAGTGCAGAGCCCGTGGTCTAGCAGTAACGCACCCGGCTTAGACACTTCATCCCTCTCCCTTCTGAAGACCGGGATTAAATTCCTCGCTCCAATCCTTCAAATAGTTTCCCCCACCAATCTGTACCCCCCGTCATTTCAGAACTGTCTCGAAGTGTAAAAAATAACCCCAAAATCTCTTTTTAAATGTGTGCAAGTTATTTCAATTTGTTCATTTAATTTTACCAAAAATAAATGCATGAAAAAATCCAACTTAATATATTGCTAAAAATGTAAGTATCTTCATGAGAATAACCAAAGAGAGAGAAAACAGGGATTGAACTAATACCTTCCATGTCCTATCTTGCCAGGAACTCTGTTTTTAAAGGATTGTGGGTAATTCAACATTTGTAGACTTCATGATTCTTTCACACAATGTTGTATGCATATGTTTGAAGAAAGAGTATATTTATACATTAGTATTAAGCTTGTTGTGCGATGAGGTGTAATGGATAATGATGAATGGATACCAAAACAGTCAGGCAAATTGCAGTTAAATGAGGACAGCACCCATTCATGATTGTCAACGGAAGAGGCAAGTGCAGAATCCTCAAATCTTGAAGTTCAACCTCCAGTTACTGCTGGTGGTTTGAACACTATGCTTGACAATACCAGCTAAAATGACAAATTATCAAATACATAAAACATTAATCATGAAGACACTTCAGAAAAAGGGATCTAATTCTGTACTAAATGGAACTCGAAAACACAAAAAAGGCATTTCAAATTGTTTCTGTTAGTGCTCCCAGTCCCTGGCAAGGTGTTGCACAAAACGTGATTTAGTAGTGTTACAAGAAACCATTTAATGTTTCAAAACATCTCAGGATGATGAGTTTCAAAACTCCAGCATAGTTAAGGTTTCGTCTCCTTCAAGTTGTTTCTCTTATAAAGCACTTCATTTTAACAGCGCACTCTATACATCACCAACCCTCGAAGGCCCGAATTTGACATTGACGGAAATGGACAAGTACGCAGCCCATTAGAGATAACAGAGAGACAGACTTCTATGTGTATATAATAGCTATCGGTCAGACCTACATGACATATAGCCATGCGTGTAGGGTTGCAAAGGGTCGGAAACTTTCCGGGAAATTTTCCATGGGAAGTTAAGCCCTGGAATGTTGCTTAAATTCATCCAAAAAGAAGTTTGCTTATAACAGTGAACCTTTTTTTGTGGGATACACATAAGGCAATTCTAGGTCTTGTGGCATATTTGGGTTAAACTATCCCCAATTCAATGGAATTGCAACTCTCTGCATGCACAGTGCCATCACATGTACAGCTGATTCTCAAGATCTTTCACACTAATGAGAAGCTATTGATCCCACACTACTACACTGTCTGAGCCAAGGACAACATGCTTTCTGGTAAGTTTTGATTACAATACTGGGTGGGGTATTGTAATCGAATAAAAGTCCCTCTATTTCTATTTGAGGTGAAAATGATGAATCAGACACCTTATCGATAGCAACAGCTCATGGTCATCCTGGAATCAGAAATTATTTGACTCAATGGAGGAACGTAGTCAGAGAAATGATGATGAAAGTTTTGCTTGAGCTGTGCATGCAACTGGTTCACCAACTGGCTCACAGGTAATGTGTATTGGAAGAGATTTCTGGATGTTCTTACCCCTCCAACCAGACATGCTTTATCTATTGACTTTATCTATTGACCTTCAAGTGAAGGTCAAGCAAATCATAGAGAAAGCACAAAAGGACCAACTGACATGTAAGTGATTCTCTCGTTAACACAGGTGTGAGCGTTGACGAAGACAAGGCTGGAGATCACTCTCATGCCGATTGAGTTTGAATAACAGACTGGAAGCTTCAAAATGAGAGTGGTGCTTGGAATCATTGTTCTTCCTCTGTCAACCATGGTTACCTGCAAGGAAACACGTGCCGTCATCATTGCTTTGCACAAAAAGGGCTTCACAGGGAAGGATATTGCTGCCAGTAAGATTGCACCTAAATCAACCATTTATCGGATCATCAAGAACTTCAAGAAGAGCGGTTCAATTGTTGTGAAGAAGGCTTCAGGGAGCCCAAGAAAGTCCAGCAAGCACCAGGACCGTCTCCTAAAGTTGATTCAGCTGCGGGATCGGGGCACCACCAGTACAGAGCATGCTCAGGGTGGGCAGCAGGCAGGTGTGAGTGCATCTGCACGCATAGTGAGGAGAATACTTTGAGGATGGCCTCGTGTCAAGAAGGGCAGCAAAGAAGCCACTTCTCTCCAGGAAAAACATCAGGGACAGACTGATATTCTGCAAAAGGTACAGGGATTGGACTGCTGAGGACTGGGGTAAAGTCATTTTCTCTGATGAATCCCCTTTCCGATTGTTTGGGGCATTCGGTAAAAAGCTTGTCCGGAGAAGACAAGGTGAGCACTACCATCAGTCCTGTGTCATGCCAACAGTAAAGCATCCGGAGACCATTCATGTGTGGGGTTGCTTCTCAGCCAAGGGGAGTGGGCTCACTCACCATTTTGCCTAAGAACACAGCCATGAATAAAGAATGGTACCAACACATCCTCCGAGAGCAACTTCTCCCAACCATCCAGGAACGGTTTGGTGACAAACAATGCCTTTTCCACCATGATGGAGCACCTTGCCATAAGGCAAAAGTGATAACTAAGTGGCTCGGGGAACAAAACATCAATATTTTGGGTTCATGGCCAGGAAACTCCCTAGACCTTAATCCCATTGAGAACTTGTGGTCAATCATCAAGAGGCGGGTGGACAAACAAAAAAACACAAATTCTGACAAACTCCAAGCATTGATTATGCAAGAAGGGTCTGCCGTCAGTCAGGATGTGGCCCAGAAGTTAATTGACAGCATGCCAGGAAGGATTGCAGAGGTATTGAAAAAGAAGGATCAACACTGCAAATATTGACTCTTTGCATCAACTTCATGTAATTGTCAATAAAAGCCTTTTGACACTTATGAAATGCTTGTAATTATACTTCAGTACTCCATATTAACATCAGACAAAAATATCTAAAGACACTGAAGCAGCAAACATGTGGAAATTAATATTTGTGTCATTCTCAACTTTTGGCCAGGACTGTACAAGAGGGCCAAACAGCAATCTACCTCACCAAACAAAGTGAGAAGAATCAGTGCACCACATTGAAGCTGCCCAGCAACACCCGTTGGGGTGGTGTTGTCATAATGTTTGACAGTCTCCTGGGGGGGAAGGTGTCTCTGGCCATATCACAGTCTGCCGATATGAACAGCCCCATCAAGAGGATCCTCCTGGATGACGTATTTTGGGAGAGAGTGGTAAGCAGCCTGAAACCTATAGCAGTAGCCATTGCACAGATTGAGGGAGACAATGCCATCCTGTCTGATGTTCAGACTCTGCTTGCAGATGTAAGAGAAGAAATTCGTACTGCCCTGCCCACTTCACTGTTGCTCCAAGCAGAGGAAACTGCAGTTCTGAAATATAACAAAAAGCATGAAGACTTCTGCCTGAAGCCCATACACACCTCAGCGTACATGTTGGATCCCAAGTATGCTGGCAAGAGCATCCTGTCTGGTGCAGAGATCAACCAGGCCTATGGTGTCATCACTACCGTGTCTCACCACCTTGGCCTGGGTGAGGGCAAGGTTCTTGGCAGTCTGGCGAAATACACTTCCAAGTAAGGGCTTTGAGATGGAGATGCAATATGTCAGTCATGCCAACATATCGCATCAGCCACCTGGTGGAAGGGACTTTGTGGATCTTAGGCTCTTTCCCCTCTTGCCTCCATCATCCTCCAAATCCCACCAACATCAGCCATCTTAAAGTGCAACTGGTCCTTGTTTGGGAACACACCAGCTGATCAACACAAGGGTTGAAAAATTGGTGGCCCTCTGGGCAAATGTGAGGCTTTTTGAGCCTGGCAACGAGCCATCCTCAACAAGGCTGGAAAGTAACAGTGAAGATGAGGCCTCAGAGTCTGATGTTCAAGACGTGGACATTGAGGAGGTCCAGGGAGAAGAAGACATGGAAGCCTGACAGGAAGACAACCAAAGCTTTAGTTTCTAGAGTATAATTTTACAGATGTATGTTGAAAACATTTTTAGGAGATGGAATGGATCATTCAATATTCCCTTTTGTGTTCAGTGAAATCATCCCATGATATGGTAAATATATCCAATGCAAAAAACATGGTATTAATATTAATATGTTTCTGTTAATTCCCACAGACAATTTCCACCTCTGAATATTCCCCAAAATGTGCAACCTTACATGTGAGGTAAAGGAATAGATAAATCTAGGGGGACTGAACAGGGACTCATGCACAGACAGATTATAGTATAGAGAGGAAACAAATAGCCTACATGCCTGCCCTGGGTCAAAACACCAATACAAGTGCATGTAAGAAGCGAAAAGGTCTCAATTTTCACCATGATCAGAAATGAAATACTTGTGAGGATCAGTAATAAGGACCAGTAATATAGATTCTCATTGTTCCAACTTTGTTCTAACTTTCCATTACTATGTACAGAATAGCTCTACTAGCACTTGTGAAAGTTGTGTTGTGCAGATAATGCACCACCAATATTTAGGGCAGGGTTACTCAAAGCCGAGCTTTGAGGTCCAGAATACTCCAGAGTACTTATTTTCCTGGTAGTTAAAAGGGGCAGTGCAGTCAATGTGATTATCCTGTTTTTTTTAAATGACATTTCCACACTGTTGTCTAAATAACGCTCTGAAATTATGAAAATGGTGATAATGCCCTTTTCGTGTAAGAGCTGTTTGAGGAAAAAATGCCTGGAATTCCAGACTGTTCAGGTGAGAGGAGTTTTTGGCCCAGATCATGACTAGTGATAAACCGGTGAAATTTTTGGCTGATACAGATAACCAATATTAAAAAATTTTGCAGCCTTTTAAGCATTCTAGTACAGTTAAACAGTTAACACACACACACACACGGACGCAGCGGTCTAAGGCACTGCTTCTCAGTGCAAGAGGCGTCACTAGAGTCCCTGGTTCGAATCCAGGTTGTATCACCATGGGAGGGGAGGTGCACAATTGACCCAGCATCGTCCGGGTTTGGTGGCATTGTAAATAAGTATTTGTTCTTAACTGACTTGCCTAGTTAAATAATGGTTACACACACATACAGAACACAAAAAAAACACACAAAAAAATTGGCATATGTACGTATGTCCCCATTACCAGTAAAACATAATCAAAACCCATTTCTTTCACTTACTTTCTGTGCTGTTTCGTAGTTCATTTGTTCAGTCTCAACCAGGATTTCATCATACATGTCAGGCAGTGAAGTTTCAGCTCTCTGTCCGTGGCCCCTCTTCCTCGGTGCACACTGTCACTGTGTCCGTTTCCATCTTGTCCAGCTGTGTATGTAACATTTCCCGTAAACCCTGTTTGTCTGCATCGAAGTAGCAGTCCATGTACCTAGCATCGAGCATGGTGGCGACACAGTAAAGACAGAATGCCACCGAATCACTTTGTTGAGCAGGCGTTTCAATTAGAGGTCGACAGACTATGATTTTTCAACGCCGATATCGATAATTGGAGGACAAAGAAAGCAGATACCGATTAATCGGACGATTTTTAAAATATATATATATACATATATACATACATACACACACACACACACACACACACACACACACAGTGGGGAGAACAAGTATTTGATGACTGCAAAATCGGCAGTGTTTCCTACTTACAAAGCATGTAGAAGTCTAATTTTTATCATAGGTACACTTCAACTGTGAGAGACGGAATAAAAAAAACTAAAATCCAGAAAAATCACATAGTATGATTTTTAAGTAATTAATTTACATTTTATTGCATGACATAAGTATTTGATACATCAGAAAAGCAGAACTTAATATTTGGTACAGAAACCTTTGTTTGTAACTACAGAGATCATACATTTCCTGTAGTTCTTGACCAGGCTTGCACACACTGCAGCAGAAATTTTGGCCCACTTCTCCATACAGACCTTCTTCAGCTCCTGCAAGTTTCGGGGCTGTCGCTGGACAATACGGACTTTCAGCTTCCTCCAAAGATTTTCTATTGGGTTCAGGTCTGGAGACTGGCTAGGCCACTCCAGGACCTTGAGATGCTTCTTACGGAGCCACTCCTTAGTTGCCCTGGCTGTGTGTTTCGGGTCGTTGTCATGCTGGAAGACCCAGTCACGACCCATCTTCAATGCTCTTACTGAGGGAAGGTTGTTGGCCAAGATCTCGCGATACATGGCCCCATCCTTCCTCCCTCAATACGGTGCAGTCGTCCTGTCCCTTTTGCAGAAAAGCATCCCCAAAGAATGATGTTTCCACCTCCATGCTTCACGGTTGGGATGGTGTTCTTGGGGGTTGTACTCATCCTTCTTCCTCCAAACACGGCGAGTGGAGTTTAGACCAAAAAGCTCTATTTTTGTCTCATCAGACCACATGACCTTCTCCCATTCCTCCTCTGGATCATCCAGATGGTCATTGGCAAACTTCAGACGGGCCTGGACATGCGCTGGCTTGAGCAGGGGGACCTTGCGTGCGCTGCAGGATTTTAATCCATGACGGCTTAGTGTGTTGCTAATGGTTTTCTTTGAGACTGTGGTCCCAACTCTCTTCAGGTCATTGACCAGGTCCTGCCGTGTCGTTCTGGGCTGATCCCTCACCTTCCTCATGATCAGTGATGCCCCACGAGGTGAGATCTTGCATGGAGCCCCAGACCGAGGGTGATTGACCGTCATCTTGAACGTCTTCCATTTTCTAATTAATTGCGCCAACTGTTGTTGCCTTCTCACAAAGCTGCTTGCCTATTGTCCTGTAGCCCATCCCAGCCTTGTGCAGGTCTACAATTTTATCCCTGATGTCCTTACATGGCTCTCTGGTCTTGGCCATTGTGGAGAGGTTCGAGCCTGTTTGATTGAGTGTGTGTACATGTCTTTTTTTCAAACAGGTGCAGTTAATACAGCTATTGAGTGGAGAACAGGAGGGGTTCTTAAAAAAAACTAACAGGTCTATGAGAGCCGGAATTCTTACTGGTTGGTAGGTGATCAAATACTTATGTCATGCAATAAAATGCTAATTATTTACTTAAAAATCATACAATGTGATTTTCTGGATTTTTGTTTTAGATTCGTCTCTCACAGTTGAAGTGTACCTATGATAGAAATGACAGACCTCTACATGCTTTGTAATTAGGAAAACCTGCAAAATCGTCAGTGTATCAAATACTTGTTCTCCCCACTGTATATACATTTTTGTAATAATGACAATTGCAACAATACTGAATGAGCAATGAACACTTTTATTTTAACTTAATATAATACATATGGGCTTTTGGATGGGTGTTCTTAAGATGATTCCACAGGTTGGTGGTATTTCTTTTATTTAGCCTTTGCTGACCCCATGCTTACATCTTTATCACAAATAAGACACCTTGTTTTCCCTGGTGCCAATTCCATGTAATAGTCCCACACTGGTGCTCTGCTTTTCTCTGCCATCTGTAAAACACACACACAGCTCTGAAGTGACAATGACACTGAAGAGTCTGCTTAGGAGACAAATACTCTCAACTGTTTGAATAAAAAGAGAGCTTAAGTTACCTGTGATGAATGTTGAAAACAAAAACTAATTTCTACATGCAGGAAATCCTATTTTAATAATGGACATGGTAAGAATTGACTACCAAAGTGCTAGTCATAATTCCCATGGCACCTTCTAGCAAAATCTGAAAAGCGGTTCCTTCATTAATTTATTCCATAGGATATTTTTAGATTCACTTCAAATAAGGTCTGTGTTTCGTGTAGGATTACGCCACCTTGCCAATTTTATAACTGTGTAGATATCCATAGGACAAGGTAACTCTGATCAATATTGGCTAAATATAAGCAAAGATTTAAAAAATTGTAGTGGATTTATGAAAATATTTTGACAAACATTACCTTATCCTAGTGAGATTTACATGGGTATCAAAACGCAGAGGCGGTTTAAGCCTGCATGAAACACAGACCTTATTTGAAGTAGATCAAGACATTCTCTATGGAAGACATGAACGGTAAAATAACGAAGGAACCCCTTTCAAGTTCAGCCGCAAGTTATTACAGGAATTATAACACGTCGACTATCTCTCTAAACCATATACCTTTGACTATTACGAGCCTGCTGCTGCCTACCACTCCTCAGTCAGACTGCTATTTCAAATCATAGACTTAACTATAATAAACACACAGAAATACGAGCCTTAGGTCAAATCCGGAAACTATCACCTCGAAAACAAAACGTTTATTCCGTTACGTATTTTATCTAACGGGTGGCATCCATGAGTCTAAATATTCCTGTTACATTGCACAACCTTCAATGTTATGTCATAATTACATAAAATTCTGGCAAATTAGTTCGCAGAGCCAGGTGGCCCAAACTGTTGCATATACCCTGACTCTGCGTGCAATGAACGCACGAGAAGTGACAATTTCACCTGGTATTGCCTGCTAACCTGAATTTCTTTTAGATAAATATGCAGGTTTAAAAATATATACTTCTGTGTATTGATTTTAAGAAAGGCAATGATGTTTATGGTTAAGTACACATTGAAGCAACGACAGTGGTTGATTGATTGTTTTTTTATAAGAGAAGTTTAATGCTAGCTAGCAACTTACCTTGGCTTACTGCATTCGCATAACAGGCAGGCTCCTTGCAAGGCAGATGGTTAGAGCGTTGGACTAGTTAACTGTAAGGTTGCAAGATTGGATTCCCCCGAGCTGACAAGGTAAAAATCTGTCGTTCTGCCTCGTTCCTAGGCAGTCATTGAAAATAAGAATGTGTTCTTAACTGACTTGCCTAGTTAAATAAAGCTTAAATAAAAAGGTGTAAAAAAATAATAATAATAAATATATGCGCCCAAAAATACAGATTTCCGATTGTTATGAAAACTTGAAAATCGGCCCTAATTCATCGGCCATTGCGATTAATCGGTCGACCCCTAGTTTCAATGCCATGACAGAGGGTATCACGTCTGCTGCAGGCGCAGTTGATGAGCTTATTTCTCCAGTCAGTTGTTCGAATGGAGCTAGCTAGTGTGTTCAGGTTTAAATGTTTCAAACATGTTCTCAAATGCCATTGAAATGGCAGCAGCGGTATGACAACCAGCACATTCATGAGCATGCAATACGACTTTCCTCAGTACGAAATCCTCCACCACCCACTGTGCTATCAGACTCAGCATGTTCATGGGGCTGATATCGCTGGTCCAAATGTCAGTCGTTAAGCTAATAGCAGTGACGCTATTACTGTGTAACTCCGGTAGGGCAACATCTGAAAAACAGCCCACTTGGTAGTGTGTACAGGTGCTCGACCAGTCGGTGAAAGCCAACATCACCCACGACAGAGAACGGTTGATTGTCAAGGGCAATAAAAATCCATTATCTTGGCGTTGTCTCGCTGAAATTTTCTTAATCTTTCAAATGACTCCGAGCCACACAGCAGACGTTGTGGGCTAGGTTAAGAATGCTGTGTTGCATGTGTAGCACTACATTTTACGTGGGGTCATTACGTCATGTGCCTACATTATATAGGTACGCACGTCAGCTTTGACATCGGTTTTACACATCGGCGTTAAACTAGACAGACATCGGCCGATTTCCGATAAGTTCACCAATATATCGTGCATCCCTAATCATGACATCACAATCTGATTATTTCTTACCAATGACCAGAAAGCTTCTATTTGCATATGGATCCTCCTACTTTGAAGGGGTAAAGTCTACACCCCTCAAACTCAACTCTGGACCTTGAAGATAGTTCCACTGCATTTTTCCATTGTTCCGCTCTAATCAGGAACTGATTTAAACCAGGGACACCAGCTGTGTGCAATTAATTATCAGGTAGAATAGAAAACCAGCAAGCTCAGGACCTCGTATGGTAAGATTTGAGTACTCCTGGTCTAGACGATCCTATCCACCAATCAGGGCTGTGTATGTAAATATTTACAGTTGCATCAATAAGCCCACACGATCAGACTGGGCATTTTAAATGGCAAAAGGACGCTCAGGGATATAAATAACAAATATATTTGGAGTTATTTTTATGAACAGTGACGATTTAAAAAATACAATTTAAAAAAAAGACTGCATGGGGGGGGGGGTACTTTAAGTATTGTACAGATTGTCCACTTCTGACATCAAGGTTCTCACTTAGTGTCTCTTCTCAGTATTCAGGTGTATTTGCCCCTCCACCCTGACATGCATATACTGTGCATTGAGTACTCATGTTCGTGAGATAAAACTTGATGCCTGCCAAATAGTGTCCCGTCATCATTTTTGCATCAGCATGGTTTGAGGAGCATTGCAATATAGGAGGCTAGCATATGATGTATAGTGACAAAAATGCACTTCCTTGGAATCTTCCAACAGGCATGAATCAAATGCTGCAAACCTATCATGTTTGCCAACTTTTTCATCATATTCGTTACTCAAGATAATTCTTATCTAGTTTAAGTCTTTGCCTTGGCAAAATGCTTTTAAAAGATTAGAGCGCATAGTGCACAAAAAGGGATCTAAAAGGCTTAAAGTGAAGTATCTGTAGCGCTAAATGTAGCGCTACACTTGCAACACAGCATTCTTAACCTAGCCCACAACGTCTGCTGTGTGGATCGAGCAGTCATTTGAAAGTTTAAGAACATTTCAGCAAGACAAGTTGAAGGTGAAATTAATATGTAGGGGTTGCTTAACTTTTTCCACAAACATTTTTACAGCCTTATTCTAAAATTGATTTAAAAAAATGTTTTACTCTATCTCCACACAATATCCCATCATGACACAGAGACAACAGGTTTAGAATTGTTTACATATGTATTAAAAATAAAAAAAACAGAAATACCTTATTTACTTAAGTATTTGGACCCTTTGCTATGAGACTCAAAATTCAGCTCGGGTGCATCTTGTTTCCATTGGCCATCCTTGAGATGTTACTACAACTTCAATGGACTCCACCTGTGATAAATTAAATTGATTGGACATGATTTGGAAAGACACACACCTCTCTATATAAGGTCCCACAGTTGACAGTGCATGTCAGAGCAAAAACTAAGCCATGAGGTGGAAGGAATTGTCCGTAGAGCTCCTAGACAAGATTGTGTCAAGGCACAGCAGCATTGAAGGTCCCCAGAACACAGTGGCCTCCGTTCTTCAATGGAAGAAAACTGGAACCACCAAGACTTCCTAGAGCTGGCCAAACTGAGCAATCAGGGGAGAAGGGAGGTGACCAAGAACACGATGGTCACTGGCACCGCTTCAAAGTTCCTCTGTGGAGAGGGGAGAACCTTGCAGAAGGACAACCATCTCTGCAGCACACCACCAATCAGGTATTTATGGTAGAGTGGCCAGATGGAAGCCACCCCTCAGTAAAAGGCACGACAGCCCACTTGGAGTGTGCCAACAGGCACCTAAAGACTCAGACCATGAGGAAAAATGTTCTTTGGTCTGATGAGACCAAGATTGAACTCTTTGGCCTGAATGCAAGTGACACGTCTGGGGGAAGCATGGTGGTGGCTGCACCATGCTGTGGGGATGTTTTTCAGAGGGAGAGACTGGGAGACTAGCCAGGCTCGAGGGAAAGATGAACGGAGAGATCCTTGATGAAAACCTGCTCCAGAGGAGCTCAGGACCTCAGACTAGGGTGAAGGTTCACCTTCCAACAGGACAACGACCCTCAGCACACAGCCACAACAATGCAGGAGTATTTGTACTTATTATGGATCCCCATTAGCTGCTGCTTTAGCTGCTCTTCCTGGGGTCCAGCAAAATTAAGGCAGTTTATACATTTTAAAACATTACAATACATTCACAGAATTCAGAACACACTGTGTACCCTCAAGCCCCTACCACATATCTACAGTACTAAATCCATGTGTATGTACAGTGTGTATGTTATCATGTGTGTAAGCATTTGTCTGTGCCAATGTTTGTGTTGCTTCACAGTCCCCGCTGTTCCATAAGGTGTTTTTTAAATCTAATTTTACTGCTTGCATCAGTTACTACTATCACGCTTTACTAGTCCAACACTCTAACCACCTGCCTTACATTGCACTCCACGAGGAGCCTGTGTGGCAGGCTGACTACCTGCTCCGCGAGTGCAGCAAGAAGCCAAGGTAAGTTGCTAGCTAGCATTAAACTTATCTTATAAAAAAACAATCAACCTTAACATAATCACTAGTTAAACTAGTAAATATCATCATCAGTAAATAGGAGTTGCATATAATACTTCGCCAAGCGGGTGATGATTTAACAAGCGCATTCGTGAAAAAAAGCACTGTCGTTGTACCAATGTCAATGTGTCCCTAACCATAAACATCAATGCCTTTCTTTAAAATCAATACACAAGTATATATATTTAAACCTGCATATTTAGTTAATATTGCCTGCTAACATGACTTTTAACTAGAGAAATTGTCACCTCTCTTGTGTTCCGTGCAAGCAGAGTCAGGGTATATGCAGCAGCTTGGGCCACCTGGCTCGTTGCGAACTGTGTGAAGGCCATTTATTCCTAACAAAGACCGTAATTAATTTGCCAGAATTGTACATAATTATAACATAACATTTAAAGGTTGTACAATGTAACAGCAATATTTAGATTTAGGGATGCCACCCATTAGATAAAATACGGAATGGTTCCGTATTTAACTGAAAGAATAAAACATTTGTTTTCTAAATGATCGTTTCCGGATTCGACCATATTAATGACCTAAGGCTCGTATTTCTGTGTGTTATGTTCAAATTAAATCTATCATTTGATAGAGCAGTCTGACTGAGCGGTGGTAGGCAGCAGCAGGCTTCATTCAGTAAGCATTCATTCAAACAACACTTTCGTGCGTTTGCCAGCTGCTCTTCGTTGTGCTTCAAGCGTTGAAGTATTTAAGACTTCAAGCCTATCAACTCCCGAGATTAGGCTGGTGTAACTGATGTGAAATGGCTAGCTAGCCAGCGAGGTGCGTAGTAATAGCATTTCAATCGGTGACGGCACTCGCTCTGAGACCTTGAATTAGTTGTTCCCCTTGCTCTGCAAGGGCCGCGGCATTTGTGGAGCAAAGGATAACGATGCTTCGAGGCTGGCTGTTTTAGATGTGTTCCTGGTTCAAGCCCAGGTAGGGGTGAGGAGAGGGACGGAAGCTATACAGTTACACTGGCAAGACTAAAGTGCCTATAAAAACATCCAATAGTCAAAGGTATATGAAATACAAATGGTATAGAGAGAAATAGTCCTATAATAACTACAGCCTAAAACTTCTTACCTGGGAATATTGAAGACTGATGTTAAAAGGAACCACCAGCTTTCATATGTTCTCATGTTCTGAGCAAGGAACCAAACGTTAGCTTTCTAACATGGCACATATTGCACTTTTACTTCTCCAACACTTTGTTTTTGCATTATTTAAACCAAATTGAACATGTTTCATTATTTATTTGAGGCTAAATTGATTTTATCAAATCAAAGACAATTATAATAAGACAGAAATACGAACCTTAGGTTATTAATATGGTCAAATCCGGAAACGATCATTTCGAAAACAAAACGTTTATTCTTTCAGTGAAATACAGAACCGTTCCCTATTTTATCTAACGGGTGGCATCCATAAGTCTAAATAGTGCTGTTGCATTGCACAACATTCAATGTCATGTCATAATTGCGTAGAATTCCGGCAAATTAGTTCGCAACGAGCCAGGCGACCCAAACTGCTGCATATACCCTGACTCAGCGTTCAATGAAAGCAAGAGAAGTGCCACAATTTTCCTAGTTTAATATTGCCTGCTAACCTGAATTTCTTTTAACTAAATATGCAGGTTTAAAAATATACACTTGGTTATTGATTTTAATTAAGGCGTTGATGTTCATGGTTAGGTACATTGGTGCAACGACAGTGCTTTTTTCGCGAATGTGCTTGTTAAAATCACCCGTTTGGCAAAGTAGGCTATGATTCAATGATAAATTAACAGGCACCGCATCGATTATATGCAACGCAGGACAAGCTAGATAAACTAGTAATATCAACCATGTGTAGTTAACTGGTGATTATGTTAAGATTATTTTTTTATAAGATACGTTTAATGCTAGCTAGCACCTTACCTTGGCTCTTTGCTGCACTCGCATGACAGATAATCAGCCTGCCACGCAGTCTCCTTGTGGAGTGCAATGTAATCGGCCATGATCGGTGTCCAAAAATGCTGATTATCGATTGTTATGAAAACTTGAAAATGTACCCTAATTAAATCGGCCATTTCGATTAATCAGTCGACCTCTACTCCCCATCCAACCTGACAGCACTTGAGAGGATCTGCAGAAAATAAATGGTGGAAACTCCCCAAATACAGGTGTACCAAGATTGTAGCATCATAACCAAGAAAACTCAAGGCTGTAATCGCTGCCAAAGGTGCTTCAAAGTACTGAGTAAAGGGTCTGAATACTTATGTAAATGTGATATTTCAGCTTTGTATTTTTATAAATTAGTAAACATTTCTAAAAACCAGTTTTTGATTTGCTTTGTAGTTATGGGGTAGTGTGTAGATTGAGGGGGGATTTTTTTTTAAATCCATTTTAGAATAAGGCTGTAACATAACAAAATGTGGGAAGAGTCAAGGGGTCTGAATACTTCCCGAATGCACTGTAAGAGAGAGTCCTAAAATGTGCTTTCAGCAGGCACAGTCATGATAGCTTAGATGTTGATAAGTGGTCCACTAATAGAAACCAAATAACGACTCACTCTCAATAAAGAAAACAGCAAGATAAACTGAAGTTTAAATCATTAAAAGATAAATTGGTCTCACTCATTGAAGTAAAGGTTGTAGGCATTCCCTGGCTGGTTCGTATAGACGGTGTACAAAACATTAACACCTTCCTAATAATTGAGTTTGCAGCCCCTTTTGCCCTCAGAACAGCCTAAATTGGTCGAGCATGTTTTTGTTTTTTTTGTTTGTTTTTTATTTCTCCTTTATTTAACCAGGTAGGCTAGTTGAGAACACCTTTATTTAACCAGGTAGGCTAGTTGAGAACAAGTTCTCATTTGCAACTGCGACCTGGCCAAGATAAAGCATAGCAGTGTGAGCAGACAACAAAGAGTTACACATGGAGTAAACAATTAACAAGTCAATAACACAGTAGAAACCAAAGGGGGAGTCTATATACAATGTGTGCAAAAGGCATGAGGAGGTAGGCAAATAATTACAATTTTGCAGATTAACACTGGACTCTACAAAGTGTCAAGACTTCCACAGGGATGATGGCCCATGTTAACTCAAGCTTCCCATAGTTGTGTCAAATTGGCTGAATGTCCTTTGGGTGGTGGACCATTCTTGATAAACAAGAGAAACTGTTGAGCATGAAAAATCCAGCAGTGTTGCAGTCTTGTCTTGCCCATTCAACCTCTGAATGGCACACATACACAATCCATTTCTCAATTGTCTCAAGGGTTAAACCCCCTTTAACAGGTCTCCTCCCCTTCATCTACACTGATCGAAATGGATTTAACAAGTCACATCAATAAGAGATCATAGCTTTCACCTGGTCAGTCTCGTGGAAAGAGCAGATGTTCCTAATGTTTAGTACACTCAGTGTGTTAAATGTTATTACTCTTGCAAAAACTACTTAATTTCTATCGTCATTCATCTTATGTCCGCACAATTTTTTTTATAGTAATTCATTTTACTTCCATAAAATGTCCTCAAGCAGTCTGTAGGCTATAGAATCACCGTTTTTTTACTAGGTTATGTAGAATACACGTGCCATTATGGCGTGAAAAACTGGCTTTTGGAGGACTGCTTTTAAAATCGTAATCTTACCTGCACCTGGTACATAATTCAGTCAAACAGGAGGATTGTTGAAGTCGAATAGGCTAGTTCAGCACTTGGTTGCTGAACCTTTTCACCACAGAAGGCTTGGACAGGCTGTCCCTTGCTCATGGAGTTGACTGAACACGGAGTTGACGCTGTTTTCGTATCCAGCTAGCTGCTACCCCATCGGCGAAGAGAGGTCCCGGACCATTAGTCAACGATCGGCGTTTCTCAAACCAGCCAAATTACTATCACAAACTAACGTATTGCTTCTGCAATGAGCCCGGGTCATGTTTCCAATATTTACACAATTGTAAATAGTATTTGTTTCAAAATTGCAGCAGCATTGCGCTCGGGGCTATCTTTTTTAGGAGGATAGAATGAATGGAGCTTCGGATGTCCCAACCCCTGAAGAGACAGCGCACTCTCTCTCTATGCGACTCGTCCGCTGACGTGCCCTCCGGAAATGAACGAGAATACAGCCCGAGTCAACGTGAGATGTCGTTAACCCGACATGCTCTTTTGAGAAGACGCGGCAACATGAATATTTTATGACATTTCATAACAAGTACTGCACACAGTTGTGTTTTTACCAACCAAAAATGATATTCTACTATTTTGCTGTGCAGGCAGACACGTGTTATGAAGGTTAAGAGCCTAAAAGCCAGCAAGATTCCCATGTCATCCATTTGTGCTTTTCAAAGAAATGGAGAAACAGAGCAGAATCTATGTAATTTTTCACTAGTCTACCAGAAGTGATAAAGAGTTAGGTTTGAGTGAAATAACTTTTTAAGAATCATAAGTCAACCTCTCAACTGAGGCAGCCTAATCAATTTAGTCCTTGTCGGCAGTAGCTGAGATGTAATTTAGCCAAAACATGCAACCGTGGAGTGCAGGCAAGCTAGTGATGGGCGTTCCGGATCTTTTCAGTGAGCCGGCTCGTTCGGCTCAGCTCACCAAAAAGAGCCGGTTCTTTTGGTTCCCAAACGGCTCTTTTCAAAAATAAGTCAAACAGTTTGCGATAGTTTGACTATGATTGGTGTTAAAACAATTCTAATTAAATTATTAAATGAAATCATACTCTACCTTAAGCACAATGTATTTAAAAATGCATTTGTTTGTTACTTAAAAGAATGCTATTAAACATTTGCATGTGAGCTGAGCTGGTGGAAGAACAAGGCCTCTGTCTACCGACAGCTTACTAAAGTCATGACAGGGAGACTCTGCATAGTGGCCTCATCCGTTCCCTCTGAGAGAGTCTTCTCAAAAACAGGACAAATAATTACTGAGAGAAGAAACCGCATCAGCCCTTCGAAAGTGAGGCAGCTTGCATTTCTGAATGTAAATCTCTCATAAAAGCAACATATGGTCAGCATTGCTGTGTGCTGCTGGTTATAACACGGCAGTAAAGAAGAGAGAGAAAAGAGGGACCAGTTTAATGTTTTAAGTTGGGATGCTGCAGTTTATCACATTGTTATTTATTTTTCTTTGATATTGTGCAATATTCTATTATTATGTTGTTCAGATTGTATTCATTTTGAATTGTTACATTTATATGCACTTTGTTTATAAACATTAAAAAAGTTATACTTTAAATGCGCATGTGTAATAGCATCCTGCTTTTTTACATTCATTTAAATTTGTGGGATGCTGCAGTTTTGCAAAAAATATGATTATTTTTTGATATGGTGCATTATTCTATTATGCTGTTCAGATTGTATTAGTTTTGAATGGTTAGATTTATATGCACATTGTTTATATACATTAAAAAGTTATACTGTAAATGCAAATGTTTAATAGCATCCTTTTTCATAAGAAACCAATGCATTTTTAAATACATTGTGCTTAAGGTAGAGTATGATTTCATTTAATTTCATTAGAATTGTTTTAACACCAATCATAGTCAAACTATCGCAAACTGTTTGACTTGAAAAAATACAAAACATATTTTTTTTAAAGAGCCGTTTGGGAACCAAAAAAGCCGTCTCTTTTTGGTGAGCTGAGCCGAACGAGCCGGCTCACTGAAAAGAGCCCGAATGCCCATCACTACAGGCAACCATGTACCAATTTGCTCAGACAGGAATAGGAAACAGTCTGATTAAGTCCATCGAACTGAGAAATTGACTTTCCCTATCCCATAATTATTTACTGTATAAGATCTACTTGTGCAATGGCAAGAGAATATCAGGCATCCCAATGAAGACTGATGTGGAATGAATGAAATGTGCTCTCTGTATTTTGCATAATATGTTTGTATTTATTGGTTTATTTGGATCCCCATTAGCTTTTGCCAAGGCAGAAGCTATTCTTCCTGTTGTTGAGTGTTCATGTTATGCCTCTCTAGACAATACATTTTTTTAAACTTAGTCTGCGTAGAAAATACATGTTTACACTTCCTGTATCAATGATTTAAGACCCTATTGACCCATATTTGCCCACATCATTATACTTAGGAAGGAAGATGGTTTTGTGTTGTGGATTTATAACTGTTGACAAAAAGCTATTTCGATAGAGATTCTCCATTGACAGTCCTTTATAGTTCAGGACTAGGCTCAATCTGTTTCCGGGAAGCCAGACAATATAACCTCTTCATTAAGCTTTTACTGACCTAAAACACTCCCACATCTACATCACAAAATACAATACAACACAACATCATCACATTTTCCATTCAGGACAATAATAGACCTTTGTTGACCTATCTATTTTCATCAAAGACTACCAAAGCAGCAGACTGGATTGGAGCCAGTCTCTTCATTTGGAACAGAGACCTCTGGATTACAGACAAATTTCCGTTTAGGATTAGGATTATCATTCAATTACATTTGATATTCCCCCATAAATAGCGAGACAATCTCATCCACAAATGGTGTGGCCAAAAACTGGGCACCAGTCACCAATGTCAGAATCCCATTTTGGTGTGTTTACAGAGAAAGGGGCTTTCCCACTGGGCACACACCACATGATTTCAACATGGAAATTGGGATAATATCTGGTTGAGACATTGATCATTTAGATTTAAATCTTTAGTCACCAATTTAAAAATAAAGTTTGTTGAATTCCCAATGTGTTATTACTATGATTTCAACTATCTTAAAGCACAACCAAATTCTCATGGAAAAACAATGTCTGATTTTTGGTTTATTTGTCATCTAAATGTGTTATCACTGCACATTCAACCATTTAAAAGCACAACAAAGTTCAAATATACAATGTCAGATATTTTGTATTTATACAACTTAATGTGTTATCACTATGCTTCATCTAATATCACAACCAAATAACCTGGATTGCAGTTGAGATTACATAAAATGTACATAGTGCAGGTGGTCAATGCTGTTCGAGATTCTGCATAGATTATTATAGCAATTGTGAAGATTTCCACAAACCTGTGATCTTTACATGCTATGTTGAACATGCATGCTTTCTATGATTACATAAGAAGACATTTATAGCTACAGTAACCTCAACATGGCCATGGATGTGTTGAATAAATACTGTTACATTAGTTTAAGACAGCCTTCAATTTTCTCTCTTTACTGTATTACAAAAGTAATATTGAATTGTGTTTGGTTGACAACACAGCCAAATTTCAACATTTAAAATAGACGTATCTAATGTTTCAAATCAAATCAAATTGTATTGGTCACATACACAGGCTTAGCAGATGTTAATGCGAGGGTAGCGAAATGCTTGTGCTTCTAGTTCTGACAGTGCAGTAATATCTAACAAGTAATCTAACAATTCCACGACAACTACCTAATACACACAAATCTAAAGGGATGGAATAAGAATATGTACATATAAATATATGGATGAGCGATGACCGAGCGGTATAGGCAAGATGCAATAGATGGTATAATATTCAGTATATACATATGAGATCAGTAATGCAAGATATGTAAACATTATTGAAGTGGCATTATTAAAGTGACTAGTGATCCATTTATTAAAGTGGCCAATGATTTGAGTCTGTATGTAGGCAGCAGCCTCTCTGTGTCAATGATGGCTGTTTAAAGGTCTGATGGCCTTGAGATAGAAGCTGTTTTTCAGTCTCTCGGTCCCAGCTTTGATGCACCTGTATTGACCTCGCCTTCTGGATGATAGCGGGGTGAACAGGCAGTGGTGAACGCTGCTGCGCCTTCTTCACGATGCTGTCTGTGTGGGTGGACCAATTCAGTTTGTCTGTGATGTGTACGCCGAGGAACTTAAAACTTCCACAATCAGTCCACAATCATCTCCTTAGTTTTGTTGACGTTGAGTGTGAGGTTATTTTCCTGACACCACACTCCGAGGGCCCTCACCTCCTCCCTGTAGGCCGTTTCGTCGTTGTTGGTAATCAAGCCTACCACTGTTGTGTCGTCCGCAAACTTGATGATTGAGTTGGAGGCGTGCGTGGCCACGCAGTCATGGGTGAACAGGGAGTACAGGAGAGGGCTCAGAACGCACCCTTGTGGGGCCCCAGTGATGAGGATCAGCGGGGTGGAGATGTTGTTACCTACCCTCACCACCTTGAGGCGGCCCGTCAAGAAGTCCAGTACCCAGTTGCACAGGGCGGGGTCGAGACCCAGGGTCTCGAGCTTGATGACGAGTTTGGAGGGTACTATGGTGTTAAATGCTGAGCTGTCCATCCATCCAGGAAGTGCTGTTTTTCTGAAACTACTATTTTCCATTGCAAGTCTATCCTCCATTTAAAGGGATATCATCCAGATTCCTTTCCCTATGGCTTCCACACACCTTGTGGTCCCTTTGAACAGTCATTAGACCTTATTCTGAAAAATTTGCAAGAATGATCACATCGCAGCAGTGGATAGCCAGATGTCCTCAGATTTGTCCATGCACCCGCCGGGAGCGAGACCTTTTCTTTCTCTCTGCTATTGAAAAGGCTACCGTCCGGTTGAAATATTATCAATTATTTATTGTAAAAACAACCCGAGGATTGATTATAAAAAACGTTTGACATGTTTCTACGAACTTTACGGATACTATTTGGAATTCTCGTCTGCCCGTCGTGACCGTATGAGTCTGTGGATTACTGAACAAAACGTGCCAACCAAATGGAGGTTTTTGGATATAAAGAGAATCTTTATCGAACAAAACAAACATTTATTGTGTAACTGGGAGTCTCGTGAGTGCAAACATACGAAGCTCATCAAAGGTAAGTGATTCATTTCTTTTCTGACTTTCTTGACCAATCTACTTTGCTGCTAGCTGTTTGTAATGTTTTGTCTGCTGAGAGCTGTCCTCACGTAATCGCATGGTTTGCTTTCACCGTAAAGCCCTTTTGAAATCTGACACGCCGGCTGGATTAACAACAAATTAAGCTGGGTTTTGGCATATTGCACTTGTGATTTCATGGAAATTAAATATTTTTTGTAATTTAATTTGAATTTTATGCTCTGCAATTCACCGGATATAGACGAAAATGATCGGAGCGGCAAGAGGGGATTTTTAATGGGACTGAATTGTGTCCCCACAAGGTGACTTATACAAGACTGTGTGTGTGTGTGTGTGTGTGTGTGTGTGTGTGTGTGTGTGTGTGTGTGTGTGTGTGTGTGTGTGTGTGTGTGTGTGTGTGTGTGTGTGTGTGTGTGTGTGTGTGTGTGTGTGATTTAGAACCACGGAGAGTTATCAGTTATCACCATTCAAGCACCATTTCAACTTCAACATTTTAACATCATCAAATCACCTACGCTTCGTCTAATAAAGTGACACTTAAAGATACCAAATACGATTTAGTCCAATACAGCGTAAGCTATAAATGATGTAGCTGTGCTGTCCATGGGACTGATTTCTCTGTGTGTGTGTGTGTGTGTGTGTGTGTGGACATTTACTATACTTGTTTAGACAACACAATAATTGTAAATGTACAAAAATGTCACCAGCTGGGGACATTTTATTAGCCACCACAAGGTTGTATGCTATTTCTAGGGGGTTTATGGTTTAGGTTTAGGGTTAGGGTTAGGTTTAGGGTAGGGTTATGGTTAAGGGTAAGTGTTAGGGTTAGGGTTAGGGTTAGGCTTAAGGTTTAAGGTTAGGGTTAGGGGTTAGGGAAAATAGGATTTTGAATGGGACTGAATTGTATGTCCCCACAAGGTTACTTAAACAAGACTGTGTGTGTGCACGTGTGCGTGCAAGTAGAAAACACATGTTGACTCACCCTACTTGTAGAGGAACGCAAGTACCGTCCTCCTCTCTTTCATGTTGCCGAAATGGTCCATGAATCTGTCATACATGACACGCTTTTAGTTTTGTTGTCCTAGGCTACCTGGCTAAAATGTTTGTTCGCTAGCCTAACTTCCTTTCATGGGCAACGAGGAGCCAGCTAGTTAACATTAGCCTACTACATCTAGCTACATATTGAACTTCCATCCTCTCAGGCCAGGGGCACAATGTATGAATTTTTGTTTGGATCCCAATCGCCATTATAATCATTGGCCAGTACGGAGAATTAAGTGAAACAACAAGTCCAAATCCAAATCTCCATCCTATGGCTAATTTAGGAAAGGGATGATTTTAACTAGCTAGCTAGCCACCGGAGGACAACAACACAACGAGATGCAGCAATTCACATTTTTTCTGTTGATTACGTTTTGCTTTCGATCTTATGTGTTTGGTCTGAAGCCAAATTGGCTTCTCTTGACACTTTTGTTTGGTCCGCCAGGACCATTCACATTTGAGCCACTCAGTTTAGCTCAATGTTGATTGGCTATATTTTGTAATGGTTTTTTTTATCAAGAGAGACCAAATGCTTGCTGGATTCCCTTGTTATTGAATTATATACTACGGGCGGCAACAATGTCATACACTTTTTGGTCAGACTGTTTAACTTGGTGTTGTTTCACTTGTACGGAGGGTTTCTCCAGTGAGATACATTCAGCCTCTTGTGAATTGAAGGAAAATTGTGAAAAAATACAAAAGATAGTTTTTTATTTTGTAAAATGTTTTGTCCATTTTTTGGGGGGGGGCTTCCCTTGGCATCCATGAATACACGCCACTGAACTACACTAAATCATGGCTGTGTTGTGTCATTTTATCAAATCAATTTTCTGTAATTATTATTTCGTGATTAAACTAATCATGTAAATGTAATTAACTAGGAAGTCGGGGCACCAAGGAAAATCTTCAGATTACAAAGTTATAATTTTCCTAATGTAACTCTTCAGATATTTTAATAACTGATCAATTAGTCTTCTAATTAATGAATGATTCTTTACCTCACGTTAGTCTCATTCCAAACGTAGTAAATTGTTGGTAATCTGCACGAACCCAGCCTTTACTATGAATCATCCATACATCAATTGTCTTAATCATTTATTTGCCAACTAACTAAATAATCACAGGATTGCAAAAACAAACAACACAGTAGATATGGTTACAAGGAAATGATAAGGGAGGTTCCCTAGTGGGTTAAGCCGATATGATGGCTTGGTGGACAAAGGGATGTGGGTGTGGACTGAAAAGGCGGGAAAGAACAGAAGGAGTCGCTACACAGTTGATAATTATATTAATTGAAATGCTAATCCTTTGCACTTGAACGCTCACTCATTCGGGAATAATTGCAATCAATATATATTTACACCCAGTGTGTCGTCGTGATCTCTGTTGGAATCATCAGTCGTTCTGTTGGAAAGTTCATCCCAAGTCTTTCATGGTTAGATTGGATACTTCAGAGTGCCATTCAGAAATGTTCTTTATAGATATAGATGTTACAGCGGTTGTAGGTCTTCGCATCCCAGGTTGACATAATTTCTAGCTGCAAACTAATAAGTAGTATCTAAGATTTGCTCTTATTCTGTCAGGATCAATAGTCTCAGAGTTTAACCATTTCCCGCCATGTAGCCAATGCTCCACGTGGTATGGTTAGGAATTCAACAACCATTACAACCTAAGCTTATACTGAGGTTTTGTGGTCTGAACTCAACCTGTGCCCCCGGTGTTCATCGAGGTACATGTGGTCTGAAGAGGATTTCTTCAGGAGGGGGTTTTATTCATAACAATAGGAAAGGGCTGTCCCATGAGCCAGATCATGTCGGCCAATGACTTAGTTAAACTTTAAAGGGAACACAATTCTCTCACAGTAACGGTTTAACATCACAATACATAATTTCACAAATAGTTTAATCTGTACTCATTCATTTTATACAATAATTAGACACAAACCTCATAATGCAGGCACGTGTATAAACAGAGCTATGGTAATGTGGCTTTACTGTCTTTCATGAGGTCACAAATATGAAACAAACGGACCGGGTCGTAGCTGGCTTCTCCAAAACATGGATAATGTTGAGAACTGAACATGGATATTGTTCAGTTCTTAAGTTCTGTGATGTAGAAGGAGTTACTTTGTTCTACTGTTACAATCTTTCTGCATGGCCAGGGGAGAGAGTCTCCTCCAGGAATTTACAACCTGAGATAACAGAACCTGGGTGTAGGAGAGAGAGGGGGGGATGCCACGATCTATAACCAGAAAGGGCCACGTCATGACAGCTGCATCTCTATCTTCAAACCTAGCCCCATCCCTTTTTTCTTTGTTCATCTGTACCCCAAAATTCTGATCCCAGACCAGTGAAGGTTTCCCTAGGTAGGAAACAAAGGATAGAGCTCTGTAGAATAAAAAAAAAAAGATATAACATACAGTGTATTTCATCTCCAGGCGCCCATCGTTTTCCCCCACATACCACATTAGAGTAATGAGGTTGTTTGAACTCCTCACAGATAGCATTCTATTTGGCACATTTTTGGCACATTACGCAGATTATGTAGTCCATAATCTCGAAACGATGTCGAGACAAGCAAATCCCACAAAACTGAGCCTCCATCTCGTATTTATTTAACCCTCAACCCTCAACCCTTTAACCCTTTATTTAAACCTCAACATCGTATTAACTTGGTCCCAAATCTGTTTGTGCTGTACGCACTTAGTAAAAAGGGTTCCAAAAGGGTTCTTTGGCCATCCCCTTAGAAGAACCCTTTTTGGTTCTAGGATGAAACCTTTTTGGTTATATGTAGAACCCTTTCAACTTCAACAACCCAAAATAGTTCTACCTGGAAGAAAAAGGGTTCGACCTGGAACCAAAGGGTTCTCCTATGGAGACAGCCAGAGAATAAATCAAATTTCAATCAAATGTATTTATAAAGCCCGTTTTACATCAGCCGGTGTCACAAAGTGCTATACAGAAACCTAGCCTAAAACATCAAACAGCAAGCAATGCAGATGTAGAAGCACGGTGGCTAGGAAAAACTCTCTAGAAAAATGGGAACCTAGGAAGAAACCTAGAGAGCAACCAGGCTCTAAGTGGTGGCCAGTCCTCTTCTGGCTGTGCCGGGTGGAGATTATAACAGTATATGGCCAAGATGTTTAAACGTTCATAGAAGACCAGCAGGGTCAAATAATAATAATCACAGTGGTTGTAGAGGGTGCAACAGGTCAGCACCTCATGAGTAAATGTCAGTTGGCTTTTCATAGCCGATCATTCAGAGTTCAGCAGGCACGGTAGAGAGAGAGAGTCGAAAACAGCATGTCCAGGACAAGGTAGCACGTCTGGTGAACAGGTCACAGTTCAATAACCGCAGGCAGAACAGTTGAAACTGGAGCCGCAGCGCGACCAGGTGGACTGGGGATAGCAAGGAGTCATCAGGCCAGGTAGTCCTGAGGCATGGTCCTAGGGCTCAGGTCCTCTGAGAGAAGAGGAAAAACTCCCTAGAAAGGCAGGAACCTCGGGAGAAACCTAGAGAGGAACCAAATTCACAAAGTAAACCAGATAAGACATAACACACTGATCCTATCCCCCCGACACATAAATTATTGCAGCATAATTACTGGAGGCTGAGACAGGAGGGGTCGGGAGACACTGTGGCCCCGTCTGACTATACCAGGCAGGACCCCTCCTGTTCTCCACTCATTACCTGTATAAACTGCACCTGTTTGAACTTGTTACCTGTATAAAAGACACCTGTCCACACACTCAATCAAACAGACTCCAACCTCTCCACAATGGCCAAGACCAGAGAGGGTGTAAGGACATCAGGGATAAAATTGTAGACCTGCACAAGGCTAGGATGGGCTACAGGACAATAGGCAAGTAGCTTGGTGAGAAGGCAACAACTGTTGGCGCAATTATTAGAAAATGGAAGAAGTTCAAGATGACGATCAATCACCCTCGGTCTGGGGCTCCATGCAAGATCTCACCTCGTGGGGCATCAATAATCATGAGGAAGGTGAGGGATCAGTCCAGAACTACACGGCAGGACTTGGTCAATGACCTGAAGAGAGCTGGGACCACAGTCTCAAAGAAAACCATTAGTAACACACTACGCAGTCATGGATTAAAATCCTGCAGCGCACGCAAGGTCCCCCTGCTCAAGCCAGCGCATGTCCAGGCCCGTCTGAAGTTTGCCAATGACCATCTGGATGATCCAGTGGAGGAATGGGAGAAGGTAATGTGGTCTGATGAGACAAAAATAAAGCTTTTTGGTCTAAACTCCACTCGCCGTGTTTGGAGGAAGAAGAAGGATGAGTACAACCCCAAGAACACCATCCCAACCGTGAAGCATGGAGGTGGAAACATCATTCTTTGGGGATGCTTTTCTGCAAAGGGGACCAGACGACTGCACCGTATTGAGGGGAGGATGGATGGGTCCATGTATCACGAGATCTTGGCCAACAACCTCCTTCCCTCAGTAAGAGCATTGAAGATGGGTCGTGGCTGGGTCTTCCAGCATGACAACGACCCGAAACACACAGCCAGGGCAACTAAGGAGTGGCTCCGTAAGAAGCATCTCAAGGTCCTGGAGAGGCCTAGCCAGTCTCCAGACCTGAACCCAATAGAAAATCTTTAGAGGAAGCTGAAAGTCCGTATTGCCCAGAGACAGCCCCGAAACTTGCAGGAGCTGGAGAAGGTCTGTATGGAGGAGTGGGCCAAAATCCCTGCTGCAGTGTGTGCAAACCTGGTCAAGAACTACAGGAAACGTATGATCTCTGTAATTGCAAACAAAGGTTTCTGTACCAAATATTAAGTTCTGCTTTTCTGATGTATCAAATACTTATGTCATGCAATAAAATGCAAATGAATTACTTAAAAATCATACAATGTGATTTTCTTGATTTTTGTTTTTTTATTCCGTCTCTCACAGTTGCAGTGTACCTATGATACAAATTACAGACCTCTACATGCTTTGTAAGTAGGAAAACCTGCAAAATCGACAGTGTATCAAATACTTGTTCTCCCCACTGTACATGTAAATATATGGATGAGCAAGATGTAATAGATGGTATAGAATACAGTATATTCATATGAGATGAGTAATGCAAGATATGTAAACATTATTAAAGTGGCATTATTAAAGTGACTAGTGATCCATTTATTAACTTCTTCGGGGTAGGGGGCAGTATTCGGAAGTTTGGATGACTGAGGTGCCCAAAGTAAACTGCCTGCTACTCAGGCCCAGAAGCTAGGATATGAATATAATTGGTAGTATTTGATGGAAAACACTCTGACGTTTCTAAAACTGTTTGAATGATGTCTATGCGTATAACAGAACTTATTTGGCAGGCGAAACCCCTTTTCAATTAGGTTTTTATGGGGAATCTAGATTTGTAAGGCACTTGCTTGCAGTTCCTATCGCTTCCACTGGATGTCAACAGTCTTTAGAAATTGGTTGATGTTTTTCCTTTGAGAAATTAAGAATTGGCCCTGTTCAGAATGAGGGTAGAGTGAAGTGTACTGTTGTGGTTGGGGCGTGTGACCTGAAAGCTTTCATCCTGTATTGAACGCAGTTTATCCGGTCTTAAATTTGATAGATTATTTACGTTAAAAAATACCTAAAATTGTATTAGGAAAGTTGTTTGAAATGTTTGGACAAAGATTACAGGTAACTAATTAGGTATTTTGTAGTCATGTTGCGTGAGTTGGAACCGGTGTTTTTCTGGATCAAATGCGCCAAATAAATTGACATTTTGGAGATAACGACGGAATTAATCACAAAAGGACCATTTGTGATGTTTATGGGACATATTGGAGTGCCAACAGAAGAAGCTCTTCAAAGGTAAGGCATGAATTATATCGTTATTTCTGAGTTTTGTGTCGCGCCTGGCGGGATGAAATATGATTGTCTGTGTTTGTTTCATGGGGTGCTGTCCTCAGATAATCGCATTGGTTTGCTTTCGCCATAAAGCCTTCTTGAAATCCGTGGATGGATTAATAAGAAGTCAAGCTTTAATTTGACATATTGCATGTGTATAGTTTGAATTTCGCGCTCTGCAATTTCACTGGATGTTGGCCAGGTGGGGGTCTACCGTCCCACGTACCCTAGAGAGGTTTTAAAGTGGCCAATGATTTCGAGTCTGTATGTAGGCAGCAGCCTCTCTGTGTCAATGATGGCTGTTTAACAGTCTGATGGCCTTGAGATAGAAGCTGTTTTTCAGTTTCTCTGTCCCAGATTTGATGCACCTGTTCTGACCTCACCTTCTGGATGGTAGCGGGGTGAACATGCAGTGGCTCAGGTGGTTGTTGTCGTTGATAATCTTTTTGGCCTCCCTGTGACATTGGGTGCTGTAGGGAAGGTAGTTTGCCGCAGGTGATGCATTGTGCAGACCGCACCACCCTTTGGAGAGCTTTGCGGTTGTGGGTGGTGAAATTACTGTACCAGGCGGTGATACAGCCCGACAGGATGCTCTCAATTGTGCAATGATAAAAGTTAGCGAGTGCGCCTTCTTCACCACACTCTCTGTGTGGGTGGACCATTTCAGTTTGTCTGTGATGTGTACGCCTAGGAACTTTCCACCTTCTCCACTGCTGTTCCGTCAATGTAGATAGAGGGTTGCTCCCTCTGCTGTTTCCTGAAGTCCATGATCATCTCCTTTGTTAAGTCGACATTGAGTGAGAGGTTGTTTTCCTGACACTACACTCCGGGTGCCCTCACCTCCTCCCTGTAGACTGTCTCATTGTTGTTGGTAATCAAGCCAACTACTGTTGTGTCATCTGCAAACTTGATGATTAAGTTGGAGGCGTGCATGGCCACGCAGTTATGGGTGAACAGGGAGTACAGGAGGGGGCAGAGCACGCACCCTTGTGGGGCTCCAGGGTTGAGTATCAGCAAAGTGGAGATGTTGTTTCCTACCTTCACCACCTGGGGGTGGCCTGTCAGGAAGCCCTGGACCCAATTGCACAGGGCGGGATTAAGACCCAGGGCCTCAAGCTTAATGATGAGCTTGGAGGGTACTATGGTGTTGAATGCTGAGCTGTAGTCGATGATCAGCATTGATTTGGTTGGGTCTAATTGTGTTGCTTTCCTGGGGCTCTGTGGGGTCTGTTTGTGCTCGTGAACAGAGCCCCAGGACCAGCTTGTTTAGAGGACTCTTCTCAAGGTTCACTCTCTGTAGGTGATGGCTTTGTTGTGGAAGGTTTGGGAATCGCTTCCTTTTAGGTGATTGTAGAATTTAACGGCTCTTTTCAATTGGTGGGTATCGGCCTAATTCATGCATTATTTGGTGTTTTATGTTGTACACGGATAATATTTTTTTGCAGAATTCTGCATGCAGAGTCTCAATGTGGTGTTTGTCCCACTGTTAATTCTCTGTTGGTGAGTGGACCTCAGACCTCACAACCATAAAGGGCAATGGGTTCTATAACTGATTCAAATATTTTTTGTCAGATCCATGGCATAGGTCTTCTCTCTCAGCTCGTTCACAGCTTTGTGGAAGTTAACTGTGGTGCTGATGTTTAGGCTGAGGTATGTATAGTTTTCAGTGTGCTCTGGGGCAACGGTGTCTAGATGGAATTTATATTTGTAGTCCTGGCAATTGTACCTTTTTTGGAACACCATTATTTTTGTATTACTGAGATTTACTGTCAGGGCCCAGTTCTGGCAGAATCTGTGCAGAAGATCTAGGTGCTGCTGTAGGCCCTCCTCTCTCTCTCTCTCTCTCTGGTCAAGTTAATAGGAGCATGTCAAATTGGGTGTCAAATGAAAGCTAAGAGTATATATTTTGTTAGAAATTAAGGCATACACACTAATATTTCGTTTTGGAGAAATTTCTTCTGCCTAAGTTTAAGGAACTTAAACTGTGCCTTGAAATTCTGTTCTCAAAAACACACATATCTTTAAGATATTTTCTCATTTCTCTCCCGCATGAGTAGGGAGGATAATTGCATTTCACAGAAGTAAAAAGTAAAGGTAGACCTCGGTAAGGTAGACCTCAATTAGTTACAGTTGATTTACTGATATCAAATTTGCTGATGAATTACTGATTAAAACTTGAAATTCCATGAACGAATTGGAATTTCTGCAATAGAATTGGATACAATGGGAAATCATAGTAGTCACAAACCACAGTTGGATTCACAAGCTTGGACAGCACAGTACAGCACAAAACAGAAGAGCACAGTACAGTACAGTAAAGAAAGTAGAGTATAGTTCAATACATTACAGTACAGTACACAGTAGAGCACACTAATGTATTGTACTGTACTGTACTGACTTCTACTCTACTGGTCTGTGGTGTAGTGTACGACCATATTATATTAAGATTATGTTAAATCGTATAAATTTAGATGATGTTACTCCAGTGCTAGCCTCTCTACACTGACTTCTTGTGAAAGCTAGGGCTGTTTCAAGGTTTTACTGCTAACCTACTAAACATTACACAGACTTGCTCCTACCTACAGTGCATTCAGAAAGTATTCAGACCACTTGACCTTTCCCACATTTTGTTACCTTACAGCCTTATTCTAAAATTGATGAAATGCCCCATAATGACAAATCAAAAACTGTTTTATTTTTGCAATAAAAATATGACATTTACATAAGAATTCAAAGCATTTACTCAGTACTTTGTTGAAGCACCTTTGGCAGCGATTACAGCCTCTAGTCTTCTTGGGTATGACACTACAAGCGTGGCACACCTGTATTTGGGGAGTTTCTCACATTCTTCTCTGCAGATCCTTTCAAGTTATGTTATGATGAACAGCTATTTTCAGGTCCCTCCAGAGATTTGTGATCGGGTTCAAGTCAGGGTTCTGGCTGGGCCACTCACGGACATTCAGAGATTTGTCCCAAAGCCACTCCTGCGTTGTCTTGGCTGTGTGCTTAGGGTCGTTGTCCTGTTGGAAGGTGAACCTTCGCCCGGGTCTGAGGTCCTGAGCGCTCAGGAGAACGTTTTCATCAAGGATTTCTCTGTACCTTGCTCCATTAAACTTTCCCTCAATCCTGACTAATCTCCCAGTCCCTGCTACTGAAAAACATCCCCACAGCAGGATGCTGCCACCACCATGCTTCACTGTGGGGATGGTGCCAGGTTTCCTCCAGACGTGATGCTTGGTATTCAGTCCAAAGAGTTCAATCTTGGTTTCATCAGACCAGAGGTGGTCTGAGAGTCCTTTAGGTGCCTTTTGGCAAACTCCAAGCAGGCTGTTATGTGACTTTTACTGAGGAGTGGCTTCCGTTTGCACACTCAAGCATAAAGGCCTGATTGGTGGAGTGCTGCAAAGATGGTTGTTCTTCTGGAAGGTTGTGCTGTCAACTGTGGAACCTTATATAGACAGGTGTGTGCCTTTCCAAATAATGTCCAATCAATTGAATTTACCACAGGTGGACTCCAATCAAGTTGTAGAAACGGATGATCAATGGAAACAGAATGCACCTGATCTCAATTTTGAGTGTCATAGCAAAGGGTCTGAATACTTATGTTAATAAGGTATTTCTGTTTTATTTATTTTTTAATAAATCTGCAAACATTTCTAAAAAAATGTTTTTATTGCTGCAGAGGACAAGGTCATTTGTCAGAGTCAGCGAAGGAGTCAGGCGCAGGACACAGGCAAGAGTAAAAAAGTGTATTTACTCAATCCAAGAACGTAACAAAATCCCGTTATCAAACAAGGACCAAACAGGACTTGAACTCCAACACACGAAAGACAATCACGCACAAAACAGAAAGGGAAGCCAGAGGGTTAAATAAGGAACATAATTATGAGATGGTAACCAGGTGTGTAAACAGACAAAACAAAAGGAAAAAGGAAACATGGATCGGTGGCAGCTAGAAAGCCGGTGACGTCGACAGCCGAATGCCGCCCGAACAAGGAGAGGGAACAACTTCGGTGGAAGTCGTGACATCATTAGAATTAATGGCACCTCAGATTGCAGCCCATATAAATGCTTCAAAAAAGAACACGAATAAGAAGAAGAGACTTGCTTGGGTCAAGAAACATGAGCAATGGACATTAGCCCGGTGGAAATCTGTCCTTTGGTCTGATGAGTCCAAATTTGAGATTTTTGGTTCCAACCACCGTGTCTTTTTGAGACGCAGAGTAGGCGAACGGATGATCTCCACATGTGTGGTTCCCACTGTGAAGCATGGGGGAGGAGGTGTGATGGTGTGGGGGTGCTTTGGTGGTGACACAGTCAGATATTTACTTAGAATTTAAGGCACACTTAACCAGCATGGCTACCACAGCATTCTGCTTCCCATCTGCTTTGTGCTTAGTGGGGCAAACATATTTTTTTCAACAGGACAGTGCTGCATCAGATGACCTGGCCTCCACAGTCACCTGACCTCAACCCAATTGAGATGGTTTGGGATGAGTTGGACCGCAGAGTGAAGGAAAAGTATTCAACAAGTGCTCAGCATATGTTGGAACTCCTTCAGGACCATTGAAAAATAATTCCAGGTGAAGCTGGTTGAGAGAATGCCAAGAGTGTGCAAAGCTGTCATCAAGGCAAAGTGTGGCTACTTTGAAGAATCTAAACAGTTTTGGTTACTACATGATTCCATGTGTGATATTTCATGGTTGTGATGTCTTCACTATCATTGTAGAAAGTAGAAAATAGTACAAATAAAGAAAAACTCTTGATGAGTAGGTGTGTCCAAACTTTTGACTGGTACTGTACCTTCCCCAAAATATATGGGGGTTTGAAATTCTGCAGATAATTACATTGATAGAAGCTACAATCTATCTGCAATATTAAAGCTGATCTACACCCTAAAAAAATGTCAAAATGAAAATGAAGGGAATGTGTCATGTCATAGCTGACACCCCATTCTTTCTGCAGACATTGTTGAATCTTAAATCTTGTTTTTGAAAAACATGTCTACACATAAAAACAACTGAGAAATTTTACAGAAATGATCTTCCCAAACTTTGCATCTGCACAGTTCTCCCAGTAAATGCCTGTTTGTAAAATGTTCAATATAAATTGTTAAAAGTAACTTTGAAATAAATGTTTTTTGTTTGGCATACTGACACCACTCTCTCACTCATGAACTCTTTTTGTCAGTTTCATGAATTTTTACCAAGGACAAGTGATGTTGGCCTCTCAGGCAATCAAGTGGGTGAAAATCAATTAAGGGCCTGATTCTACCCTGGATTGTGTGTGTGCACGAGTACATGTAAATGTATGTGTGCATGGTATTACAGTAAAGGGTGAGTAAATCCTGTGTAATAATTGAGAGGCTTTTCGGGAATGCCTCGAGGTTCAAGTTTGGCAGCAGGGTTTGTGTGCTGCAGTATGTCTAAGCTGCTATGAGATGCTAGCCTAGGGTGAAGTGGCATGGCTCTAAAAGGAGCACCCTTTTAGGGCTACGTGGAATAATTCACGAGGGCTGTGTGTTTGTGTATGCGCACTGCACACTGTGTGCATGTCTCTGTATGTCTGTACACACAGATGCAGCTTTCAGAAAAGCTGACCACGACTCCATTTTGTTGATCCCTGCCTACAGACAGAAACTAAAACAAGAAGCTCCAGCGCTGAGGTCTGTTCAACGCTTTTCCGACCAATCTGATTCCACACTCCAAGACTGCTTCCATCACGTGGACTGGGATATGTTTCGTATTGCATCAAACAACAACATTGACGAATACGCTGATTCGGTGAGCGAGTTCATTAGAACGTGCGTTGAAGATGTCATTCCCATAGCAACGATTAAAACATTCCCAAACCAGAAACCGTGGATTGATGGCAGCATTCGCGTGAAACTGAAAGCGCAAACCACTGCTTTTAATCAGGGCAAGGTGACCAGAAACATGACCGAATACAAACAGTGTAGCTATTCCCTCCGCAAGGCAATCAAACAAGCTAAGTGTCAGTATAGAGACAAAGTAGAATCTCAATTCAACGGCTCAGACACAAGAGGTATGTGGCAGGGTCTACAGTCAATCACGGATTACAAAAAGAAAACCAGCCCCGTAACTGACCAGGATGTCTTGCTCCCAGGCAGACTAAATAACTTTTTTGCCCGCAACCAAAACATGCGGACTCTCCTTCACTGCAGCCGACGTGAGGAAAACATTTAAACGTGTCAACCCTCGCAAGGCTGCAGGCCCAGACGGCATCCCCAGCCACGCCCTCAGAGCATGCGCAGACCAGCTGGCTGGTGTGTTTATGGACATATTCAATCAATCCCTATCCCAGTCTGTTGTTCCCACATGCTTCAAGAGGGCCACCATTGTTCCTGTTCCCAAGAAAGCTAAGGTAACTGAGCTAAACGACTACCGCCCCGTAGCACTCATTCCATCATCATGAAGTGCTTTGAGAGACTAGTCAAATCAAATCACATCAAATGTATTTATATAGCCCTTCGTACATCAGCTGATATCTCAAAGTGCTGTACAGAAACCCAGCCTAAAACCCCAAACAGCAAGCAATGCAGGTGTAGAAGCACGGTGGCTAGGAAAAACTCCCTAGAAAGGCCAAAACCTAGGAAGAAACCTAGAGAGGAACCAGGCTATGTGGGGTGGCCAGTCCTCTTCTGGCTGTGCCGGGTGGAGATTATAACAGAACATGGCCAAGATGTTAAAATGTTCATAAATGACCAGCATGGTCGTATAATAATAAGGCAGAACAATTGAAACTGGAGCAGCAGCACGGGCAGATGGACTGGGGACAGCAAGGAGTCATCATGTCAGGTAGTCCTGGGGCATGGTCCTAGGGCTCAGGTCCTCCGAGAGAGAGAAAGAAAGAGAGAATTAGAGAGAGCATATGTGGGGTGGCCAGTCCTCTTCTGGCTGTTCCGGGTGGAGATTATAACAGAACATGGCCAAGATGTTCAAATGTTCATAAATGACCAGCATGGTCGAATAATAATAAGGCAGAACAGTTGAAACTGGGCTCAGGTCCTCCGAGAGAGAGAAAGAAAGAGAGAAGGAGAGAATTAAAGAAAGCACACTTAGATTCACACAGGACACCGAATAGGACAGGAGAAGTACTCCAGATATAACAAACTGACCCTAGCCCCCCGACACATAAACTACTGCAGCATAAATACTGGAGGCTGAGACAGGAGGGGTCAGGAGACACTGTGGCCCCATCCGAGGACACCCCCGGACAGGGCCAAACAGGAAGGATATAACCCCACCCACTTTGCCAAAGCACAGCCCCCACACCACTAGAGGGATAACTTCAACCACCAACTTACCATCCTGAGACAAGGCTGAGTATAGCCCACAAAGATCTCCGCCATGGCACAACCCAAGGGGGGGCGCCAACCCAGACAGGATGACAACATCAGTGAATCAACCCACTCAGGTGACGCACCCCTATATCACCACCCTACCTGACACCCTGACACCCTAGACCCACTCCAATTTGCTTACCGCCCAAATAGGTCCACCGACGATGCAATCTCAACCACACTGCACACTGCCCTAACCCATCTGGACAAGAGGAATACCTATGTGAGAATGCTGTTCATCGACTACAGCTCGGCAATCAACACCATAGTGCCCTCCAAGCTCGTCATCAAGCTTGAGACCCTGGGTCTCAACCCCGCCCTGTGCAACTGGGTACTGGCCTTCCTGACGGGCCGCCCCCAGGTGGTGAGGGTAGGCAACAACATCTCCCCCCCGCTGATCCTCAACACTGGGGCCCCACAAGGGTGCGTTCTGAGCCCTCTCCTGTACTCCCTGTTCACCCACGACTGCGTGGCCACGTTTGCCTCCAACTCAATCATCAAGTTTGCGGACGACACAACAGTGGTAGGCTTGATTACCAACAACGACGAAACGGCATACAGGGAGGAGGTGAGGGCCCTCGGAGTGTGGTGTCAGGAAAATAACCTCACACTCAACGTCAACAAAACTAAGGAGATGATTATGGACTTCAGGAAACAGCAGAGGGAACACCCCCCTATCCACATCGATGGAACAGTAGTGGAGAGGGTAGTAAGTTTTAAGTTCCTCGGCGTACACATCACAGACAAACTGAATTGGTCCACCCACACAGACAGCATCGTGAAGAAGGCGCAGCAGCACCTCTTCAACCTCAGGAGGCTGAAGAAATTCGGCTTGTCACCAAAAGCACTCACAAACTTCTACAGATGCACAATCGAGAGCATCCTGTCGGGCTGTATCACCGCCTGGTACGGCAACTGCTCCGCCCACAACCGAGGGTAGTGAGGTCTGCACAACGCATCACCGGGGGCAAACTACCTGCCCTCTAGGACACCTACAACACCCGATGTCACAGGAAGGCCATAAAGATCATCAAGGACAACAACCACCCGAGCCACTGCCTGTTCACCCCGCTATCATCCAGAAGGTGAGGTCAGTACAGGTGCATCAAAGCTGGGACCGAGAGACTGAAAAACAGCTTCTATCTCAAGGCCATCAGACTGTTAAACAGCCACCACTAACATTGAGTGGCTGCTGCCAACACACTGACTCAACTCCAGCCACTTTAATAATGGGAATTGATGGGAAATGATGTAAAATATATCACTAGCCACTTTAAACAATGCTACCTAATATAATGTTACCATACCTTACATTATTCATCTCATATGTATACGTATATACTGTACTCTATATCATCTACTGCATCTTTATGTAATACATGTATCACTAGCCACTTTAACTATGCCACTTTGTTTACATACTCATCTCATATGTATATACTGTACTCAATACCATCTACTGTATCTTGCCTATGCTGCTCTGTACCATCACTCATTCATATATCTTTATGTACATATTCTTTATCCCCTTACACTTGTGTCTACAAGGTAGTAGTTTTGGAATTGTTAGCTAGATTACTTGTTGGTTATTACTACATTGCCGGAACTAGAAGCACAAGCATTTCGCTACACTCGCATTAACATCTGCTAACCATGTGTATGTGACAAATAAAACTTGATTTGATTTGATACTCGTTAACAAGAACAGTACAATGACTAAGCACACATTCTACAAACAGAACAGAAATTAACTTTAAAAAATTGCCATATATTTGCATATTGCTTCTTTTTTTGGAGAGAAGGTATTTTTTAAAGTTATGACATACTGTAGCCTATTCATAGTGTGTGCATTACTACAATGACTTTTTTTCTGTGTTGTATTGCCATCGACGTATGTTTGTTGTCGAATGCCGAAACCTGAACTAAAGACATCGGTTTAAAAAGCTGACAGTGTTTTTATATACTTCTATATTACTTTGAATCCTGCGGCTCTGTTGGGCTAAATTACTGTGAGCCCTGCTGTCTGTCCTAGGATCTTGTCAGATTCCATATAGGGGAGAGACACGAAAGTCCAGCTAGCCTAGCTGGCTCGGAGGGCTCAAATGGAGGCCGCTATTGAACATTTCCAGCATTGCAGGAGCTCTGTTACTTTGCTTTGTTCAGGGACAATGTGGACCACGCTGACGACTTACAATGTAGCAGCTGCTTGCTTGCAGAGGACTACAGGAGTGAAGTAGCTACTCTTAGCAAGTAAGTAGCAAACCTACATAAGCTACTGGGGTCCCCACGCCCACCTACATTTTATTTTTCTTCCACCCCAGTAGCAGGACGCCACTCTGGTCTGGTGGAAGTTTTGCCGCTGTGTCGACTCTCCACAGCCGACTGGCCGGTGCTCGGTATGGTTCCATCCCCGAAGGGGTGTCCACCTTCCCTGGAGAACAGGCTGTTCTCGACCCAACCAACCAGGCATGGAGGTATGTCACTTGACGTGGAAGTCGAAGAAGGCGTCCTCTGGTAACGGGGGTCTCCATGAAGACGTTGAGCCCGGAACTGACACAGACCAGAAACAGCTTTGCTGCCCTGGATCCAGAGGTTCCGGCGCCTTCTTCCTTGGTGGCTTCCCAATCTGGATCGGATCCGGAGGTACCTGCGTCTTGGTCCTCGGTTCTGTCTCCCTCTCCGGTGACTTCTACCTCGGGTTCAGATCCTTGGAGCTCCCAGCCTCATCAGACCGTGAGGCTGCCTGAGATACCGGCCCTTTTCAACATCGCCAGCTGTCATCATAGGCAGCTCTATGGTGAGAAACATCTCGGTCCCCAAGGCAAAAACCCTGTGCTACCCAGGAGCACGAGTACAGGACATAACAAGGCTGCTTCCGACTGTTCTACCGCAGATTCTGGGAGCTGACACTGTCGTAGTCCATGTGGGGTCAAACGACATCAGGAGGACTAGCTCGGAACGTTTGAAAATGGATGAAAAATAACTGATTTTACCAATTAAAGACTACAAAAAACGGCCAACAATTTAACCTGATCCAGGTTGCAGACACTGGTTACTACTATTTATTATTGAGTGGGCAGCTTAATGATAGCCAGTCAATATTTAAATCATCCAGAAAAAATACTTCTCTGTTGATATCACATTCATTATCAAGCATTTCACACATATTATCCAGATGCTGACAGTTATCACTTGGTGGTCTATAGCAGCTTCCCACAGTAATGGGCTTTAGGTGAGGCAGATGAACCTGTAGCCATATAACTTCAATAGTATTTAACATTAGATATTCTCTAAGCTTTATAGGAATGTGGTTCTGAATATAGGCCACAACACCGCCTCTGTTGGCATTTCTGTCTTTTCGGTAGATGTTATAACCATGTATTGCTACCACTGTATCGTCAAACATATTATCTAAGTGAGTTTCAGAGATAGTGAGAATATGAATGTCATCGGTTACAAGCAAGTTATTGACCTCATGGACCTTGTTTCTTAGGCTACATATGTAAATATGGGCTATTTTTAGCACTTTTCTAGATAATTTACCAGTCATTGTTTCAACGCAGCCTTGAAATGCGTGGAGAGAGTCCAGGAGTCAAGATGACTTGGATGGACTCCGTCATTCCGGTAGAGTATCTTCTGTTTCCAGAAGGTGTCAAAGCTATCAATAAAAGTGACTCCAGCAGAGCTACAGTAGTCTTTTAGCCAGATGTGTAATACAAGCAGTCTGCTGAATCTTTCACACCCGCGGCCCAACGATGGTACTGGACCTGAAATTAAGGTTGTCAGTCAATCTACCAGGGTAGTTAAAAACATCACAGGAATTAAATCCTCAACATGTATTGATCACATCTTTACTAATGCTGCAGAAATGTGCTTTAAAGCAGTATCCAAATCCATAGGATGTAGTGATCACAATATAGTAGCCATATCTAGGAAAACCAAAGTTCCAAAGGCTGGGCCTAATATAGTGTATAAGAGGTCATACAATAAGTTTTGTAGTGATTCATATGTTGATGATGTAAAGAATATTTGCTGATCTGTGGTGTGTAATGAGGAGCAATCAGACACTGCACTTGACACATTTATGAAACAACTACTTATTCCAGTTGCTAATAAGCATGCACCCATTAAGAAAATGACTGTAAAAACTGTTAAATCTCCTTGGATTGATGAGGATTTAAAAAACAACTTATGGAACAGTGGGCACTGTGAAGCAACACAAACATTGGCACACACACACACACACACGATAACATACGCACTATACATACACATGAATTTAGCACTGTAGATATGTGGTAGTGGTGGAGTAGGGGCCTGAGGGCACACAGTGTGTTGTGAAATATGTGAATGTATTTTAAAAATTATATAAACTGCCTTAAGTTTTCTGGACCCCATGAAGAGTAGCTGCTACTTTGGCAGCTTAATTAAAGACTACAAAAAATGGCCAATAATTTAATAATTTCACATCTGTCATTTTATGCTGTTTACACCCAGGTTTCATTGAAATGAATGGGAGCGCCTCACGCTCTGCTAACGTTCTGCATCCAGTGTAGCCTGCCTGTGAGACTCGCGATTTGCCATGACCGAACAGCAGTGTGACCAATGATATTACAGGAGCGCCAAGCAATATTGCAGCCTCTATCAGCAGAGTACACACCGGTACTCCCCGTGTCACCAACTGGGGTGGGTGTGAAAATGACTTTAATTGAATTTCCTCACATCCTGACGTGTCCCCACTAAGTTTGGCTCCGTTTCTATAGCTGCCCTGCTGAGTTGGAGAACTAAGTGCCAACTTTCAGAGCTCTAACTGCAGTTCAGAATGGCAGCACTGGAGGGAGGGAAGGAAGGGGGGAGTATTGGGACATACGGGGTGCTGTCAAACCTCCATGCCTCTAAGGTCAGACGATGAGACAGCGATAACAGGGACAGAGTGTATGTCCCCAAAACAGCACCAGTAAAGTGAGAGACAACATTCATTTTGGTCATTATCCACTACTCCCAAAACTGCAGCATGTTGGGAAACTAATCTGGCGCTGTTGAAGATAGTCTTCATTACTTTGACCCAGAAGACAAAGTAATGAAGACTATCTTCAACAGCGCCAGATTAGTTTCCCAACATGCTGCAGTTTTTGTGAGTAGTGGATAATGACCAAAATGAAAGTTGTCTCTCACTTTACTGGTGCTTCTGGAATAGATTGTTGTTTGCACCTAAATCATCTGCTGACAACAAGTAACAGGTGATGGTCATTTCCATGTGCAGTAAAAAAAAACATGAGCACCAACATGTGAAGTTCATATCCACACTTATATTTAGTTTTGGAGGAATTTCCCTTCCTTCTGTAAGTTTAAGAAAACATTGCTTGTGCCTTGAAATTCAGTTTCCAAAAACATACATATGTCACGACTTCCGCCAAAGTTGGCTCCCCTGCCTGTTCGGGCGGTGCTCGGCGGTCGTCGTCACCGCCCTACTAGCCACTACCGATCCCTTTTTCGTTTGTCTGTTGGTTTTGTCTTATTAGTGTCTCCTGTGTCAGTGTTTGTACCACACGGGACTGGTTTTGGGTTTTCACATTTATTGTTTTTGTAGTTTGTTCATGTATAGTTTTCCTTATTAAAAAACCATGAACTTCAACCACGCTGCGTATTGGTCCGCCTCTCCTTCGACGGAAGAATCCCGTGACAGAATCCCGCACCTCTACACATGGAATCAGCAGGAGCAGCCGCATCTCCTCTCCCATCGATGGAGGAGAGAGTCCTCCATCATACCAGCGTTCTTCATAGGATTGGTTCGGCTATGGACCAAATGATGGAGAGGATGGATCGATGGGAGAGGAGTGGCCTCCCCACCTCATCTCCAGCACCTCCTGTTCCTGCTAACACATCTGGCTCCGGGGCTCTTCGACTGACGCTCCCACGGGAGTATGATGGAACGGCGGCTGGGTGCCAGGGTTTCCTTCTACAACTGGAACTGTACCTGGCTACCGTGCGTCCTGCTCCCTCCGGAGAGGAGAGCGTGAGCGCCCTCGTCTCCTGTTTGACTGGGCGAGCCCTCGAGTGGGCCAACGCAGTGTGGAATGGTCCGGACACGGCGAGGGATAATTACCCCGAGTTCACCCGCCGATTCCGAGCTGTGTTTGACCATCCACCAGAGGGTCGGGCGGCGGGTAAACGGCTGTTCCACCTGGGTCAGGAGACGAGGAGCGTGCAGGACTTTTCCCTGGAGTTCAGGACCTTGGCCGCAGGAGCAGGGTGGAACGACAGGGCCCTGATAGATCATTTCCGATGCAGTCTCAGGGAGGACGTCCGCAGGGAGCTAGCATGTCGGGACACCACCCTCACACTGGATGAACTCATTGACTTGGCTATCCATCTCGACAACCTGCTGGCTGCCCGCGGGCATTCGGATCAGGTCCTGTCGTTTCCACTTCCCAGCCCTCCTGCCCCTATCCCTATGGAGTTAGGAGGGGCGGCTTCGAGGGGGACCGGAGGAAGAGTGTTCTCCTGCACCAGTTGTGGTCGGCGAGGGCACACGGCCGACCGGTGCTGGAGGAACTCTTCTGGGAGTCGGGAGGGCAGGCGGAGCACTACTCGATCACCCCAGGTGAGTAAGCACCAGAATCACCCAGAGCTTCCTGTCGGTCATATGTATGTGTTAACTTCTTTCCCTGGGTTGCTTCCCTCTCTACAGCATAAGGCGCTAGTTGATTCAGGCGCGGCTGGGAATTTCATGGATCGTTCACCTGCGTTTCCAGTGGTGTTGGGAATTCCCTGGCTAGCTCAACACAACCCGGTGATTTCCTGGCGACAGGGGGCTCTTAAGGGGTGGTCAGAAGAGTGTTCAGGCAGGTGTATAGGAGTTGCCGTTGGTGCGACTACGGTGGAGAGTCCAGACCAGGTTTCCAGCATGCGCATTCCCTCTGAATATGCCGATTTGGGTATCGCCTTCAGTAAAAAGAGGGTGACCCAATTACCACCCCATCGTCGAGAGGACTGCGCGATTAACCTTCTGGAGAACGCTGCACTTCCTAGGAGTCATGTGTATCCCTTGTCCCAGGAGGAGACAGTAGCGATGGAAACATATGTTGCTGAAGTGCTGGGACAGGGGTACATTCGGCCCTCCGCATCATCCGTCTCCTCGAGCTTCTTTTTTGTGAAGAAGAAGGATGGAGGTCTGCGTCCGTGCATTGATTATAGAGGTCTAAATTCCATCACAGTGGGGTTTAGTTACCCACTACCTCTCATCGCTATGGCGGTGGAATCATTTCACGGGGCGCGCTTCTTCACAAAACTGGACCTGAGGAGTGCGTATAATCTGGTATGTATCCGGGGAGGAGATGAGTGGAAAAACTCATTTAGTACTACATCTGGTCATTATGAGTACCGCGTCATGTCATATGGGTTGAAGAATGCTCCAGCCATCTTCCAATCCTTCGTAGATGAGATTCCCCGAGACCTGCTCGGGCAGGGAGTGGTAGTGTACATCGATGACATCTTGATCTATTCTGCCACACGCGCGGCGCATGTGTCTCTGGTGCGTAAGGTACTTGGGCGACTGCTGGAGCATGACCTGTATTGCAAGGCGGAGAAATGTGAGTTTTTCAAACAGGCCGTTTCCTTCCTGGGTTATCGTATTTCCACCTCCGGGGTGGTGATGGAGGATGCTCGCGTTAAGGCCGGGGTTTTGGTCAGGTGGCTGCTCCCATCACTTCACTGCTGAAGGGAGGACCGGTGCGCTTGCGTTGGTCAGCAGAGGCGGGCAGAGCTTTCAGTCGTTTGAAGGAGCTCCGCCCTTGTGCCTTCTTTTCGAGGAAGCTCGGTCCAGCGGAGCGAAACTATGACGTGGGGGACCGGGAGTTGTTAGCTGTAGTCAAGGCTCTGAAGGTGTGGAGACATTGGCTTGAGGGGGCGAAACACCCTTTTCTCATCTGGACTGACCATCGTAATCTCGAGTATATCCGGGCAGCGAGGAGACTAAATCCATGTCAGGCTAGATGGGCCATGTTTTTCACCAGGTTTCGCTTTACCATCTCATACCGGCCAGGCTCCCAAAACACCAAAGGCGACGCGCTGTCCCGCCTCTATGATACCGAGGAGCGGTCCGTTGAGCCAACTCCCATCATTCCACCTTCATGTCGGCCCCCCCTAACTGTCCGGCCCCCCCTAACTGTCCAGGGGGGACTCAGTACGTGCCGAGGGGGGTCCGGGATAAGCTGATCCGGTGGGCTCATACTCTCCCCTCCTCGGGTCATCCTGGCATCGAGAGGACAGTGCGGAGTCTTAGAGGGAGATACTGGTGGCCCACGCTGGCTAAGGACGTGAGATTTTATGTCTCCTCCTGCTCAGTGTGCGCTCAGAGCAAGGCTCCTCGGCACCTGCCTAGAGGGAAGTTACAACCCCTCCCCGTTCCACAACAGCCCGTGGACACACTTATCGGTGGACTCTCTTACTGACCTTCCCCCGTCCCAGGGAAGTACTACGATCCTGGTCGTTGTGGATCGGTTTTCTAAGTCCTGTCGTCTCATCCCCTGCAGACTGCGGAGGCCTTGTTTACCCATGTCTTCCGGCACTATGGGGTGCCTGAGAACATTGTTTCTGATCGGGGTCCCCAATTCACGTCCAGAGTGTGGAGGGCGTTTATGGAGAGACTGGGGGTCTCGGTCAGCTTAACCTCAGGTTTTCACCCCGAGAGTAATGGGCAGGTGGAGCGCGTAAACCAGGATGTGGGCAGGTTTCTGCGGTCCTATTGCCGGGACCGGCCTGGTGAGTAGGCACGGTATGTTCCTTGGGCTGAACTCGCTCAGAACTCCCTACGCCACTCCTCAACTAACTTGTCCCCTTTTGAGTGTGTGTTAGGTTACCAGCCGGTCCTGGCCCCATGGCATCAGAGCCAGACCGAGGTTCCTGCGGTTGAGGAATGGGTACAGCACTCCAAGGACACCTGGAAAGCCGTCCAGGACTCGCTAAAGTTAGCGGGAGAACGGCAGAAGAGGAGCGCTGACCAGCACCGCAGTGAGGCCCCCGTGTTTGCACCGGGGGACAGGTTCCTGTCAGAAGAACCCAGCTTCCAACAGGGAAGCCCCTGTGGGGCCGTTCAAAGTCCTGAGGAGAATAAACGAGGTGTGTTAAACGAGGTGTGTTACAGGTTATAACTTCCTAGGTATTACCGTATTAACCCCTCGTTTCATGTGTCTCTCCTCAGGCCGGTTGTGGCTGGTCCCCTGCAAGAAGGTGAGGTACCTGAGGTCCCTCCGCCCCCTCTGGACATCGAGGGTTCCCCGGCGTACACGGTTCGTGGCATTCTGGATTCGAGACGCCGGGTGGGGGGCCTACAGTACCTCGTGGACTGGGAGGGGTATGGTCCGGAGGAGAGATGCTGGGTTCCGGGGGGGGGGACATTTTGGACCCTTCTCTCCTGAGAGATTTCCACCGCCTCCACCCGAATCGCCCGGCGCCTCGTCCTCTGGGTCGTCCTCGAGGCCGGTGGCGGCGCGCTGCGGGAGCCGCGCGTCGGGGGGGTACTGTCACGATTTCCGCCGAAGTTGGCTCCCCTGCCTGTTCGGGCGGTGCTCGGCAGTCGTCGTCACCGTCCTACTATCCGCTACCGATCCCTTTTTCGTTTGTCTGTTTGTTTTGTCTTATTAGTGTCTCCTGTGTCAGTGTCTGTACCACACAGGACTGGTTTCGGATTTTCACATTTGTTTTTGTAGTTTGTTCATGTATAGTTTTCCTTATTAAAAAAACATTAACTTTAACCACGCTGCGTATTGGTCCGCCTCTCCTTCGACGGAAGAATCCCGTGACAACATATCTTTAAGATATTTTCTCATTTCTCTACCTCATGAATAGGGAGGGAGGATAATGAAAGTTCAAGAAGTAAAAAGGTCAAGTTAGACCTATCAATTATTAATAGTGTTTTTACTGATGTGAATTGTGTTTATGAATTATTAAGTGATTAAAACTCAGAATTCCTCGACCAAATCGGTAATGGAATTTCCCAAAAATTGGTAACAGAAGTTCTGCAATTGAATTGTCTACAATGGGAAATCATAGTAGTCACAAACCACAGTTGGATTCACAAGTTTAGACAGCAGAGTACAGCACAGCACAGTACAGTAAAGAAAAGTAGAGTATAGTTCAGTACAAAAGTAGAGTATAGTTCAGTAGAGCGCACTAGATTTTGAGTACCCTATAATCTACTGTACTGAACTATACTCTACTTTACTCAACTGTACTCTACTGTACTTTACTGAACTCTATTGTGCTGTACTTTTATGTCCAAACTTGTGAAACATACAGTAGATGTCTATGATTAGTTTAGATTTGGTGAGATCCGGACCAACCAAATTTGGTCTTGTTTGGGGGCAGAGCTCATTAAAATAATAGCCATTGTGTACAATAATACCCAAATTTGCATAGGATATTGCATATTTACACATTTGTGTACCTATTTAAGATACATCACCATGAAGAGAATGACAATCATATCCATAAGTATGCATTTCTGTGTAGTACAGATCAGGGACACATGATGAAATTCTGTTAAAGCTATGTCGTTCAATAACCAAAATAAATAGAGTTATTGAAAGTCAATGTGTCATGTCATTGCGGACACTCCATTCTTTCTGCAGTTACCAAACTTTGCATCTGCATAGTTCTCCCAGAAATGTATTTATTTATGTTGTTTACATTGTGCATAGAGTTGTATGGTTAGTTCCATTTTCAAAATCTGAACAGACACAATTTATCAAAGCTACCTCTAGCGGGGTACCAAGACACAACAAAATACCGGCCAACCTTGCAGTTCCCTTTCAGTCGGTCACTCGGTATAACATACTATGGGGGAGTCAATCACATCCAGCTGAAGAAAACTGAAATCAAACCAAAATGGCCCTCGGATGCCCCCGCCTTCCTGGCAATAAATTCTTCGCTCTTCAGCTCGCAACTTACAAACTTTTGAAGCACATGAAGACTACGAGATTTGACCCCGACTTAAGTGTAGGCTAGTGAAGCGAGAGTACTCGTCCCCCTAGATGCTGCGAGTTTTGGGTCTTGGTATCGGGTTTTGTGTTTGCTAAATGCTACTTGCTGCTTTGCTTGTGTAGCCAACGCTTCCTTGCTTGAGTAAGATGGCCAGTGGTAAGAGTACGTTCAAAAAGGCTAACCAGCCATGTCAGGATTGTGGGGATGATATACTAGTCCTGGTTGGCTCTGGAGGGTTTTCAGAGTGTGAACTGGCTTTGGATTCAACAGGGGGAGTGAACCATTGGTGGTTAATGCACCTTTGATATAGTTGTGTTGTAGGGTGGCATATCACCCGGGGGTGGATTAGCCGTCTTCTCCCCCAGCTGTGAAGCATTGTTTACTCTTGTTTGTGTCTCTGGTGCATAAGGTACTTGGGCGACTGCTGGAGCATGACCTGTATTGCAAGGCGGAGAAATGTGAGTTTTTCAAACAAACATGACAGTATCCCTGTCGTGCCTAAGGGACCCGCGACTGCTGTTGCAGGGGGTTCTCATGAGCCGGGTAGTGTCCCACAAGGTGATCACAACAGACGCATTATTACTAGGAGGGGAGCGCTGTATGTGGGCTACTCGAAAAGAGGGATTTGGTCAACAGCGTAAAGGGCACTACATATCATTAATCTAGAGCTACTGATTGTTTTGCTAGAGCACTGAGGCATTTCCTTCCGATGTTGGAGAGCCAGCATGTGTTGGTAAGGTTCGACAACAGGATGGCAGTAGAGTACATCAACAGGCGGGGGGACGTGGTCTCTCTCCAAAACCTGGCCGTTATCTGCTTGTATGGAGCAGTGCACATTTTCTGTTGCTCAGGGTGACGTATCGTCCCCGATCGCTCAACGTGGGTGCGGATCTACTTTCAAGAGGGCTCATATCTCTATGGGGTGGGGTTCGGCAGATTCAACATTGATCTTTACGCATCGCGCAAAAACGCACACTGTTGTCTGTACTTCTCTGCTCCTTTGAGAAAGGATGCTTTGGAATATCTGATTCAGGCCACCGTGGAGAAGGTCCGTCAGGATGGTCTGCTGTTGAGTCTGGCGACTCTTCGTTGGTTCCTGGATATCAACCGCTTGTCAGGCGGGGATCCGTGGAGGGTTCCGTGTCTTCTGGATCTATTGTCCCAGGCGCACAGGAGAGTTTGGCACCCACGACCACAGATATGGGATCTGTGGATTCGGCCCCTGAAAAGTTGAATTTGAGGGCTAGGGGTTTACCCTCGAACGTGATTACGACTATACAGTCGGCACGTGCTCTCTCTACAAGAGAGTTGTATACATACGTAGTTGTGCTGTTGTAGCAAAGGTGAGTTGGACTCTTCCGACTTATAAATCAGAGCTGGAGACCAGGGTTCAATCCCACCTGTGACACTGTATACATGTATATACAGTGCATTTGGAAAGTATTCAGACCCCTTACCTTTTTCCACATTTGTTCGTTACAGCCTTATTCCAAAATGGATTAAATACATTTTGTTCCTCAATCTGCACACAATACCCCATAATGACAGAGGGAACGTGCTTTTAGAAATGTTTGCAAATTCATCACAAATAGAAACAGAAAACTTATTTACATACATTTTCAGACCCTTTGCTATGAGACACGAAATTGAGCTTAAGTACAGTGCCTTGCGAAAGTATTCGGCCCCCTTAAACTTTGCGACCTTTTGCCACATTTCAGGCTTCAAACATAAAGATATAAAACTGTATTTTTTTGTGAAGAATCAACAACAAGTGGGACACAATCATGAAGTGGAACGACATTTATTGGATATTTCACTTTTTTTTAACAAATCAAAAACTGAAAAATTGGGCGTGCAAAATTGTTCAGCCCCTTTACTTTCAGTGCAGCGAACTCTCTCCAGAAGTTCAGTGAGGCTCTCTGAATGATCCAATGTTGACCTAAATGACTAATGATAAATACAATCCACCTGTGTGTAATCAAGTCTCCGTATAAATGCACCTGCACTGTGATAGTCTCAGAGGTCCGTTAAAAGCGCAGAGAGCATCATGAAGAACAAGGAACACACCAGGCAGGTCCGAGATACTGTTGTGAAGAAGTTTTAAGCCGGATTTGGATACAAAAAGATTTCCCAAGCTTTAAACATCCCAAGGAGCACTGTGCAAGCGATAATATTTAAATGGGAGTATCAGACCACTGCAAATCTACCAAGACCTGGCCGTCCCTCTAAACTTTCAGCTCATACAAGGAGAAGACTGATCAGAGATGCAGCCAAGAGGCCCATGATCACTCTGGATGAACTGCAGAGATCTACAGCTGAGGTGGGAGACTGTCCATAGGACAACAATCAGTCGTATATTGCACAAATCTGGCCTTTATGGAAAAGTGGCAAGAAGAAAGCCATTTCTTAAAGATATCCATAAAAAGTGTTGTTTAAAGTTTGCCACGAGCCACCTGGGAGACACACCAAACATGTGGAAGAAGGTGCTCTGGTCAGATGAAACCAAAATGGAACTTTTTGGCAACAATGCAAAACGTTATGTTTGGCGTAAAAGCAACACAGCTCATCACCCTGACCACACCATCCCCACTGTCAAACATGGTGGTGGCAGCATCATGGTTTGGGCCTGCATATCCAGGTGTTAGAATGGCCAAGTCAAAGTCCAGACCTGAATCCAATCGAGAATCTGTGGAAAGAACTGAAAACTGCTGTTCACAAATGCTCTCCATCCAACCTCACTGAGCTCGAGCTGTTTTGCAAGGAGGAATGGGAAAAAATGTCAGTCTCTCGATGTGCAAAACTGATAGAGACATACCCCAAGCGACTTACAGCTGTAATCGCAGCAAAAGGTGGCGCTACAAAGTATTAACTTTCAGTTTTTGATTTGTTAAAAAAGTTTGAAATATCCAATAAATGTCGTTCCACTTCATGATTGTGTCCCACTTGTTGTTGATTCTTCACAAAAAAATACAGTTTTATATCTTTATGTTTGAAGCCTGAAATGTGGCAAAAGGTCGCAAAGTTCAAGGGGGCCGAATACTTTCGCAAGGCACTGTACATCCTGTTTCCATTGATCATCCTGGAGATGTTTCTACAACTTGTTTGGAGTCCACCTATGGTCCACCTGTGGTAAATTCAATTGATTGGACATGATTTGGAAAGTCACACACCTGACTATTTAAGGTCCCACAGTTGACAGTGCATGTCAATACAAAAACCAGGTCATTAGGAGGAAGGAATTGTCCATAGAGATCCGAGAAAGGATTGTGCCGAGTCACAAATCTGGGGAAGGGTACTAAAAAGCATTGAAGGTCCCCAAGAACACAGTGGCCTCCATCATTCTTAAATGGAAGGAGTTTGGAACCACCAAGACCCTTCCTAGAGCTGACCGCTATGCCAAACTGAGCAATCGATTCAGGGAACAGTAGTTATATTCATAACTGTACGTTTTCCTAGCCTATGGGAAAATACCACTTACCCATCAGATTTCATGTGAGGATTCAACTTGAGTTTACTTTCTGCATTGACATGGAACATTTCATTTCATTCCATAGAGTAATTTCACATGCTGAAAGCCAACCATGTTCAACAAGCTGGATGTGTCAATCAAAGATTAAATCGTCTGCCTAGAACTATGCCAGTTTCATAAAAGCTTGTGCCATCTGTTAACTTTATGCTATAACCATGCACTGGGCGAAATGAGTCCATATCAGGGGACAACTTTACATGACACGTTTTTGATATTCTACAGAATTACAGGCCATTACCAATGCATATTTTCTGCTTTGTGGATATGCACCATATCCTGACCATTTCTGAATACAAATGTGTCTTTTAGACATATAGGATATTGGGATTACTCCGAATACCACATATGGACATTTTCTATGGCCGGATATGGACTCATTCAATATCCTGAGATATGTGACATCATATTTTCCCTCTTCATGTTGATTAAACTGTATATATCACATATCTGTGTTTTCGCAGTACATTCAAGATATGAAACTATATTGATTCCAGATATGCTTATTTTGGCTGAGGTCCATATCCAGATTTTGAAATGCTGAAAATAAGGATGATTTCTGAGTTTTCACCACATGCTCAATCATTTCACAAACATGATATCCATATTTTTCTTTCATGCACAAATACTTTTTTGATTCCCTCTGGATTATATCTCCTGAGATGTGGACATTTATTTTCTCTATATGATGCCAAATACTGACAGTAGGGCTACATAGTATATATCCTCAGCACATACAATGCATATTCTCCTATCAGGATAGGCTAAATAAGGACCATTTCTGATGCTTATTTGAGTTTTGAAGACATTCTCAATAATTTGACAAATATTAAATCAACATAATTCTTTCAGACACTAGCTATAACGTTTATATTCCTTATGGATATAAGGTAGAGTAACTACCTTGTGGTATGGTTATTTTGATTAATGATTTATGTATTGACAGTTTGGAGTGGATCACTGACCAACACTACCACCACGTTGGGTCTGGACTGCGAGGGACCGCAACTGATGACCCAATCTGAACCCATCGCATCCATCATCCATAACAAATAGGGCAAGCAGGGAGGGGTATTGAGGCTGTGCAACTTTTATTTTCTATTAAATAAATAAAATACATTTTTAGCAATGATTGGTCTACGTTTGCATCTTTACAGAAAACATGTGTTGTGATTGGAGCTCTGGATTTGCTGTACTGCATCTTTTTTTATACAGAAATAGCAGAGAGATGCTTTGGAAATAGCAATTTGGATTATATATGCCGATTTTTGCCTTTGTCTTGTGTAGCCTACTACAGGGTATGATGCAATTGTACGCTCAGATATGTCACCATGTGAAGAAGCACAATGGTTTTTGGCCCCTGAACAGGTAAAATGATTTGGTAATTTGACCTTCCTTTCATAAATTTGATTTAGCTCATTTTCCATCAGACATATTTGTATTTGTACTTATTATGGATCTCCATAAACTGATACCAAAGCAGCAGCTACTCTTCCTGGGGTCCAGTAAAATGAAGGCTGTTTATACCATTTTAAAACATTACAATACATTCACAGATTTCACAACACACTCGGGCCCCTTCTTCACCACTACCACATGTCTACAGTACTAAATCCATGTGTATGTATAGTGCGTATGTTATCGTGTGTGTGTATGCATATGTATGTGCCAATGTTTTTGTTGCTTCACAGTCCTCGCTGTTCCATAGGTGTTTTTTTTATCTGTTTAAAAAAAAAACTAATTTTACTGCTTGCGTCAGTTACTTCATGTGGAATAGAGTTCCATGTAGTCATGGCTCTATGTTGTAGTTTAGACAGACAGCTTGGTGCATTCCAACATGTCAATACCTCTCATAAATAAAAGTATTGGGGAAGTCAATCGCTCCTCCACTTTCAGCCAGCAGAGATTGACATACATATTATTAATATTAGCTCACTGTGTACATCCAAGAGCCAGCCGTGCTGCCCTATTCTGAACCAATTGCAAATTTCATAAATCCTTTTTTGTGGCACCTGACCACACAACAGAACAGTAGTCAAGATGTGACAAAACTATGGCCTGTGGGACCTGCCTTGTTGATAGTGTTAAGGCAGAGCATCACTTTATTATAGACAGACTTCTCCCCATCTCAGCTACTACTGCATCAATATGTTTTGACCACGGCAGTTTACAATCAGTTTACAATTTCGAGTTACTCCAAGCAGTGTAGTCATCTCAACTTGCTCAATTTCCACATTATTTATTACAAGATTTAGTTGAGGTTTAGGGTATGGTGAGTGTTTTGTTCCAAATACAATGTTTTTTGAGAGCCATATTGTCTACCAGTTCCCTTCCTTGCCTTTCAATTAGTGACTAGTCTCAGCACCCAGAACCAAATCAGCTACTTGTGTAGCATTACGGCTGTCATGACTCATGCCAGAAAGTTTAGTAACTGATCAAAACTCATAGAAAACAGATGTGATAACTCTCTTTATACACCAATCAATCGATCAGGAATAGTGGTCTTTTATGAAATGTTGATCACAAAAAGGTCTGTCCACTGCTGGACAGACCTTGGAATTTAGTGGGTCAGTAGATATGTAGGAACTTCATTTGATCACTAATCAGGAAATGCAAACTTGAAGTGTATTCAAGGGTTAAAAAGGCTTCTAAATTGTGGAATTTCCACTTTAAAATGTCAGACTTGATTTGCCCTAACGAGAAATGTATCAACCCATTCAAAAAATGACCATTAATTATAATTCACAAAATTCACATTTCCTGTTGCTGCAGGATGATTTTCCTGCTGTAGCAAGCAAACTCAAATTAAGATCCTACATCTGTATAGCCATAGTTGGTAGTACCAATCACCATTCACATTTTTGATGTGAATAGTCCTATCCACCATGTGCAAAAGCATCATACCATTGTTACGTCTGCTTTTTTGGTCTTCCTGAAAACTAAAATGTCTGTGAGCCGTATTTCGAGGTAAATACTCTGAGCTGACCCTCTGAGCTGGCTCTAATCTCTTGATGCCTTCGGATTTCAGAGTAATCAAATAATATTCAATCAGCTCAGTTGGCAGCATGCTATGGCCAGAGTGGGCGGCCGGCAAAGGTCGCGGGCAACGTCTGGAATCTGGCAACCCAAGCTGGTGCTGACGTCAGGGCAGGCCTCTGGTGGATTGCCAGGTGTCTGTGGCGATGGGGAGGATTCCGGGCCAATGTAGAGGTCAGTCTGTGTTGGACATGGAGCTTGACAAATAATACTCCCCCTCCTGTTCTCCCCACCCTTCCTCCTCTTTTTTCCCTATCTCTCTCTCTACCCCCCCCCCCCCCCCCCCCCCCCCCACTCCCCACCCCACCCCACCCCCTCTCACACTCTGTCAATGGCGATCCTCCCAGGGCCATCTGTCTCTCTGCAGACCTAAGCATAAATCTCTCTCAAGGTGGTGGGTAGCAGTCCATCTCTGAGGGGTAAGTACAACAAATGAAACTGGGTGGAAAGTCCTTTCACTAGGGAATGTCTAAAGGCCAAATTCAATCTGATCATGGTTGGTTCGCTATGCACGTTTTACTGCTTTCGCGAAGACCACATTCACGGTAAACGCTGCATATGTCGGCTCAATTGGAAATGACCTATAAATGTCAATTGCATTATAACGAGGATGTACAATATTCTCTGTCGTTCCGTGCCGTTTTGGGTGCTAAATCCTTCACCTGTTCTGTGGGTGAGTACATTTGCATATTCATACAGAACCTGCACAAACTTGTTGTACGCATCAGCACATTTTCCCCCTGGCGCACCTTTGCCTTTTGTTGTTTCCTAACCAATAATACATGTATATATGTGTGCGTTCATGCAACAGTAAGCACCTTATCATAATGCATATGTCCAAAACCAAAGTTATTTCAATCCCAATACCACAGACACAGGCAGGAGGCAGACTGTCAATGTTTACGGTTCTTTAATATCTCAATTTCTTTCTTAATATTAAAAGGGTTTATAGTATGAAAGCAACACAGAACTAAACACAAGGACAGGCCCAGGCATACTCACACCACATACACTTTAGAATCCATAGTTGTTTGGCATGGAACGTTAGTTGCTTCAGCATCGGCATCATGGGGTTCCGATGCGATCGTCGCGGCATCTGCAGTCGGGTCGTAGCAGGTCATGTCTGGAGAGGGTGGAGAAAGCTTCATCAGTCACGTCATCATATTGGAAACCATTGGTACGCCCTCACACGTCATTCGGCTCTTCATCCTGAGCAGGGTCACACTCAAATAGTCACTCAAACAAGTAAAGATAAATCAACCAATACAAAGCACACAATAGGATAAATATTTAAAGCACACAAGGGAATAAAGCAAAACGAACTAAATAGAACCACAGGCACACGTGACAAATATTTCCTTGTTGTATATTTCATTAAGTTTTCTACTTTAGCACACAAGTTAAACTCGTAGCCTACGTTCGCTAATTGATTTCAGTGGTGGCCTAATGCCCAATTGCGCATATGTATAGTGAATATGTAAATCATCATTAAGTGGAGACATTGATCACAGAACCCCTCTTCCTGAGGACCAACCTGTATAGTCTACCACACCCTCTCTCATTAGCACCACCAGTTGAAGAGAGTTTTCTCTCTAATTGTCTTTCCCGTGCCCTTTATGAACTTGTCTATTATCTTTTTGTGATTATTCTGATAAAGGCCATTGAAGGCTGAAACGTTCATCTTCTAACCTTGCTTAAATAAACAATGCATTTTTAATGGTGCGCCTTTTCAACAGTATACAGGGTTTTTGTTATAACCGCGGACATGTATTTTACCGCAAGGTATTTTTCATAACCTTTATTGCATCCTATTGTGTCCATGTGCTTATGTACATCCCTCCACTGGTTCTTTGTATGCAAATATGGAGATGGAGAATTGCTGGCTCCTATTGCTAATTCCACGTTCAAGACTAATCGGAACTTGGAAAACTCAGACATTTTCGACATGGGAAACTCGTAGAAAGATGAGCTCCGAGTTTCTCACTTGGAAGATATCATAATCAACCAATAGGAAGCTCTACACCCAAAAAAGTTTTCAGATTTCAGATTTTCCGAGTTGTCTTGAAAGTACCACATGACTGCCTCCTTCCTCGTCGTTTGAAGTTGCTGTCAGCTCCACGCTGAAAGCCATTTGGCCTGTTTAGTTATAGCTCTGCCCTGCCCCCTTGTGGAGCTTTCCAGTTATGGTTTCCCTATGTGAATCATTGACTCAATTATAACTGTCATTGTTAATGTGACATATTATTGCACTCTAGCAGTTATGTTACTTCATTGTAATATTGTACTATTGGTGATAACCCGATATTTTACAAAATCATCTTAATTCTGTACGACCAGAAACCAAATATCTTTGCTCATGAACAAATAATATGTAATTAAACATCATCACTGGAACTGGAGTTGCTGACATTCTTCTTACCGAGAGTTTAGACCAAAAAAATTGTAAGACTAAAGACATTAGTGAACGTACACTCCTTTACAGCAGATCTTCTGCAGTCTGGATTGAATCTAGGCTTAGGGTCATCATATGTAGGTTTGCCAAATGAAAGTTATTTCTTGTGATTGTGTCCTTGTACAGTCTTTCAAAATCTATTTTTTGTGACCGTGTCTGGAGAGAACAAGTGCAGCTCTCGCACATGAAGTAAAAACATCCTTTATTTAGGAGAGTAAATAAATATAGACATTTCAGACACCTTGGCCTACATCTGAATGAGAACACGTAGCAGACACAGAGCAAACATGTTGTAGACAATTAAGTAAAGTTGGTATCAGGTGTGTGTGTATGACTGGAGCTGTGAATCCTGATGTTCTGTCGGGACTGATGTTTTTTGTTTTTTTTAGCTAAGCCTAACCCAGCTAAGGACAGAAATTACTTCATGTAGCAGGTTAGGAGAACTAACGCAGCAGATTAGGAGAGTTAACGCAGCAGATTAAGAGAATTCATGTAGCAGGTTACAAGAATGAGGTTAAGGTTAGGAAAAGGGTTAGGCTTGGCTAAAATGCTACAGTTGTCACAGCCGTTAAACCCCTGACGCGACAACTAGATAGAGTTGTACTCCATTTATTTAACCTTTATTTGACTAGGTAAGTCAGTTAAGGACAGATTCTTATTTACAACGATGGCCTAGGCCAATTGTGCGCCGCCCTATGGGACTCCCAATAATGGGAGGTTGTGATACAGCCTGGAATCTAACCAGGGTCTGTAGTGATGCCTCTAGCACTGAGCTGCAGTGCCTTAGACCACTGCGCCACTCGGTAACCCAAATCTAGCCATAACCTTACTAACCATCAGTATCATAACCCCGTTCAGCATGAGTCCATGCATTGACATACAGCACCACTATGCTGAAATTGTTTGAGCCCCATAGAGACTGTGCAGCACTTGAGGACAGCGACATGGTGCTGAAATGGGACCACAGAGCACTAGACTGGGTGACCATGTCTAAATAAGGTGCACTCTTACCTGTAACATTGTTTAGAACGTTTTTAAAGAAAGGAATATTGCCATAAAGGGCAGGCAAATCAAGTGTTCTGTTCAGTATAGCTATGACTTCACTGTAAGGTAGAGAATTGGACCGCAACCATTGTCTGCCTACAGTGGTGTGCTGCCATGTCCTGTAGATGAGAAGTCAATACATATTGTCATATCAACATTTTCAGGGTGTAAAATCTAAATGCAAACCCAAAATGTTGTGTACTGTCAATTGTGTTCTACTAGTCATTCGTTGGAAAGATAGGAACATCCTGCCTGCCTTTTTCACCTTGTGCATGAATCTGCCTCTTATCTCTCACATTATTTTCCAGCAGTATGTATTTATTTTGCCTTTATTCAACCAGGTAAGTCATTCTCTAGACTAGACACCACATTGCCACAGTGTAAACTGCATTACATCAGCACTTTTCCAAATATCAGCACTTTTCATATGCAAATCTACATCATCCATAATTTAGCACATGCTCAAACTGCCTAGACCTGCAGCACTATGCTCGCCAAGGTCAAAACTGAGTTGAAGCACCTTCACGGGGCCTTTTCTTACACATTCTGTAACTAAGCACTGATGACAATAACCTATTACATTAACCTATTAATTATGCCTTGTTCACACTGCAGGCCTTAACCCTCATACTATCAACATACAGTATTTCACATACATGGATTACCAACTGGGGTCATTTTGACCCCAAGAAGAAACTATTTGAGAAAACAACAATCATAGCTAAATATAAACTCAATTATTATCAAAACATCATTAGACATGTAAATTATGTTATCTAAAAAAAACAGACTTAAGTCCAGTTAATTTACATATTCTGTAAAAAAAAATGTAAAAAATGTTTCCCTTAAATAATGTGCAGCTTTTTGCCAAAGTACAATCCACATAAGTATCCACATAAAAAAAGCTAACGCTAAAAAGTGATCCTATTTCTGTGGTAAAAATGACTGCAGTACACCAGAATTTGAAATACACTTAATTTATCCATTGATTCTGAGAGTCAATGACCAAACATATGACTCCTCCTCCTCCATTTCCCCCATTATCCCTTGTGTACCTGTGTTTTCTGTTTGTCTGTTGCCAGTTCGTCTTGTCTCGTCAAGCCTACCAGCGTCTTTCCCATACTCCTGTTTTTCTAGTTTTCCCGGTTTCGACCATTCTGTTTGCCCTGACCGTGAGCTTGCCTGCCGTTCTGTACCTTGTGACACTGCCCTGGATTTACTGACCTCAGCCTGCCCTGACCCTGAGCCTGCCTGCCGTTCTGTACCTTTCGGACTCTGCTCTGGATTACTGACCTCTGCCTGCTCTTGACCTGACGTTTGCCTGCCCCCTGTTTTTGTAATAAACTTTTGTTACTTCGAACTGTCTGCATCTGGGTCTTATCCTGAGGTCTGATAGTACGAACTGGCCATGACTGACCCAGCAGACTCGGACCAGCTCCACAACGCCATCTCCTCCCAAGGAGCCACGATTGGGAGACACGAGGAGATACACTGAGGTCTTATGAATGGATTCCAGGCCTTGGCAGAATGCCATGACTGTGCCTTGAATTCATTGCTGGAGTAATTCCGCTGATTATCTGTGAGGCCGCCGGCCACGACAGTAGCCTCCCAGCCCCCCAACAACACCACTGTCAGCAGTGCATCTCTCCAGGCCACCCCGGCTTCCTGAGAACCCTGCTTACCTCCTCCGGAACGCTTCGCTGGACAGGCAGGAACCTCTCAGGCGTTTCTCTCCCAGTGTTCCCTCATCTTCAAGCTGCAGCCCTCGTCCTTCCCCTTGGACTGCTCGAAGATAGCCTATCTCATAACGCTAATGTCCGAGAGTGCTCTCGCCTGGGCTACTGCAGTGTGGGAACAACAATCTGCCGTGTGTTTCAGCCTGGAGCAGTTTGTGGCTGAGGTGATAAAGGGTTTCGATTCTCCATTGTCCGGGAGAGAGGATGCACTGAAGTTACTCCAGCGTCGCCAAGACTGCCGCAGTGTGGCGGACTATGCAGTTGATTTCCGCACGTTGGCTGCCGAGAGTGCCTGGAACCCGGAATTCCTGTTCAACACATTCCTTCATAGATTATTTGAGCAGGTTAAGGACGAGATCGCAGCCCTGGAGCTGCCTATGGATCTCAATTCTCTTATCGCCTTGACCGTCCGGCTCGATGGGCGGTTACGGGAATGTAGGAGGGAGAGGAGGTGGGATTTCGGTCCCAATCATTTGCCCAAGGATCCCACATTGCCTCCAAGGAACTCCGGAAGTCCCTGGCATCTACGTCCCCGAGAGGATCTGAGCTTACCCGAGGTCCCCCCCCCGAGAGTCTCGGAGGTCTGCCGACTCACTTTTCTCAGAGGCTCCAGCCGAACGCTTATGCAGACTTAACACCCAGAGTTGTCTGTATTGCGGAACTGCCGGTCATTATGTGTCTACCTGTCCTTTAAAGAGACCGGGCTCATCAGTAGGTACGAATACTCTGGTGGGCCATAAGGATAGTTTTTCTTCTCCCCTTACACAAACCTCTCTCCATGCCATCCTGCTGTGAGGTGACCAGTCTAAATCTCTCCGGGTTCTCATTGACTCTGGGGCTGACAAGAGTTTCATGGACGCCACACTGGTGTCTGAGCTGGGCATCCCCACTCTGCCCCTCTCCAGTCCCCTGGACGTTAGAGCACTGGATGGGCACTCTATAGGCAGGGTTACCCACAAAACTACTCGTATCCACCTGCGTGTTCCCGGGAACCACAGTGAGTCTATACAGTTTATGCTCATCAAATCTCCTCAGGTTCCTGTTGTATCGGGGTTTACTTGGCTCCAGCTCCACAATCCCCTTATCAACTGGACTGCTGGTACTATCGTGGGCTGGAGCCCGTTGCCTGAAGTCGGCGCAGCCTGCCCCGGGACGTCTTCCTGTAGGCTTCGAAGAAGCCTCGGACCTCTCTGCCGTTCCTGCGGAGTACCAGGATCTCCGGGAGGTTTTCAGCAAGGCCGGGGTCACTTCGCTTCCTCCGCATCGACCTTATCACTGAGGGATTGACCTTCTCCTGGACACTACACCACCCCGGAGACCAAGGCTATGGAGACGTACATCGAGGACTCCCTGGCTGCAAGGGGTATCCATCCTTCTGTCTCCCCCGCCGGCGCAGGGTTCTAATTTTTGAAGAAGAAGGACAAAACTCTGCGCCTGTGCATGGACTACCGGGGCCTCAATGACATCACGGTTAGGAACCGCTACCCGCTACCACTCATCGCCTTGGCTTTCGAGTGGCTCCAGGGGGCCACTATCTTCTCTAAGTCAGACCTGCCGAATGCCTACCACCTGGTACGGATATGGGAAGGTGACAAGTGGAAGACAGACTTCAACACTGCTAGTGGACGCTCTGAATACCTGGTGATGCCATTCGGTTTGACCAATGCTCCTGCTGTGTTCCAGGCCCTGGTTAATGACGTTCTCTGGGATATGCTGAACCGGTTTGTGTTCTTCTTCCTCAACAACATCCTCATCTTTTCCCACTCGTCTCAAGAACACTTCCTCCACGACCGACAAGCCCTCCAGCGACTCCTGGCCGTTGTGCTACAATGCTTTTGGTTGCCCACCATGGTTCCGGACATCTCCGCGTTCATCGCCGCCTGCACTGTCTGTGCTCAGAACAAGACTCCTCGGCAAGCTCCGGCTGGCCTCCTTCAACCTCTTTCTGTCCCTCACCATCCCTGGTCACATATATCCCTGGACTTCGTCACTGGTCTCCCTCCACCTGATGGCAACACCACTATCCTCACAGTGGTGGACAGGTTTTCCAAAACAGCCCATTTCATCCCCCTCCCCAAGCTAACTTCAGCCAAGGAGACGACCCAGCTCATGGTGTAGAACGTCTTCCGGATCCATGGACTTTCGGTGGAGAGGAGGTAAACCCAGGCCCTGCATTTCCCCAGGCACCCTCATTTGTTGACTTCTGTGATCAAAAAAGCCTTGGTTTCATGCATGTCAACATCAGAAGCCTCCTCCCTAAGTTTGTTTTACTCACTGCTTTAGCACACTCTGCCAACCCTGATGTCCTTGCCGTGTCTGAATCCTGGCTTAGGAAGGCCACCAAAAATTCTGAGATTTCAATACCCAACTATAACATTTTTCGTCAAGATAGAAGTGCCAAAGGGGGCGGAGTTGCAGTCTACTGCAGAGATAGCCTGCAAAGTAATGTCATACTTTCCAGGTCCATACCCAAACAGTTCGAACTACTAATTTAAAAAATGACTCTCTCGAGAAATAAGTCTCTCACTGTTGCCGCCTGCTACCGACCCCCCTCAGCTCCCAGCTGTGCCCTGGACACCATTTGTGAATTGATCGCCCCCCATCTAGCTTCAGAGATTGTTCTGTTAGGTGACCTAAACTGGGATATGCTTAACACCCCGGCAGTCCTACAATCTAAGCTAGATGCCCTCAATCTCACACAAATCATGAAGGAACCTACCAGGTGCAACCCTAAATTTGTAAATAAGGGCACCCTCACAGACGTTATCCTGACCAACTGGCCCGCCAAATACACCTCCGCTGTCTTCAATCAGGATCTCAGTGATCACTGCCTCATTGCTTGTATCCGCAACGGGTCCGCAGTCAAACGACCACCCCTCATCACTGTCAAACGCTCCCTAAAACACTTCTGCGAGCAGGCCTTTCTAATCGACCTGCCCCGGGTATCCTGGGAGGATATTGACCTCATCCCGTCAGTTGAGGATGCCTGGTCATTCTTTAAAAGTAACTTCCTCACCATCTTAGATAAGCATGCTCTGTTCAAAAAATGCAGAACTAAGAACAGATATAGCCTTTGGTTCACTCCAGACCTGACTGGACTAAATCCATGATAATCGAAAACTTCAACAAGCATTTCTCAACGGATGGCCATGCCTTCCTCCGGGCTACTCCAACCTCGGCCAACAGCTCCGCCCCCACCGCAGCTACTCGCCCAAGCCTCCCCAGCTTCTCCTTTACCCAAATCCAGATAGCAGATGTTCTGAAAGAGCTGCAAAACCTGGACCTGTACAAATCAGCTGGTCTTGACAATCTGGATCCTTTATTTCTAAAACTATCCGCCGCCATTGTCGCAACCCCTATTACCAGCCTGTTCAACCTCTCTTTCATATCGTCTGAGGATTGGAAAGCTGCCGCAGTCATCCCCCTCTTCAAAGGGGGAGACATCCTGGACCCAAACTGTTACAGACCTATATCCATCCTGCCCTGCCTATCTAAGGTCTTCAAAGCCTAGTCAACAAACAGATCACTGACCATCTCGAATCCCACCGTACCTTCTCCGCTGTGCAATCTGGTTTCCGAGCCGGTCACGGGTGCACCTCAGCTACGCTCAAGGTACTAAACGATATCACAACCGTCATCGATAAAAGACAGTACTGTGCAGCCGTCTTCATCGACCTGGCCAAGGCTTTCGACTCTGTCAATCACCATTTTCTTATCGCCAGACTCAGTAGCCTCGGTTTTTCTAATGACTGGCTTGCCTGATTCACCAACTACTTTGCAGACAGAGTTCAGTGTGTCAAATTGGAGGGTATATTGTCCGGTCCTCTGGCAGTCTCTATGGGGGTGCCACAGGGTTCAATTCTCGGGCCGACTCTTTTCTCTGTATATATCAATGATGTTGCTCTTGCTGCGGGCGATTCCCTGATCCACCTCTACGCAGACGACACCATTCTGTATACTTCTGGCCCTTCCTTGGACACTGTGCTATCTAACCTCCAAACGAGCTTCAATGCCATACAACACTCCTTCCGTGGCCTCCAACTGCTCTTAAACGCTAGTAAAACCAAATGCATGCTTTTCAACCGTTCGCTGCCTGCACCCGCACGCCCGACTAGCATCACCACCCTGGATGGTTCCGACCTATAATATGTGGACATCTATAAGTACCTAGGTGTCTGGCTAGACTGTAAACTCTCCTTCCAGACGCATATCAAACATCTCCAATCTAAAATCAAATCTAGAGTCGGCTTTCTATTCCGCAACAAAGCCTCTTTCACTCACGCCGCCAAACATACCCTAGTAAAACTGACTATCCTACCGATCCTCGACTTCGGCAATGTCATCTACAAAATAGCTTCCAATACTCTACTCAGCAAACTGGATGCAGTTTATCACAGTGCCATCCGTTTTGTTACTAAAGCACCTTATACCACCCACCACTGCGACCTGTATGCTCTAGTCGGCTGGTCCCCGCTACATATTCGTCGCCAGACCCAATGGCTCCAGGTCATCTACAAGTCCATGCTAGGTAAAGCTCCACCTTATCTCAGTTCACTGGTCACGATGGCAACACCCACCCGTAGCACGCGCTCCAGCAGGTGTATCTCACTGATCATCCCTAAAGCCAACACCTCATTTGGCCGCCTTTCCTTCCAGTTCTCTGCCTGTGCCTGGAACGAATTGCAAAAATCGTTGAAGTTGGAGACTTTTATCTCCCTCACCAACTTTAAACATCTGCTATCTGAGCAGCTAACCGATCGCTGCAGCTATACATAGTCCATCGGTAAATAGCCCACCCAATTTACCTACCTCATCCCCATACTGTTTTTATTTATTTACTTTTCTGCTCTTTTGCACACCAGTATCTATACCTGCACATGACCATCTGATCATTTATCACTCCAGTGTTAATCTGCTAAATTTTTATTATTCGCCTACCTCCTCATGCCTTTTGCACACAATGTATATAGACTCTTTTTTTTTTTTTTTTCTACTGTGTTATTGACTTGTTTATTGTTTACTCCATGTGCAACTCTGTGTTGTTGTCTGTTCACACTGCTATGCTTTTATCTTGGCCAGGTGGCAGTTGTAAATGAGAACTTGTTCTCAACTACCCTACCTGGTTAAATAAAGGTGAAATTTAAAAAATTTAAAAATAAAACGTGGTTTCCGACCGTGGTCCTCAGTTCTCATCCCGGTTCTGGAAAGCCTGTCCCCTGGATTTCAACCCCAATCCAATGGCCAATCAGGATCATGCCAATCAGGACCTGGAGATGACTCTTCGGTGCCTTGTCTCGGCCAACCCCACCACCTGGAGCCGGCTGTCTACTCGGGATCTGCCCCTCCAGGTAGAGTCCCGTACTCTTTCCCCCCATTTTATCTGCCCTTTCCCCATTTCCAAGATCCTTAGCTCCTCTGCTGTTTGTCTTCTGTTGCCCCGCACTCTCTGTATACATCCCACGTTTCATGGATCAATGATCTGTCTCACAGCCCTCTGTCTCCCTGAGCCTGCCTGCCATTCTTTACCTTGTGACACTGCCCTGGATTACTGACCTCTGCCTGCCCTGACCCTGCCTGCCGATCTGTACCTTTCGGACTCTGCTCTGGATTTACTGACCTCTGCCTGCCCTTGACCTATAGTTTGCCTACCCCTGTTTTTGTAATACATTTTTGTTTCCACGAACTGTCTGCTTCTGGGTCTTATCCTGAGGTCTGATACCAATAGAGCACTATGTGTACATTTAGAGGGTTGCTGATTTCTTCAGTTCTTCATACCACTGATGTAATGATTTGCGCTGAGAGTCGGGAAACATGTTCAGGGAGTGAGTGTTTAAAAATAAAAATAAACATAATACAAAACAAGAAACACAAACAAAGAACAGACGGGAATCAGCCTGGGGAAGGAACCAAAGGGAGTGACATATATAGGGCAGATGTTTATGAACTGTTTTGACTGCAACTAAGCATAAATGAAAGGCAATTTAGATGTTGTACATGGTCATACCTAGTGATAACCAGGTATAAACATAGGTGAGTACATAAGGTGCTCCATCTCTGCAGGTGATCTGTCTATTAGGTCAAGATCCCTCCAACAGGTCCCCGTCCACCCTCTAAGGATATGCTTAACTTAATATTATGTCTCCAGGAAATCTGGATTCAAATGTTTTAAATTTTTATTTGCCCTAGAATAACTACTTTCGGAGAATACACACCAATACAGCTCTCTGCCTAGATTCAGAGCATATCGGAGTTCTGTATTGCAGTTCTATTAAGTATTTATACTGTTGACAGACATTGTGTTTTCTTTTGTGAACAACTTTTTATAATTTTGTACCTTTTTTTCAAGGGGTTCAAATCACTGACAGGCAATAACTTTCAAAAAGTACTTAGGTCCCCCTCCCGGTGACCAGAGAAAAACCCCTCCCCATACCACCCTTTCGATGTGGGCCTGAAATCAGAGAGTACAAAATATGAAAATAGGTATACAGTATACCTGTATATATAATATATGTATGAGTTGGGCTTTATACATGGTTTATTTATGTGTTTAGCTGAGATAATTTTTTACAGAGTCAAGTATATTTTTCCAGGCCTCAAATGTTCCATTAATTTTTGCTGTCGATAATTCTAATGCTATAACTTCTGAAAGTAACTGTATCCACTGGCGGATTGGGAGAGAGAGTGGGGTGATTGCCATCTAAAAGCCAACATATTGTTTGCGATGGTGCTGCCTGCCAGTAGTAATCATCTCTGATTGAGACATTCAAGGAGCTAAGTAACATAGCAGAAGCAACAACATTGAATATTTATATTCATGCACTTTGAAATAACTTTGTACCAGAAGCTTTTAACTGCAGGGCACTCCCACATCATATCAAGGAATGTGCCAACCTGATTTAGGGGACACAGGGAACAGTTGGGATTTGGGGCCAATTTCATCGTAAAACTTTTCCTTGGTGTTAAATACAGTCTGTGAACAAATTTAAAATGTATACATTTATGGTTCGCATTACGAGATGCCAAGGTCATATTTTTACATTTACAAAATTAGCTCCCTGGATACAATTTCTATAGCAGCTTCCACATGGTGTCAGCAGTCTATGTTCAAGGTTTCATGCTTGTAACTTCAAAAATGAATAAGAAATAACAGTTTTAGTTGAGGGACACTGTCTTGGAAATTCGTGTTTGGTTGCACCTTGAAGACATTATGCACCTGCTAAAATTAGTTTCCTATTGAACATACTTCTTTCTGAAATAAATATTATAGTTTGATAACATTTTAGGGTGTCTGAGGAGTAAGTAGAAATGTAGTTTTTCGGATTAGTTTCTCTGCAAGTTGATCGAGTGGATAACTCAAATCGATGGTGCCAACTAAACTGACTTTTTGGGATATAAAGAAGGATTTTATCTAACAAAATGACACTACATGTTATAGCTGGGACCCCTTGGATGACAAATCAGAGGACGATTTTCAAAAAGTAATTGAATATTTTATTGTTATATGTGAATGTATGAAACTTGAGCCGGTGGAAAAATATTTTGATGCGGGGCATCGTCCTCAAACAATCGCATGGCATGTTTTCGCTGTAATAGCTCATGTAAATCGGACAGTGCATTTAGATTAACAATAATGTAAGCTTTCATCCGATATAAGACACTTATATGTACATAAATGTTTAAAATCCATAATATGTATGATTATTTATTTGAATTCCGGGCCCTCCAGTTTCACCGGAATTTGTCCTGCTAGTGAAACACTGATCCTTAAGGTTGTTCAGATTCAGTTAGATCTGTGGACCATACTTTTTAATGGCTCAGAATATGAGCTTTCCAAAAGTTGCTTATACTGTATATTAAAGAGATCAGTCCTTTCGGGAGCCAAGATAATATATTTATAAATCACATCATTAGATGGTCCGGCAGTTGGGTTTCCCAAGGGATTCCATAGACCAGCATAGCTGACCTAAGTGGGCAAATGCAGAAAAAACAGAGTTGAACGGTAATGTGTATATGTTTTTCAAATTTTGGAATGTGCTCAAACAATTACTGTCCATGTTTTCGGCAAGGGTACAGATTACACATTTGGACAATTGGGGGAATGCAAAAAAGGCTGTCGTTCAGATCGCAAGGAATTATTGAAGCATTAGCATGCCATTTTGATACCCAGTTACATTGTTTTTAAATTTTGCATAAAACCAATTGTGTGAGCAATAATAGGGCCAAAGCGTAGTTGACATTGTTTATGGAATGTATCATGTCTAAACCTTTAGGATGGGATGAAATGCTAGTACCGGGAAATACAACTTAAAAGTTTGGTACGGATAGTCCTCCTGTAGTTGGATGGAAATGATCCAACCATTATGTAGAAATGATGATGAATATAATCATAAACTACATTTATTCGATCTGACTCCATTATTATGTGAATCAATGCAACAGGCTCTGTGAGTCTCTAGAGGATCTTGTGAAGGTAGCGAGCCTTGCGTCACCACTTAGTATGACTATAATGAACATGTGTCTAACTTGCACCATTATGCAATTATTAAGAGACTAGAATCAAATAACTAATCCTGGTGACCAATAATCTAGTATTAATTTGAGACAAGCAGATCTGCACTCTTTACTACTCTGTATACAGGTCATCTCTGTATACCCATCACAAGACCCACTGGTTGATGCTTATTTATAAAAACCCCTTAGGCCTCACTCCCCCTTATCTGAGATACCTACTGCAGTCCCCATCCTCCACATACAACACCCGTTCTGCCAGTCACAATCTGTTAAAGGTTCCCAAAGCACACACATCCCTGGGTCGCCTGCAAAAAACACTCCAACTGGACCGTTTTATCTCTTCATTCAAAGACTCAATCATGGACGCTCTTACTGACAGTTGTGGCTGCTTCGCGTGATGTATTGTTGTCTCTACCTTCTTGCCCTTTGTGCTGTTGTCTGTACCCAAAAATGTTTGTATCATGTTTTGTACTGCTACCATGCTGTGCTGCAGCCATGTTATGTTTCTACCATGTTGTTGTCATGTTGTGTTGCTACCATGCTGTGTTTTCTTTTGAAGCCAGAAGGAGGCTAGTATCAGCTACATTCATGCCTATACTAGACTAGGTGGATATTTTACATATGAATGCTTCCGGTCAGTGTTTGAGATCAATTGACACCATTTACCATGGAGCATTGAGATTTATTTTAAACTGCAAAACATTTACGCACCACTGCACTTTATTATATACCAGAGTTGGCTGGCCTTCTCTAATCATTCGTACGCTCAGTTACTGGTATACTTTTATTTACAAAGCCAAATTGTATTTGGGCATTTTTATTGTTCAGAAATGTGGTGGGTACTCTCTTCGTTCGCAAGACTTTATCCTGCTAACTGTTCCAAATGTCCGAACTGAATTTGGTAAAAGGGCATTTATGTACTTTTAAACTGGACGATCTTGTCCCGATTGGTGTTTTTAAAGCATTGATGAAGGGGTTTGAGGCTGATTCCCTGACCTGTCAATGTTTTTAATTTGTTGTTTTATGGTTTTATTATACTCTTGTGAATGTTATGTTTTTTTACTAGATTACCTGTAGTTTTTCATGTTGTCTGTCTGTAATTGTGTAATGACTTTGTGCTGCCTATCTTGGCCAGGGCGCTCTTGAAAATGTTATTTCAAATCTCAATGAGCCTTTCCTGGTTAAATAAGGATTAAATAAAATAAATACAAATAAATCATGTGTTGCTGCCATGCTATGTTGTTGTCTTAGGTCTCTCTTTATGTAGTGTTGTGGTGTCTTTCTTGTCGTGATGTGTGTTTTGTCCTATATTTTTATTTAATTTTTTGCCTTTTGGTAGGCTGTCCTTTTAAATAAGAATTTGTTCTTAACTGACTTGCCTAGTTAAATAAAGGCTTGATAACAAAAATAAACAAATAACAAACCAAAAAAAGATCAGGGATGTCAAGGTGGTACACAAGCATATGCTATGTGTATATAACAACTACCAATAGACCTACTAAATTATAAGCGTATAGTCAATCAAGTAATTACTCTGTAAAACGAGGAATGCATTTACTCAATTTAAGTAATATAATTTATTCGTCACAAATAATTAACTCTCAAACAATTACAGTCTACATGAAATACATGATACATTACAGACTACTCGGAGTAAACGACTATCACCAATAGGCTAAGACTTAATGTGGTTACTGATACACACAGGAGATTGCTAACAACTTCTCATAGTATGAAGAAATTCATTGTCCTTCTAACCAAATTCAAGCAGGAACTCAGCTCCAACCTGAATTAACAATTATTTGCACTGTGCTAGTAAAAACAATAGACAGGAACAACAGACCCAGATTCTAATCTAATCGACTCAATTTAAATGATTAGGAGCGCACCCACTGTGTCACTCCACTTTGAACTATCTGACATCCGCTGAACAAAATAACAGTTTCCCTGTAACAATAAATCCATAGCACTTACAGTACAGTAAAACATAACAAAATGTGTCGCTCTTTATGAACTCTGGAAACAACCCAAACATGACAATTTAACTCACATAGTAACATTCATTTTGACGATTTCAACTCCAATGGTGTCCCAAGGTTTTGTGGGAACATCCCTCCCACGAGAAAGCCACAGATAAGGTGTGTTTGACCAGTGTGATAGCCCACAGATGGTCTGCCATCCAAACAATGTCATTAATTGTGATTGAGTCATTACGCTGGGCCTAGGCGCTTGCAAGCTGCCAGTCGCAAGTATCATATTCTATCATTTTCCCACTACACTCCTGTGTCTTTCCCTCTTTGTAAGTTTGTTAATTTTATCCGGGCTTGCTTACCTTGGCCATATCAATTTTGAGATTGGCAGACTCTGTATACCATCAGAAGATTTTTATATGCACAAAAATAAGGTGATTTTGGTTTTGTAGATGGGGAGCTACAGTATATCTCTGTATATCCTGTAAGAATTACTGATACAGGTGCCCTTCCACCCTCTGGTGGTATGAATCACGTGTTATTATGTCTCCAGAGAAATCTAGATTAAAATAAAGGCAGAGTGGGCTAATAATGCTAATATAACCATTCTCCTACTTGTTTAATTAAAATGCCATTTGTACTGCTAATTCTAATTAAATGAACACCCTCACCTCTGTGTCAGTTGTGGTTTAAATTGTTGTGTTTTTCCATGTGGCTGCACTTGTAATCCTGGGACAGTCCTGTATCTCAGCCCCTTTTCAGGTGTCCCAACTTTTCTCTCCAAAAAAGGTCATTTTGTCAGCAAGATGCATCAATTAATTCAGGCTACAAGAGTGTAGACCCATAGACAATCACCAAATGTCATTTCACTTTTTTATGTTTTGTAATGGATGTGTCTTTCCATTCATCAAATGGCGCGAGTGCACACTGCACTGTTTGGATGCTGGAATTATTTGGAGTGGACAAACATCCGCAGGAAGCCTACTTTTTGAAGTGATTTGTTGGACAATAAGATGAAAACATCATGACTGGTTATGTTCATGCCAAATTTAAAGGTAATAATATTTAAAAATACCATTCAATTACATGTTTTTACTATTATGCCCAGAAAAACGTTATAAGGAGGTCCTATTAACATTTTAACAATTCGCACTCTGAATAAAGGTCATTTTTTATAAATATACGGAATTAGGTATGCAGAATCATACCTAATCATACCTAGTTGATTGACAGTCATGAAACATTTGAAGTATTGAATTACTTCTTTACGTTCTTCGTCGGGCGAAAGAGAGGAGGACCAATACGCAGCGATCACACAGCGACCAGTGTTCATATTTTAAATATTTTAATGAACACTGAAAACAAAACAATAAACAACCAACGAACAGTCCTGTAAGGTGCAACACAACACTGTCCAGAAAAGAAACACCCACAACTCAAAAGTGAAACCAGGCTACCTAAGTATGATTCTCAATCAGGGACAACGATTGACAGCTGCCTCTGATTGAGAACCATACTAGGCCGAACACAGAAATCCCAAATTATAGAAAAACGAACATAGACAACCCACCCAACTCACGACCTGACCATACTAAAACAAAGATATAATAACAGAACTAAGGTCAGAACGTGACAGTACCCCCCCAAAAGGTGCGGACTCCGACCGCAAAACCTGCACCTATAGGGGAGGGTTCTGGGTGGGTGTCTGTCCGCGGTGGCGGCTCTGGTGCGGGACGTAAACCCCACTTCACCATAGTCCTTGTCCGCCTCTTAGCCCGCCTCCGTGGCCTCTTTAGAGCGGCGACCCTCGCCGGCGACCTCAGACTGGGGACCCTAGCCATGGGTCCCGAATGGACGGAGATTCAAACAAACAAAAGATATCTCAGTTTCAAGGTCTCAGCTTAGAGAAGAGAAGACTCATGAGGTATTGGTCTTTCACATGTTATGAAACAGTATTGGTTGGTCACATGAATGAAACAAAACGGTAATGATTAATTAATTATGCTAAATTATGCAAATATAACTTGTCTGTGTATAGCCGTATATAAGACAACTGCTGGGTCTACCAAGGAAGAGCTCCTGATTGACATGTGTACTATGGTGCATTGAGTTGGTTGGAACCTCTCCTCTCCAGCGACAATAAACAATGATTCATATAAGATTGACTTTGGGTGTCCCTGTGTAAGAATTTCCACGACAACAGTTACAGCTGATTTCAGGATTGTATATTGATTCTCTCTCCTTAAATCATCTCTGAATTGTTTAACTTTTTTGCCACCAGCTCCTGATATGAGGGCATAAAATCTACAATCTGTGTCTGGAACTACCTTGTGCGCATGTGCGTGCAGCTATACTATGTCCCGAGCTTGTTTTCACCGGGGTTTTCCTGATTAAACTAGCTGGCTAGCTGAAGCTAGTTTTTGTCTTCTTTGCCAGAATTGATAAATACTGCAACCTCAACTCCTTTTCTAGTTATACAATCATGTAACTAGGAAATTTGCTTGAAAGAAACTTGAAAATTATTTATTGTTTTGTTGAATAGTCATGACTGGTTCAAGCTATCTGTCGTAAGACAACAGTGGCGAAGGATATCATTGCTACTTAACGCGGTCCAAGTTCAGTTTTGAGATCCATCAGCGTCATTGGCGTAGGGTTAGCTGGACATTTCTGACTAGTCTTGGAACTGTGACAACGGGCAACCTCTCCCCACTTGGCTCGATGGGCTATCTAGTGATTTTGCCAAGACAGCCAGATATGTACACAGTCTTGTACCCTTAACCTTTTTTAAACTGACTATTGTATTTGTTGATTACATCTGACTTTATTAGTATAATGAATAATCCAGGCACTGTACTGGACACTCCTACAGCCCCCGCAAGACGGGAGGGACCCACAAGCTCTGGGGGCCTATGCGCCTGTCATCAATGTCAATTTCTACAAAATATAATCAATCATTTTGACAGTAACTCTCCAAAAAGTCCGTCATAAACCTTTTTAATTTCCATATGTACTAGGAAGCTGAGTGCTTTTTTTTGAGCTTTAGGAAGGTGACTGAAAAAGTGCCTCGGGCATAGAAAAATAACTCATTTAACTGATTGAAAGTTAGGGGATATCGGAAAACAAATGTTGTAGTCAAGGCTACCATGGCGCCAATGCAATATAGTGGGGTTTACGCAGGTATTCATATTACATATTATATTATTATTATTATAGCACCGAATTCATTGACCTGGCCAAGGCTTTCGACTCTGTCAATCACCACATCCTTATCGGCAGACTCAACAGCCTTGGTTTCTCAAATGATTGCCTCGCCTGGTTTACCAACTACTTCTCTGACAGAGTTCAGTGTGTCAAATCTGAAGGCCTGTTGTCCGGGCCTCTGGCAGTCTCTATGCGGGTGCCACCGGGTTCAATTCTTGGGCCGACTCTTCTTGGGCCGACTCTATATCAATGATGTCGCTCTTACTGCTGGTGAGTCTCTGATCCACCTCTACGCAGACGACACCATTCTGTATAATGCTGGCCCTTCTTTGGACACTGTGTTAACAACCCTCCAGACGAGCTTCAATGGCATTCAACTCTCCTTCTGTTGCCTCCAACTGCTCTTAAATACAACTAAATGCATGCTCTTCAACCGATCACTGCCTGCACCTGCCCGCCCGTCCAGCATCACTACTCTGGACGGTTCTGATTAAGAATATGTGGACAACAACAAATACCTAGGTGTCTGGTTAGACTGTAAACTCTCTTTCCAGACTCACATAGAACATCTCCAATCCAAAGTAAAATCTAGAATTGGCTTCCTATTTCGCAACAAAGCATCCTTCACTCAAGCTGCCAAACATACCCTCGTAAAACTGACCATCTTACCGATCCTCGACTTTGCCGATGTCATTTACAAAATAGCCTCCAACACCCTACTCAACAAATTGGATGCAGTCTATCACAGTGCCATCCGTTTTGTCACCAAAGCCCCATTTACTACCCACCACTGTGACCTGTACGCTCTCGCTTCATACTCGTCGCCAAACCCACTGGCTCCAGGTCATCTACAAGACCCTGCTAGGTAAAGTCCAGCCTTATCTCTGCTCGCTGGTCACCATAGCTGCACCCACCCGTAGCACACGTTCCAGCAGGTATATCTCACTTGTCACTCCCAAAGCCAATTCCTCTTTGGCCGCCTCTCCTTCCAGTTCTCTGCTGCCAATGACTGGAACGAACTACAAAAATCTCTGAAACTGGAAACACTTATCTCCCTCACTAGCTTTAAGCACCAGCTGTCAGAGCAACTCACAGATCACTGCACCTGTACATAGCCCATCTATAAATAGCCAAACAACTACCTCTTCCCCTACTGTATTTGTTTATTTATTTTGCTCCTTTGCACCTCAGTATTTCTACTTTGCACACTCATCTACTGTCAAATCTACCATTCTAGTGTTTTAATTGGTATATTGTATTTACTTCGCCACCATGTTATATTTATTGCCTTTACCTCCCTTATCTCACCTCATTTGCTCACATTGTATATATACTTATATTTCTACGGTATTATTGACTGTATGTTTGTTTTACTCCATGTGTAACTCTGTGTTGTTATATGTGTCGAACTGCTTTGCTTTATCTTGGCCAGGTCGCAGTTGTAAATGAGAACTTGTTCTGAACTTGCCTACCTGGTTAAATAAAGGTGAAATAAATAAATACAATTAAAAGGTGTTCAGAAGCGCATATCAGACCGAGAGCTTCTTAGGTAGTTCTTTATGAGTTTTAGTTTAGAAAACGATCTCTCTGCAGAAGCGACAGTTACGGTAAAAACAGGTTGATTGCCGTAACAACATCAGGGAAACTGGGCAGTAGGGAGTAGTGCTTCAAATATAGCAGTTCTACAATATCTTTCATTTAGCCTCTCATTCTCCTTAATTTCTCCTCATAAACAGCACCTGAATAGCAGCTAAAAACGATAGGCTATATAGCTATAGATAGTAGGCTCCACTGCATAATGAAACAATCCCTAGTAAGCTAGTGTTTTGAGGGTGGACTGACTGTATTATTTGGAATTAATAGACTGGTTTTACGCACAACAACTCTATGCCTGCCATGGAAGTCTCCCAGTTGCTTTGAATGTTCAAAATCATAGTGTAAGAGCACTTTGAAAGCCTCAAAAGATAAGATGATCCAACTTTCAAAACCTTTTTGGCTAACAACAGCAAGCAACTAGCTAGCTGTTTAGCTTGCTAGCACATTCACTGATTTGTTTGCATACAATTAACAAGCGACCACATGTTCTTGTCAAACTATCAACAGAGTAGCTAGCAAGTAACAAGATATGTCAAATAAGTCTACAAACCACTTGAGGGCAAATAAATCAGATCTGACCATTCATACACAAGTCGCATGGCAGGAATCAGATTTGTATCTGATTTCAAACCACCATGGCTAAAATGGCAGTGACAGAGAGGGCTGCCTTGCTTCTAGCTCTTAGGGCGGGACCTCAGTGGAGAAGGTGTACAAATCACTGACAAACTAAAATGGTCCATCCAAACAGATAGTGGCTGAAGGCTGAAGAAATTTGGCTTGGCACCTAAAACCCTCACAAGCTTTTACAGATGCACAATTGAGAGCATCCTGTCGGGCTGTATCACCGCTAGGTGTGGCAACACTACCGCACGCAATCACAGGGCTCTCCAGATGGTGGTTCGGTCTGCATAACGCATCACAGGGGGCAAACTACCTACCCTCCAGGACACCTACAGCACCAAAGGTCACAGGAAGGCCAAAAAGATCAAGGACAACAACCACCTGAGCCACTGCCTGTTCACCCCACTATCATCCAGAAGGCGAGGTCAGTACAGGTGCATCAAAGCTGGGACCGAGGGACTGAAAAACAGCCAAGGCCACCAGACTGTTAAATAGCCATCACTAGCACATAGAGGCTGCTGCCTATATACACTACCGGTCAAAAGTTTTAGAACACCTACTCATTCAAGGGTTTTTCTTTATTTTTACTATTTTCTACATTGTAGAATAAAAGTGAAGACATCAAAACTATTGAAATAACACATATGGAATCATGTAGTAACTGTCACGTTCTGACCTTAGTTATTTTATTATGTCTTTGTTTTAGTATGGTCAGGGCGTGAGTTGGGTGGGTTGTCTATGTTCGTTTTTCTATGATTTGCTATTTCTATGTTTGACCTGGTATGGTTCTCAATCAGAGGCAGCTGTCTATCGTTGTCCCTGATTGAGAACCATATTTAGGTAGCCGGGTTTTCTATTGTGTTTCGTGGGTGATTATTTTCTGTTGTCTGTTGTGTGTCTGCACCAGCCAGAACGGTTTTTGGTCGTTTCTCTTTGTTATTTTGGTTATTTCCGCGTTCATTCTAATAAATATGGACACACACGACGCTGCACCTTGGTCCTCACCTTCTTCCACCAACAACGGCCGTTACAGTAACCAAAAAAGTGTTAAACAAATCAAAATATATTTTATATTTGAGATTCTTCAAATAGCCAACCTTAGCATTCTCTCAACCAGCTTCACCCGGAATGCTTTTCCAACAGTCTTTAATGAATTACCACATATGCTGAGCACTTATATGCTGCTTTTCCTTCACTCTGCGTTCCAACTCACCCCACACCATCTCAATTTGGTTGAGGTCAGGAGATTGTGGAGGTCAGGTCAATTGTTATAGCACTCCATCACTCTCCTTATTGTTCAAATTTTAATTTCGCTATACCCGCAATAACATCTGCTAAACATGTGTATGTGACCAATAAAATGTTATTTATTTGACCTACGAAGGTGGTTTGAAACACCAGCACACCTTCTCCTCCATGCTTCACGGTGGGAACCACACATGCAGAGATCATCCGTTCACCTACTCTGCATCTCACAAAGAGATGGCGGTTGGAACCAAAAATCTCAAATTTGGACTCATCAGACCAAAGGACAGATTTCTACCAGTATAATGTCCAATGCTCGTGTTCTTGGCCCAAGGAAGTCTCTTCTTCTTATTGGTGTCCTTTAGTAGGGGTTTCTTTGCAGCAATTCGACCATGAAGGTTTGATTCATACAGTCTCCTCTGAACAGTTGATGTTGATGTCAAATCAAAATCCAATTGTATTGGTCACCTACACACGGTTAGCAGATATTAATGCGAGTGTAACGAAATGCTTGTGATGTGTCTGTTACTTGAACCCTGAAGCATTTATTTTTAGGCTGCAATTTCTGAGGCTGGTAACTAATGCACTTATCCTCTGCAGCAAAATTAACTCTGGGTCTTCCTTTCCTGTGGCGGTCCTCATGAGAGGCAGTTTCATCATAGTGCTTGATGGTTTTTGCGACTGCACTTTCAAAGTTCTTGACATTTTCCAGATAGACTGACCTTCATGTCTTAAAGTAACGATTGACTGTTGTTTGTCTTTGCTTATTTGAGCTGTTCTTGTCATAATATGTAGTTGGTCTTTTACCAAATAGGGCCATCTTCTGTATACCACCGTTTGAGTCCATGACAACTGATTGGCTCAAAAGCAATAAGAAGGAAAGAAATTCCACAGGCACACCTGTTAATTGAAATGCATTCCAGGTGACGACCTCATGAAGCTGTTTGAGAGAATTCCAAGAGTGTGCAAAGCTGTCAAAGGCAAAGGGTGGCTACTTTAAAGAATCGGTTTAACACTTTTTTTCAATACTACATGATTCCATATGTGCTATTTCATAGTTTTGATGTCATCACTATTATTCTACAATGTAGAAAATAGTAAAAATAAAGAAAAAAACTTGAATGAGTAGGTGTTCTAAAACCTTTGACCGGTAGTGTACATAGACTTGAAATCACTGGCCACTTTAATAAATGGAACACTAGTCACTTTAATAATGTTTTCATATCTTGCATTACTAATCTCATATGTATATACTGTATTCTATACTATTCTACTGTATCTTAGTCTATGCCGCTCTGACATTGCTAGTCCATATGTTTATATATTCTTAATTCTATTCCTTTACTTAGATTTGTGTGAATTGGGTATATGTTGTGAAATTGTTAGATATTACTGCACTGTCAGAGCAAGAAACACAATTTCGCTACACCCGTAATAACATCTGCTAAACACGTGTTTGTGAGGAATAAAATTTGATTTGACCTATGAAGGTGGATTGAAATGTATTTAGAAATATGTGATTGCATGTGCTTTTTGGCTGTTCAGACTGCAGGAAAAAGATCAGATTCAATTCAGCTATATACGGAACACTTGAGTTACTTCAAACTGCCAGTGTGAACAAGGCTTTAGAGACTCATAAGGGGCCAATAGACCATGTAGGGACTGGATACATTTGAGTCACATTTATGTGCAATGTGTAAAATGTAATTGTCTACAGTGAATTCAACTTCTGTACATTTCAGAACGAGACCATTGCTTTACCTCCGTTTTGTAATAATTGTACAATTTCAGCATACTGAATTGCATCATACTGGAATCTGTGCATTTTGAGCTTCTGTTTGCAGCAGCAGGTGTGTTTAGCTCGCTGAAATAAATAAAGCCTACATTTTTCAATTATGCTCCACCCACAGGAAGTGCTACTTTCAACACACGTGACCTTCGATTCACTTCAAGTTACGCTTTCCAACAAGAACAAAGCATGGCGAATAAAGAGCCCGGTGTAAGTTGCAACCGTCATTTTTAAGCAGCTAGCGAATACAATAGCTACATTATTTGTGTAATTAACTTGGTCTTGTGCAATAATTAATATAAACGGAACGCCGTAGAAGCAACCATGTTCGCCAGCTATGCAACCTAACATTAGCTTTTGAATGAGAATGATAGCTGACTGATAGCTGACTTAACTAGCAAGATAGACAGCGGTTTGCGAGGTAGACCATTCATATAGATAGGAACTATATTATCCTGCCTGAGACCGATGGTGCTAGTATACTGCACGCTCGAGCTTATCAGTTTGAGAATCATTGCTAGTTAACGTTACCAACGTTAGTCCACACCCACTTGTTTTGTAATTGTCCATTATGAAAGGATGAAGTTGAAGGTTGCCACGAAGATCTCATGACACTAGTCTGATTAATCAGGCTGTAAAAAATCGTTACAGCCTGAGACGCAAATATATTACACGGTTGTCAAAACGTCACCCCAGGGTAATGCTTACATGAAACACAGCCATTTCTAAAATTCCCGTATGGTGAATTTGAACCATTTTCCTGTTTGCCATCAAGGTTTTATGGGTATTATGATTCAAACTGTGGTATTCTATATGGTTTTACCAAGGTAAAATTGGTTTTATATTCTGCCCTGATTCCGGATATACCACTTTCATTGTCAATAATTGAATATCAAAGATAACTTTACGTCTGTGCCTAACTCGGGTAAAGAATAACCTCTTGTGGATATGTTGTCAAATTTCGAGTAGCAAAAGGAAAAACCCCGCTAACGTTACCGGTATCGTAAGTTTAAATGTCATTCAGCATTGTGGCTTGTAAGGAAAAGTTTGCACACAAATTATTAATCAGACCATCATAACAATATCTACAGATTTTGCTAGTAGTAGATGTTACACAATTTATTTTGAAGTCTGCTCCATTATGTGATAACCACATGCTCTTAAAGTCCAGCTAGCTACCACTGTGACTGATGTAATCTCTGTCTGACTGTCCTGTAACTGCCATTGTTTGAGCTTTCTCTTTTCTCTCCCTCATTTTACAGGGTTTGCTAGGGCAGTTGAGGCAGATGGCTAGCAGAATGGGCTCTGGTCCAAGGGGTGCAGGTCTTGGGTTCAAGCTGCTTATAGGGGCAGGAGCACTTGCCTATGGAGTCAAGGAAGCCACATACACAGGTAAAGGACAAGACATACTATTAGAGCCTGACCAATTTATCGGTTAGCCTTTCACAGATGTCTATTTGTATCGATTATTCCACCGATCGTGCCGATAGAATGAACAAATACGCCTGCAACTTAAATGTGTTAATGTTCTAAAATGTTCAATGGTTGCCTGAAGAGGGTGCGCTACGTGAGCTGCTCATTGAATATCATTCAGTCCTGTGTTATAATGGGAGAAAGTATGGTGGTTCGATGTTGAGTGGCCTGCACTGCCAGAACATTTGAAATAATCAAAAGTACATTTCACCGAGCAAGCAGGCCTGTCCTTATCACGTCCTCACTTAGCTAGTTAACATTAACTGGCTAGTTAACCCTTGTAAATCTAGCCAACTAGCTAGCAATCCTTTGCTGATATGCTAACAGCTGTTAATATATGCGCCAGCCCAGCACTAGCTAACTCGTCTTTTGACTTAATACAAAAATAACACTTACTGTCTGGGCTTGTCGGTTTAGTTAGCTTTCCGAAATATGCAATCTACAAAAAGCAAGACAGTTGGTGCAGTTCCTTTAGTCCATGTGCTTGCCTTCATGATAAGGTTGTTGTAACTAGCCAGCTACTGTTGACGAACCCCATTCCGTACAGCTTCAATGAAAACAAATGGGACTGATGCCAACAGTTGCTACAATCTGGGGTGTGAACTACGTTTCTATTCTAGCGTTGATTGACATGGTAATAGCCCGATGAGTATTGGGGGAAAGTATAAAAATACTGACCACTCTGACGCTGTACGTTAAATTGTGACGTGTCATGACGTAACGTACAGCATGCATAATGCCACTTATTCTGTTGTACAGCCTTTTTCCACCAGGTGTAGCGCTTCTCTCGCAGATTAAAAACAAGAAGGGGATAGTGATCGGGTAACGGGGGATACCTAGTCAATTGTACAACTGAATGCATTCGTTTTTTGCATCGAGACATGACTCTCAAAAGCCGCACCACACGCTGTTTACTTCTGAAGATCACTTTAGCGCCACCCTAAAAACCTTATTCAAATTCAACTCAAACCTTTAAATGGGTATGTAATGACACATATAAACTCTTTAGTGTTTTATTTACATTTTAGAGGTGATCAGATCAGGTATAAAAAGCAGTTTGCCCACACAGCTTATCTCCCCCTAACACGCTGTAGGTTACGCTTACCCACCCGCCATTTTTAAAAAGACCAGATGGAGCTCATTTTCTTCAATCATGCAAAGACGAGCAGCATGAAGGTCTCGTCATTGATTTTGCTGGAAAGGGTAGAGATTGTGGTACTCAACTGTACTACAGTTGACCTGGAAGTATTAAGTATTATGGTCAATTGTACGTTACAACGCAATGTACAAAAGGGCGTCAGCTTTTCTTTAGCTTGCTAAATTAATATGCGTGTTATTAAAACCAGTGCAAGTGTTTGCCTGCATACATTTTTTATTTATTAATCAGTGCATGGAATTTGCAGTTGAGAGAGATATATAGCCAATACTTTTTGTATTGAGTAACAGTGTAATATTCATAGGGTTTGGATAAGTAATGAACCGCTAACTTATGAGAGCTCTTGTGGCTGTGCCATCAAGTGGAAACAAAGTCAAAATTGTCTATTGTAAAGTTGGCTTCACTTAAGTTTAGGCATAAGGTTAGCACTGTGGTTAGGGTTATGTTTAAAATGAAATTTTAAGAAGAGACATATTTTTAAGTGGGCCGGGATTATGACTTTGTTTGTAACTAGTGATGACAGTGATTGTTTGCATGACCTTTGACTGTAGTAAAGCACTGTAGTGAATGTTCTCAATACAAATAGTGACGCTTAGTGCTAACATTATGAACTGCATGTTACTGCAATACATATAGGTATATGGGGAATTTCTGAACAGCATGTGTCAGCACACCCCCGCTGCTTTTTTATTTGTGCTTTTGTTGCTTCAGGATGCTCACGTCTGCATAGCCCTTACTTATTCACTGTCCTAGACAAAGCGTGAACTCGTAGCTAAGAAGGTCAAATAAATAAGTGTTCTTTTTGTATTGTTCAATTAAAGAAAGAAATGCATAAACTACAATCAAAATGTAAAATAAAAACAAATGATAACCCTTAACAATAACATAGTGATACGAACAAGACTTGACAGACACCGGTTGGCTTGTGTATTTTGAAGGAATCAGTTTATACAGTGCATTCTGAAAGTATTCAGACCCCTTCCACATTTTGTAATGTTACATCCTTATTCTAAAATTGATTACATTTTGTTTTTTTCCATCAGTATGCACACTACCATAATGGCAAAGCGAAAACTGTAAAAAAAAAAAAAATGTTTTCAAATGTATTAAAGGTAAAAACGGATACCATTTACATAAATATTCAGACCCTTTGCTATGAGACTGGAAATTGAGATTAGGTGCATCCTGTTTCCATTGATCATCCTTGAGATATTTTTACATGATTGGAGTCCACCTGTGTTAAATTGAATTAATTGGACCTCATTTCAAAATGCACACAACTGTCTATGTAAGGTCCCACAGTTGACAGTGCATGTCAGAGCAAGAACCAAGCCGTGAGGTCGCAGGAATTGTTCGTAGAGCTCCGAGACAGGAATGTTGTCGAGGCACAGATCTGGGGAAGGACACAAAAAATGTCTGCAGCTTTGAAGGTCCCCAAGAACACAGTGGCTTCCATCATTCTTAAATGGAATAAGTTTGGAACCACCAAGACCTTTCCTAGAGCTGGCCGCCCGGCCAAACTGAGCAATCGGGGGAGAAGGTCCTTGGCCACGGAGGTGACCAAGAACCCAATGGTCACTCTGAAAGAGCTCCAGAGTTCCTCTTTAGAGATGGTCTCCCATCTCTGCAGCATTTCACCAATCAGGCCTTTATGGTAGTGGCCAGGTGGAAGTCACTCCTCAGTAAAAGGAAAGATGAACAGAGCAAAGTACAGCAAGATCCTTCATTTAAAATAAAATAAAAAGACCTGCTCCAAAGCGCTCAGGACCTCAGACTGGGGCGAAGGTTCACCTTCTAGCAGGACTACGATCCAAAGCACACAGCCAAGACAACGCAGGAGTGACTTCGGGACAAGTCTCTGAATGTCCTTGAGCGGCCCAGCCAGAGCCCGGGCTTGTACCTGATCGAACATCCAAACCGACAGAGCAGGAGAGAATCTGCAGAGAAGAATGGGAGAAACTCCTCATATACAGGTGTGTGAAGCTTATAGCGTCATACCCAAGACGATTTGAGGCTGTAATCACTGCCAAATGTGCTTCAACAAGGTACTGAGCAAAGGGTCTGAATACTTAGGTAAATGTGACATTAGACAATTTTATGTTCTTCCCAGACAGCTACCCGAGGTCCTTCGTCTGCTGAGCAATATCTTTCTAGCATTGTATTTTTTTGTGTGTGTTTAGAGTACCATTCAAAAGTTTGGATGAACCTACTCATTCAAGTGGTTTTCTATATTTTTACCATTTTCTACATGGTAGATTAATGGTGAAGACATCACAACTATGAAATAACACATGTAATCATGTAGTAACCAAAAAAGTGTTAAACAAATCAAAATATATTTTAGATTTGTCCAAGTAGCCACCCTTTGACAGCTTTGCACAGTCTTGGGATCCTCTCAACCAGCTTCACCTGGAATACTTTTCCAACAGTCTTGAAGGAGTTCCCACATGCTGGGCACTTGTTGGCTGCTTTTCCTTCACTCTGCTGTCCAACTCATCCCAAACCATCTCAATTTGGTTGGCGTCGGGGGATTGTGGAGACCAGGTCATCTGATGTAGTACTTCATCACTTTCCTTCTTGATCAAATAGCCCTTACACTGCCTGGGGGGGTGTTTGGTCATTGTCCTGTTGAAAAACAAATTTATAGTCCCACTAAGCGCAAACCAAATGCAGCCTTCAGAATGCTGTGGTAGGCATGCTGGTTAAGTGTGCCTTGAATTTTTAATAAATCACAGACCGTGTCACCAGCGACGCACCATCACAGCTCCTCCATGCTTCATGGTGGGAACCACACAGTCGGAGGTCACCCGTTCACCTACTCTGCAGCTCTCAAAGACATGGCAGTTGGAACCAAAAATCTCAAATTTGGACTCATCTGACCCAAGACATTTCCATTGCTTGTTTCTTCACCCAAGCAAGTCTCTTCTTATTATTGGTCTCCTTTAGTGGTTTCTTTGCAGCAATTCGACCATGACTGTTTCACGCAGTCTCCTCTGAACAGTTGGCATTAAGATGTCTTATTTGAACTCTGTAGCAATTTTTGACAGTAATCTGAGGCTGGTAACTCTAATGAACTTATCCTCTGCAGCAAAGGTAACTCTGGGTCTTCCTTTACTGTGGGGGTCCTCGTGAGGTCCAGTTTCATCATTGCGCTTGGTTTTTGCAAATGCACTTGACGAAACGTTATGTCTTGACATGTTCTGGATTGACTGACCTTTCTTAAAGTAATGGACTGTCATTTATCTTTGATTTTTTTGAGCTGTTCTTGCCATAATATGGACTTTGCCCTATTTGGTAAAAGACCGTCTTCTATATACCACCTTACCTTGTCACAACACAACTGATTGGCTCAAACGCATTAAGAAGGAAATAAATTCCACAAATTATCTTTTTAAAAGGCACACCTGTTAATTGAAATACATTCCAGTTGACTACCTCATGAAGCTGGTTGAGAGAAAGCGTAAAGCTGTCAAGGCAAAGGGTGGCTACTTTTTTTTTGTTTTAATTAGGGCCGATTTTCAAGTTTTCATAACCATCGGTAATCAGCCTTTATGGACGCCGATTTACATTACGAGGAGACCTGCTTGGCAGGCTGACAACCTGTTGTGGGTGCAGCATCAAAAGGACCTTCTGGCTGCAAGGAGCCAAAGTAAGTTTAATGGTAACTTATCTTAAACAATCTTCACATAACTAGTGGTTAACTACACGTGGTTGATATTACTAGGTTAACTAGCTTGTCCTGCATTGCATATAATCAATGCGGTGCCTACATCAACTTGATGATTTAACAAAAGCGCATTCTTTAAAAAAGCACCATCGTTGCAATGTACCTAACCATAAACATCAATGCGTTACCTAAAATCAATACAAGTTAATTTTTTAAAACCAGCATAAAAATGTCACTACACCAGCAATAATAGGTGCCGCACACTTGAGTAAATATGGATCCAGATTGTCAGCGCCTAATTTCTTATCTATTGCAGATAAGACATCTTCTGACTTTGTGAAAATGTAAAAAACGGCTTACTGCTTTCCACATCAGCTAAAGGCCGAGGGGCTAAAACAATATACCAGTCAGGATCATGTTGGTAATTTTTTCTTTCAAAAAGTTAACTGGCAGAAATAAAAATGCTCTTTAAAAACATCACAAATTTCAGCTCGGTCACTGAGCCCAGATTCCGATGTATTTTACTTCGGCAGGGAAGTCAGTTTCCTCGTTTTAAGTGAGTTGACAGTTTTCCAGAATTTATCGGGTTCACCAGCAGACTGTTATAGCATCAAGGAAATACCTAGATTTTGCCTTTTTTATTCCCCCGGTCCATTTATTTCTCAATTGCCAAAAAAGCAGCCAATCACCAGTTTTCCTCGCCAAGGCCCATGCTTGATTATTTGGCAGAAAAATGATTTTCAAATCACAGCTAAAACTGGGTCCATTATGCAGTTTACGGATAAAAGCTCTTGAGTAATAAAGGTCATGGATAAAGGCTTGCTCTGAGAAGTGTTTATAGTTTCTCTTAAGAATTATACGTGGGTCATTTTTTTTTTTTTTTTTTTTGCCTAGTATCTCTGATATATGCAATAGGGCAGTGGTCACTGATGTCATTAGCAAATAACCCACTAGCTATATATTTGTGCGGTGTATTTGTTAAGATAAGGTCTATTAATGTACATTTTTGGGGGTCTTTTGGATTAGGACTGGTAGGTATAGTTGAGTAAGATTTATTTAGTTACAAATGTCTTAATTTAAACGATGCTGGCATGAGCCAATCCAGATTGAGATCTCTTATAATCAATAATTCAGAGTTTACATAAGACATTAACTCAAACAATTTGCTTAGTGCAGATACCAGAGCTGAGGGTGGGCGATAAGCTCCCACTAGCGTTAATAGTGCATTATGACCAAGGACCACATTTAGAACTAAGCATTCATACTGTTTCAGAACAGAAGTTGAAATGGACTCCGGGACATCTAGATTGCATTTAACATATATGGAAATACCACCTCTACCCACTCTGTCTGCTCTGTAGATATTGTAACCATCTAACAGAACATCTGAGTCTAGAACAGACACAGAGCCAGGATTCAGATCTAATCATGTCAGCATGTGATTGTGAGACCAGTATTTCAATCAAATCTAGCTTTTGGATCAAGCTTCTAGCATTCAAATGAAAAAAATCAGAGGCCACTATTTCAAGAGCTCATATTAGATGAGCGACACTTCCTTGTGTAACTACTGACAGGCCTGAGTTGGATGGAAATAAGATTACTTCTAACAATACCCCTCTGCCTGTGTTAACCTGCACGCCACACACTAGTAGACAACAACAACCCTGTTGACAATACCCATTCCTTCCTACTCATTTTTAATATTGGGATTTAGTTTAATGTAAAAGGATGACCAATTATTTTAGGATCTTATAGGCCTACTCCAATAGAGAATCTAGGCACATTTTATTTAGCTCTATAATTCTTTATCCTAGCCCTACAATAGATCTCTACCTATAAAGTTTTCTTAAAGCTAATCGTCTCATTCACATCCGTGAACAAGTGCCGCACTACATAACAGCTTTTAAGTCATTAATATACCTGATCTCTACATTTAGCCATATGTCAAACAAAAAACTACCGTGGTATTGCTAATGTACTACCTGTGCAATCCTCTTCAAATTTAATAAACAGCCAAAGGATGAAGGTCAGCCGGCTGACGACACCGCTCGCGTGTCTGAGCATTGCAAAATAAATATAGAAATCTGTTATTCAATTCATGCTCTCGCATGCAAACGAGTGTGTTGCCAAGGGCTAAAATAGAAGTCAGTTCTATTTCTGACGCAGATCTCGCTGCAAGTCCTGCCTCTCCCATCTCATTGGTTTATAGAAGCAGGTACCCACGTGCCATCTCCTCATTGGTTATACCCACGTGGGTGACAAAGACGACCGATGTTAGTGGCGGTAATGCAACTAATTTATGAAAGTTGCCAATCGCATTATAAAGTCAGGAAGGAGGAGAGATGACTAGAAACAACTCGGTTGACCGTTTTATGTGTGGATTAATTGTCGTATTAGAGGACCTTGTGCATTTCAGGTAAAATAACTCCATGTTTATCCCAGGACAAATTTGCTAGCAACAGCAAGCTAGCTAAATGGGACAAATAAGCTACCAAGTGCAAGTTAAATTGCCATACATGCTTAATGCTTTTCAACCTGTCCCCAAATTAATATAACTGGTTCAGATTATGTTTTGATATTTTAACCTGCGTGTCGTGATCGCATTTGGTGTGGGGGGAACAAAATACATTTATGCACTCGCGCAGCCGGTTTGGGTTCCGTGTTACGGTCGCACATTTTGGGGATATTCAGAGGTGGAAACTTTCCATGGGAATTAACGGGAGTATTTGCAAATTAATACCATTTTAATGCTTGGATGTGCACTTTGCCAGACTGCCAAGAACCTTGCCGTGAGACGCGGTAGTGATGACACCATATGCCTTGTTGATCTCTGCACCAGACAGGATGCGCTTTCCAGTGTACTTGGGGTCCACAATGTATGCTGAGGCATGTATGGGCTTCAGGCAGAAGTCTTCATGCTTTTGATGCATTTCAGAACTGCCATTTCCTCTGCTTGGGGCAACAGTGAAGTGGGCAGGGCAGTACGGATTTCTTCTCTTACATCTGCAAGCAGAGTCTGAACATCAGATAGGATGGCATTCATTCCCTCAATCTCTGCAATGGCTACTGCTGTAGGTTTCAGGCTGCTTACCACACTCTCCTTAAATACATCATCCAGGAAGATCCTCTTGATGGGGCTGTCCATATCGGCAGACTGTGATATGGCCATTTCTTGGAGAGACTCCTTCCCCTCCAGGAGACTGTCAAACATGACAACACCACCCCAACAGGTGTTGCTGGGCAGCTTCAATGTAGTGCTCTTATTCTTCTCACTTTGCTTGGTGAGGTAGATTGCTGCTATAACTTGATGACCCTTCACATACCTAACCATTTCCTTGGCTCTCTTGTAGAGTGTATCCATTGTTTTACTCATGCAATAGCACCACAGCCAATGGGTGTGATGTGAGGGTTGTCCTCCAATTTAGACCAATCAGCCTTCATGTTCTCAGCATTTTCTGTCACCAGTGCAAATACCTTCTATGGTCAGCTCATCTGCAAAGTAGAGACCGGTGTGTCTTCTTCCTTGTGTCTGTGCTCTTGTAGAATACTGGTTGAGGGGTGGAGAGGTAGTGTAATTATTCCTTGCCCACAAACAAGCATTTGACCACCCATCAAAGATGATTACAATTCAGTCTGACCTTCAAGTGAAGGTCAAGCAACTCGGCATCCAGCAAATTAGTAGATAAAGCATATCTGGTTTGAGGTGTGTATGCTGGGCAAAGAACATTGAGTAATCTCTTCCAATACACATTGCCTGTGAGCATCAGGCGAACCAGTTGCATACACAGCTCGAGCAAGACATTCATCAGCATTTCTCTGACTACGTTCCTCCATTGTGTCAAACGTCTGATTCCAGGAGGACCATGAGCTGTTGCTATCGATAAGGTGTCTTCATAACTTTCACCTCAAGTAGAAGTAGAGGGACTTTTGTCAGAGGCTGCTTGTTGTGAGCGTTAAAAGACAGTCAATCAACGAAACAGCGGGCAAATCATTGGTACACAATGTCATGACTTGTTGTCTTCAAATCGGTTTCTTTCAGTCAATACGTCCTGCGAAATGGCCCATCAGGTTTGATTGTGTTAAAAACAAACCAGTTGATTGCAGTGAAACCAAAACATGACTGGAAAAGTCACGTTCTGTGTGGGTTATTTACCTGGAATGTGTTGTCAAATGGAATGTGACGGAATTCTCGACACAAGCAGTTCACAAAATGTTTTGTGTTGGGCTATAAAAACGGATTTGATCAAACAAAAGATCATTCATTGTGCAACAATGAGCATTGGAATTACAAACAGACGAAGATCGTCAAAGGTAACCAATTTATTTTAATGCAGTTTGATTATGTTACGCCTATGCTGGTTAAAATAGTTTTTTTATGGGGCCCTATGCTCAGATAATCGCATCGTATTCTTTCGCATTAAATCCTTTTTTAAATCTGACAACGCAGTTGGATTAGCAAGATTCTATGCTTTCGATACATGTGAGACACTTGCATGAAAATACATGTTTAATATGACTATTTATGTAGCGATCACCGTATGTTGTGGAATTTCAGCCCGCTAGCGGAGAGGTGCGCAGAGTTTAAGGGAACTTTATGCACTTGGCCAGATGATTCTGCATCTTTGTTGCATTCTTCACATATGATTTAGCACAGTATTTTTGCAAATGTACATAGCTTTTCCTTCTACATGCCACAGTACCCATGGCATTTTCCTATATATATATATTTTTTTTTAAGTACAATTCCATGTACAGATAAATATGTAAAATCTCTGACTGAGGCCGCTATGTAAGCTTATTAAGGCTGCAGGGGCAGTATTGCTGCCCCTGCCTGCTCAGTCCCAGTTGCTAATATATGCATATTAGTATTGGATAAAAAACACTGAAGTTTCTAAAACTATTTGAATTATGTCTGAGTATAACATAACTCATGGCAGGCAAAAACCTGAGAAGAAATCCAAACAGGAAGTGGGAAATCTGAGGATGGTTGATTTTCCACTCAACCAATATCCCACTGTGTATTCAATAGGGGTTATGTTACACTTCCTAAGGCTTCCACTAGATGTCAACTGTCTTTAGAAACTTGTTTGAGGATTCTACTGTGAAGGGGGAGAGAATGAGAGAAGATTGAGTCACAGGTCTGCCAGCAGTCATGCGCATTTCACATGAGAGCTAGCTGCGTTCCTTTGCTTTTCTGAAGACAAAGAAATTCTCAGGTTGGAATATTATTGAAGTTATGTTATAAACATCCTAAAGATTGATTCCATACATCGTTTTATCATACCGTAGTGTCTTTTAAGGGAGTCCACTGTAGTTTTCAAGCTTATTTTCCGCTCGTATTTCTTTCATTTTATTACTGTAATCCATTCCTGTTTAAGGCCTCAACCTCCCTCAGTAGCCAGGCATTAGATTCAGCTTTTTTTAACTGCTCACTTATGCTTGTAAGCAATGATTTATCTTCTGGGGACGCGGTTATGAAGACAGCGGCTTCCTTTCAGTTTCACTCGCAGAGCTCGAGGAAAGGTCTTGTTCTCTTCGATGTATCTGATTCTTTTTGAGCATATCAAAATGGTGATCAATAAATAAAGGTTCTCTATATTATCCAGAATGTTTGTTTCAGTTATCATCAAATCCTCAATTTTTATGATAATTCATGGAACAATCTGTGCCTGCCACGTCATCAACCCTCAATCGTCTTGAGACTTCTCCTTAGCAGCAGATTCATTTAAATAGTTGTAAAACGAGTTCTCTAAACTCAAATATTTGGTCACATGATTAATTTTGTGTATGGTTTCCTAGAAAAAAGGGTTGGCTCAACTTACCATACTCTCCCCAAATCAAAGTTATGTGACAATAGTTAAAACGTGATAGCTGCAAGACCAAGTTTAGCCTCTCACTTCAATGCTTGAAGTTGTTGCGTAAATCAACCGTATATTGCGTTTTTATTTAACTAGGCATGTCAGTTAAACACATTCTTATTTACAATGACTGCCTACACCGGCCAAACCTGGACGAAGCTGGGCCAATTGTGTGCTACCCTATGGGACTCGCGATCACAGCCGGTTGTGATACAGCCTGGAATCGAACCAAGGTGTCTGTAGTGATGCCTCAAGCACTGCGCTGCAGTGCCTTAAACTGCTGCGCCACTCGGGAGCCCGTGCTGACAATTTTTTTTAATGGTTAATGGACTACCTTTTAGCTGGGATAGCTTTGTAAATTAAAGGAGAATTGGGGGAGGTTGACCTTACTGCTTGACAGACTAGAGCCAACACTGCGCTACAAGGACCCAAGGGCTCTTTCTCAATTAGTCTCAACTCGATTCCTATCTCCTTTACTCACCCACCTCATACATTGGGGGGAAAGGTTCAAAAGTAGTTATTGGATGTTCTCACGTGCGACTTAGAAGTGATCGGACGAGAGTAGAGGAAAGCGCAGTGTTGTCTGTTTGTCAAACAGTACGGCCCCCTCCCCCTAATCAACCTTAATTCACACGGCTATCCCGGGGGGTTGTCAGACATTTTCTATTAACGCTATTGTATCGGTGGTCCTCATTACCATGGGATGCAAATGACCCCTGGATCATGTTTTGACGCGTCATTGCTAAACTGTACTGCAACTGGTTTTAAATGAGTTCCTTTTCTCCTCAGTGGAAGGTGGTCAGAGGGCCATCATCTTCAACAGGATTGGTGGGATGCAGATGGACACGGTACTCGCTGAGGGGCTCCATATTAGGTAGATGTCCTTCGTTATCACTCACCTTTTTGACCTTGACTGGCAGGGCAGTGCGTTGTCGTGTTCATTAGGCTCATAATGGAGGAAAACTGCAATAGGTAGGGACTACCTGCACATGTCCAATAAGAAACTCATGTTCGTTTTCCTTTTGCGAAATGTTTTGTTTTCGGTTGTGTGCCCTAATGAACACGAACGACCCTGAACTGTTTTCACAGCGGGGGATGAGGGTGATCCATGTCTTTGGTGGACTGTTTAAACAAGGCTATATTCATTGTCCTCACCCTACATTCTTGTTGACAGGATACCATGGTTCCAGTACCCTGTCATCTATGACATAAGGGCGAGACCAAGAAAGATATCGTCCCTAACCGGAAGCAAAGGTGATTGATTGGACACGTGTTTCTGAACATTTAATCCTGATCAAAATTATCCTTTGTCTTGGGATAAAATAAAACCTCTTGTTGCATATGAGATGCTTTTTAGTTTATGGAACACATCTAGGAACAAACTGTACTTTATTTTTGAAAAAATTAAATAAAATTGTGATTTGATTGACTCCACAACAGCACTTCAGTCAGTGGCCTGGGCCATTCTAAACTGTTGTATATTTGTGGAGAATGACATTCACCAAAACTAGATTCACATTTACTGAATTGTAACAAGGTCCATTATTCCTGCTGTTGCTATTGCAACACATTGATTCCATGGCAGGATGGATTTAATGGACTGATTTTTTTTTTTTATTATTGCTGTTCGTACAGAATGTATTCATAACATTATCCTGCCTCCTGGCTGCAGTGAGACGAGTGGAAAATATTGGATAAAGAACATTTTCATAGAGAAGGAAAGAAAGACTGGCAAACAGTGAATGGAGGCTATGTTAAAGGACCACTGATATTTACAGCCATTTTAGCCTAGTGGTTAAGAGCGTTTAACCAATTACCAAAAGGTTGATGGTTTGAATCCCTGAGCCGGCACGATGGACAATCTGCTGTTCTGCCTTAGAGCAATGCAGTTAACCCCCAAAAACAACTGCACCCCGGGTGCGGATGACATGGACGTTGATTAAGGCCATGCCTCTCTGATTCAGAGGGGTGGAGTTAAATGCAGACGACACATTTCGGTTTAATCCTTTCTCCTATTGAGTCTTGAATATCACCTAAAATGGCTCCGACTCTCTCTTCCTTATTGTCTCTGTCCCGGTACAGACCTGCAGATGGTGAACATCGCCCTGCGTGTGCTGTCCCGTCCTGTGGCCTCCAACCTGCCTGCCATGTACCAGCAGCTTGGCAAGGATTACGATGAGAAGGTGCTGCCATCCATCGTCAATGAGGTGTTGAAGAGTGTGGTGGCCAAGTTCAACGCCTCGCAGCTCATCACACAGAGAGCTCAGGTATACAGGAAGGGGTGCTTTTGGGAATGCTGTTTCTCTTAAAGTGCTATGGTAAAGTTGTAGTTGCTACATTAGACTTTTGTGTTATTGGTATGCACTTTATCACCTTTCATTTTGTTAAATCATTTTTTTTGTTAGATTTGAGTCAAGAACTTTTCTGCGTTATACAAACATTTACACTACATTTGTCCTGGCTCCATGCACCTGCAGCTTACTGAATGTACTTTAATGAATTGAGCTCAGTAATGGCCTTCTCAATTGGAACAGGTTTTTATAGTTTTCCAATCTAAATGCATTTTAGAATGATGGACCAATGGCAATAAAATGGTTCTTCTGTCGTTAGGTGTCCCTGATGATTCGGCGGGAGCTCTTTGAACGGGCCAAGGACTTCAACATCATCCTGGACGATGTGGCCATCACCGAGCTGAGCTTCAGCAGGGAGTACACTGCCGCGGTGGAAGCAAAGCAAGTCGGTGAGGAGGCTCATACCCTTGCTATTGCATATATAGTACACTACCTTTTTACCAGAACTCTATGGGATTTTTCAAATACTAAAAACTACATTCTGGTATTTGAAAAACTGAATTGGGCCCCCACTGTTTTTGTATACAGCCTATGAATGGGACTGGGGAAATGTAACCACTCAAATTCATAGACTGCACTCTAGAGTGGTGAAAAAAACATATCCGGAACAAAGAATAACTAAAAAATATTAACTTGCCGTTTCAAAGCTTATCTAATGCAATTCTGCCATGGAGTTGAAAGAAAATGTTGCAGTTTCAAGCCAGTTTCCTGAAATTCTATACATTCAAGCTACACGGCAAAAATGTATTTTTCAGGAAAGCTAATTTCCTACAATTGTAGGAAATGACCAAGAAGTTACTGGTTGGTACGAATTCTCCGCTGCGCTCTATCAGCACCATGGACAGCGCCCAACATACAAAAGCAAGATTTTGACCAACCAGCTAGATTGTTTCTTACCTTTTCAGAAGAGAACCATTTACGTGTCCTTTAAAAATAGCCTAGAACTAATTACTGAAACACTTCCTTGTTTGGATCTGTAGCGTATGCAAAACTTCAGCCTATTTTATTGGTTTTTACTTTCCTAAAACAATTCATTACAGGAATCATAAGGATAATGTACTTTACTGTTGAACCCCTCTGGGATATGTGGGACCCTAGAGTCCCACCTGGCCAAAAGCCAGGGAAAATGCAGAGCGCCAAATTCAAATAAATTACAAAAAAATATAACTTTCATTAAATCACACATGCAAGATAGCAAATTAAAGCTACACTTGTTGTGAATCCAGCCAACATGTCAGATTTCAAAAGGGCTTTTCGGCGAAAGCCAACAATGCTATTATCTGAGGATAGCACCTCTGTAAACAAAGAGAAACCATATTTCAAACCTGCAGGCGCGACACAAAACTGCGAGAAAAAAATATACTTCATGCCTTACCTTTGACAAGCTTATTTTGTTGGCACTCCAATATGTCCCATAAACATCACAAATGGTCCTTTTTGTTTGATTAATTCCGTCAAAATATATATCCAAAATGTCAATTTATTTGGCGAGTTTGATCCAGAAAAACACTGGTTCCAACTTGCTCAATGTGACCACAAAATATCTCAAAAGTTACCTATAAACTTTGCCAAAACATTTCAAACTACTTTTGTAATACAACTTTAGGTATTTGTAACGTAAATAATCTGTAAAATTGAAGATGGGATCTGTGTTCAATACAGGAAGAAAACAAACTCAAATCAAATTTTATTTGTCACATACACATGGTTAACAGATGTTAATGCGAGTGTAGCGAAATGCTTGTGCTTCTAGTTCCGACAATGCAGTAATAACCAACAAGTAATCTAACTAACAATTTCAAAACTACTGTCTTATACACAGTGTAAGGGGATAAAGAATATGTACATAAAGATATATGAATGAGTGATGGTACAGAGCAGCATAGGCAAGATACAGTAGATGGTATCGAGTACAGTATATACATATGAGATGAGTATGTAAACAAAGTGGCATAGTTAAAGTGGCTAGTGATACATGTATTACATAAGGATGCAGTAGATGATATAGAGTACAGTATATACGTATGCATATGAGATGAATAATGTAGGGTATGTAACATTATATTAGGTAGCATTGTTTAAAGTGGCTAGTGATATATTTTACATTTCCCATCAATTCCCATTATTAAAGTGGCTGGAGTTGAGTCAGTGTCAGTGTGTTGGCAGCAGCCACTCAATGTTAGTGGTGGCTGTTTAACAGTCTGATGGCCTTGAGATAGAAGCTGTTTTTCAGTCTCTCGGTCCCAGCTTTGATGCACCTGTACTGACCTCGCCTTCTGGATGATAGCGGGGTGAACAGGCAGTGGCTCGGGTGGTTGTTGTCCTTGATGATCTTTATGGCCTTCCTGTAACATGGGGTGGTGTAGGTGTCCTGGAGGGCAGGTAGTTTGCCCCCGGTGATGCGTTGTGCAGACCTCACTACCCTCTGGAGAGCCTTACGGTTGTGGGCGGAGCAGTTACCGTACCAGGCGGTGATGCAGCCCGCCAGGATTCTCTCGATTGTGCATCTGTAGAAGTTTGAGTGCTTTTGGTGACAAGCCAAATTTCTTCAGCCTCCTGAGGTTGAAGAGTCGCTGCTGCGCCTTCTTCACGATGCTGTCTGTGTGAGTGGACCAATTCAGTTTGTCTGTGATGTGTATGCCGAGGAACTTAACTTGCTACCCTCTCCACTACTGTTCCATCGATGTGGATAGGGGGGTGTTCCCTCTGCTGTTTCCTGAAGTCCACAATCATCTCCTTAGTTTTGTTGACGTTGAGTGTGAGGTTATTTTCCTGACACCACGCTCCGAGGGCCCTCACCTCCTACCTGTAGGCCGTCTCGTCGTTGTTGGTAATCAAGCCTACCACTGTTGTGTCGTCCGCAAACTTGATGATTGAGTTGGAGGCGTGCGTGGCCACGCAGTCGTGGGTGAACAGGGAGTACAGGAGAGGGCTCAGAACTCACCCTTGTGGGGCCCCAGTGTTGAGGATCAGCGGGGTGGAGATGTTGCCTACCCTCACCACCTGGGGGCGGCCCGTCAGGAAGTCCAGTACCCAGTTGCACAGGGCGGGGTCAAGACCCAGGGTCTCGAGCTTGATGACGAGGTTGGAGGGTACTATGGTGTTGAATGCCGAGCTGTAGTCGATGAACAGCATTCTCACATAGGTATTCCTCTTGTCCAGATGGGTTAGGGCAGTGTGGTTGAGATTGCATCGTCTGTGGACCTATTTGGGCGGTAAGCAAATTGGAGTGGGTCTAGGGTGTCAGGTAGGGTGGAGGTGATATGGTCCTTGACTAGTCTCTCAAAGCACTTCATGATGACGGAAGTGAGTGCTACGGGGCGGTAGTCGTTTAGCTCAGTTACCTTAGCTTTCTTGGGAACAGGAACAATGGTGGCCCTCTTGAAGCATGTGGGAACAGCAGACTGGTATAGGGATTGATTATGTCCGTAAACACACCGGCCAGCTGGTCTGCGCATGCTCTGAGGGCGCGGCTGGGGATGCCGTCTGGGCCTGCAGCCTTGCGAGGGTTAACACGTTTAAATGTCTTACTCACCTCGGCTGCAGTGAAGGAGAGTCCGCATGTTTTTGTTGCAGGCCGTGTCAGTGGCACTGTATTGTCCTCAAAGCGGGCAAAAAGTTATTTTGTCTGCCTGGGAGCAAGACATCCTGGTCCGTGATTGACTGTAGACCCTGCCACATACCTCTTGTGTCTGAGCCGTTGAATTGAGATTCTACTTTGTCTCTGTACTGGCGCTTAGCTTGTTTGATAGCCTTGCGGAGGGAATAGCTGCACTGTTTGTATTCGGTCATGTTACCAGTCACCTTGCCCTGATTTAAAAGCAGTGGTTCGCGTTTTCAGTTTCACACGAATGCTGCCATCAATCCACGGTTTCTGGTTAGGGAATGTTTTAATCGTTGCTATGGGAACGACATCTTCAACGCATGTTCTAATGAACTCGCGCACCGAATCAGCGTATTCGTCAATGTTGTTATCTGACGCAAAACGAAACATCTCCCAGTCCATGTGATGGAAGCAGTCTTGGAGTGTGGAGTCAGCTTGGTCAGACCAGCGTTGAACAGACCTCAGCGTGGGAGCTTCTTTTTTTAGTTTCTGTCTGTAGGCAGGGATCAACAAAATGGAGTCATGGTCAGCTTTTCCGAAAGGAGGGCGGGGCAGGGCCTTAAATTCGTCGCGGAAGTTAGAGTAACACTGATCCAAGGTTTTTCCAGCCCTGGTTGCGCAATCGATATGCTGCTGATAAAATTTAGGGAGTCTTGTTTTCAGATTAGCCTTGTTAAAATCCCCAGCTACAATGAATGCAGCCTCCGGATAAATGGATTCCAGTTTGCAAAGAGTCAAATAAAGTTTGTTCAGAGCCATGGATGTGTCTGCTTGGGGGGGATATATATGGCCGTGATTATAATCGAAGAGAATTCTCTTGGTAGATAATGTGGTCGACATTTGATTGTGAGGAATTCTAAATCAGGTGAACAGAAGGATTTGAGTTCCTGTATGTTTCTTTCATCACACCATGTCTCGTTAGCCATAAGGCATACGCCCCCGCCCCTCTTCTTACCAGAAAGATGTTTGTTTCTGTCGGCGCGATGCGTGGAGAAACTCGCTGGCTGCACTGCCTCCGATAGCGTCTCTCCAGTGATCCATGTTTCCGTGAAGCAGAGAACGTTAGTCTCTGATGTCCCTCTGGAATGCTACCCTTGCTCGGATTTCATCAACCTTGTTGTCAAGAGACTGGACATTGGCGAGAAGAATGCTAGGGAGTGGTGCACGATGTGCCCGTCTCCGGAGTCTGACCAGAAGACCGCCTCGTTTCCCTCTTTTACGGAGTAGTTTTTTTGGGTCGCCGCATAGGATCCATTCCGTTGTCCTGGTTGAAAGGCAGAACACAGGATCCGCTTCGTGAAAATCATATTCTTGGTCGTACTGATTGTGAGTTGACGCTGATCTTATATTCAGTAGTTCTTCTCGACTGTATGTAATGAAACCTAAGATGACCTGGGGTACTAATGTAAGAAATAACACATAAAAAAACTAAAAACTGCATAGTTTCCTAGGAACGCGAAGCGAGGCGGCCATCTCTGTCATGCTTTCTGGTCACGCGCCTCTATCTAACAGTACACTTCAAGTGACCCTCGTTCAAGATAGGCCATACTTCACTACACAAAGGAATAACCTCAACCAATTTCTAAAGACTGACATCCAGTGGAAGCGATAGGAACTGCAAGAAGGTCCCTTAGAAATCTGGATTCCCATTGAAAAGAGTGACCTCCAAAAGAAAAAAGAAAAACTCAATGGTTTGTCCTCGGGGTTTCGCCTGCTAAATAAGTTCTGTTATACTCACAGACATGATTCAAACCGTTTTAGAAACTTCAGTGTTTTCCATCCAAATCTACTAATAATATACATGTCTTATCTTCTGGGGATGAGTAGCAGGCAGGCGAATTTGGGCATGCATTTCATCAGGATGTGAAAATACTGCCCCTTGTCACCAAGAAGTTAACCAAATGGTTTTAGCCTCTTTTAGCCTCTCTTTTCTTTTTTGTGAGGTGAATGAATTTCCATCCTGCACCAATGCAACCAATAAAAGATCTACTCCCACAGCCATGTGTCAAAGGGTCGCAAAAATGCCTTATAGGCTTTTCACTATAGGCTTACACTAACTTTTTGTTTTACTTCAATGAAAAAGGCCTCCATATTCGCAAACAGTAGTAGCCTAGGCCAAGGCTCCTCTCGTTTTCGCTCTTCAGCAGCAGGGCTCCCTCAACTGAGGGGGCTAAGCCCCATTTTGCCCCCTCGTTGAACCGGGTATGAGGTTCTCCATAATTTCTATTTGGTTTAAATAGTTAAGTTTACACTGAAAGCCTTTTTTTATATATCTCTCCATCCAGAAAATGTATTCTCCCCCCCCCCCCCCCCCCAATGTCATTCCGCGACGTCCCGACCAACCGTTTGGGAACCACTGCTCTAGATGCAACGGATGACAGTCAATGATATCCAGTGGTGTAAAGTACTTAAGTAAATATATATATATATATATATATATACACACAACTTTTACTCTACTAAATTGCTAAAGAAAATACTTTTTACTCCATACATGTTCCCTGACACCCAAAAGTATTTGTTACATTTTGAATGCTTAGCGAGACATGAAAATGGTCCAATTTACGCACTTATCAAGAGGTCATCCCTATTGCCTCTGATCTGGTGGACTCACTAAACACAAATGCTTTGTTTGTAAATGATGTCTTAGCCAAGGGCACACTCCAACACTATCTGTAAATTAAACAAAAAAAGAGCATTGTGCCTTCATGTTAGATTAATATAAGAAATTAAATGATTAACTTCTCATACTTAAGTATATTAGCAATTTCTTGATAAATTATTTTCACTTTTACTTGAGTAATTGTCTACGGTGTCTTTACTTTTACTCAAGTATGATTATTGGCTACTTTTTTTCATCTCTGATATCCACAAGAAAGTTAACCATTTGGCGCAATGCACTGGTTCTTTACTTGTTTTCTATAAACAATTGAGTAATAAACCCTTGTTTTTTTGGTTATGATAAAGACTTGTGTTAAGCTCATGAGGCATTTATAGACCTATGTTCTTCAAGAATCAAAGTAAATATTAAAATAAAAAAATGTATAATGACCATTGAACTGTTTCCCAAACTTTAGACCGTAGCTTTCGACCAGGGCTGCCCAACCCTCTTCCTGGAGATCTACTGTCCTGTGTGTTTTCAGTCCAACCCTAATTTAACACATTCTACTAATTAGCTGCTCAACAAGACCTTAACTTCTTTGGGACTGGGGGCAGCAGTATTGAGTAGCTTGGATGATTAAGGTGCCCAGAGTAAACTGCCTGCTACTCAGGCCCAAAAGCTAGAATATGCATATAATTAGTAGATTTGGATAGAAAACACTCAAACTTCTAACTGTTTGAATTATGTCTTGAGTATATCAGAACTCATATGGCAGGCAAAAACCTGAGATGAAAATCCAGCCAGGAAGTGGGTAATCTGAGGTTTGTAGTTTAAGTCATTGCCTATCAAATAGTGTCTATGGGGTCATATTGCACTTCCCAAGGCTTCCACTAGATGTCAACAGTCTTTAGAACCTTGTTTCAGGCTTCTACTGTGAAGGAGGAGAGAATGAGAGCTGTTTCACCCAGAGGTCTGGCAGAGTGCCATGAGCTGATCATGCGCGCCCCTGTGAGTTAGCTGCTATCTGTCCCAGGATCCTGCCAGATTCCATTTAGGGGGAGAGACTGGAAAGCCCAGCTAGCCTAGCTGGCTCGGCGGTCTCAAATGGAGGTTGAGACCAGTGTTGCAGGAGCTGCGTTTACTTTACGTTGCTTTGTTCTGGGACAATATGGACCGTGCTGACTTTCAATATAGCAGCTGCTTCCTTGCGGAGGACTACAGGAGCGAAGTAGCTATTCTTAGCCAGCAAGTAGCAAACTTACATAAGCTACTGGGGTCCCCACTCCCATCTTCCACCCCAGTAGCCGGACGCCACTCTGGTGGAAGTTACGCCGCCGTGTCGGGCTCTCCACAGCCGACTGGCCAGTGCTAGGCAGGGTTCTATCTCAGGGAGCTGATCTCGACCCAACCAGCCATGGAGGTATGTCACTCGCTGTGGAAGTCGAAGAAGGCATCCTCTGTCAAGGGTCTCCATGAACTGACACCGACCAGAAACTGCTTTGTCGCCCTGAGTCCAGAGGTTCCGGTGCCGCCTTCCTTGGTGGCTTCCCAATCAAGATCGGATCCGGAGCTACCTGCGTCTTGGTCCTTGGTTCTTTCTCTCAGGTGGCTTCTACCTCGGCTTCAGATCCTTGGAGCTCCCAGCCTCACCAGACCATGAGGCTGCCTGCGAGACCGGCCCATTCAACATCACCAGCTGTCATCATAGGCAGCTCTATGGTGAGAAACCTCTTGTTCCCCAAGGCAAAAACCCTGTGCTACCGAGGAGCACGAGTACAGGACATAAGGCTGCTTCCGACTGTTCTACCACAGATGCTGGGAACTGACACTGTCGAAGTCCATGTGGGGTCAAACGACATCAGGAGGGCTAGCTCGGAACATTTGAAAATGTATTTTAAAGAACTGATTTTAGCATTAAGACGCCAATAAACAGCCAAACATTTCAGGTCCAGTACCATCGTTGGGCCGCGGGTGTGAAAGATTCAGCAGACTACTGGCATTACACATCTGGCTAAAAGACTACTGTAGCTCTGTTAGGGTCACTTTTATTGATCACTTTGACACCTGGAAACGGAAGATACTCTACAGGGATGACGGAGTCCATCCAAATCATCTTGTCTCCTGGACTCTGTCAACACATTTCAAGGCTGCATTGAAACGATGACTGGTAAATGATCCAAGACCAGCTCAGTGCTGCATCAAATGTACATGATCTTAGGGGCATTGGCAAATGCAATGTAATATAATTTATGTATCCCCAAATTGCACCGACTACATCTGTATATCCTACAGCTATTGTAATCATGAGCCTATAAACCAAAGTTACACTGTTAGCACTGAGGCAGTGTGCAATAGTAGGAAGACTACTTTATCCAGCTCACCCTACCTCCTGAACTTTCCAAAAAGCATTAAAAACAGTCAAGCAACCCAGAAAAGTTCTAAAAATAGCTCATATTAACATATGTACAGTTGATGTTGGAACCTTAGCCAAAAGCATTTAAATTCGGTTTGTCACAATTCCTGACATTTAATCCTAGTCAAAATCCCTGTCTTAGGTCAGTTAGGTTCAACACCTTATTTTAAGAATGTGAAATGTCAGAATAATATTTTTTTTATTTCTTTCATCACAGTCCCAGTGGGTCAGAAGTTTACATACTCTCAATTTCGTAGCATTTCTTTTAAATTGTTTGACTTGGGTCAAACGTTTCGGGTAGCCTTCCACAAGCTTACCACAAGTTGGGTGAATTCCGGCCCATTCCTCCTGACAGAGCTGGTGCAACAGTCGGGTTTGCAGGCTTCCTTGCTCGCACACTTTTTCAGTTCTGCCCACAGATTTTCTATAGGAATGAGGTCAGGGCTTTGATGGCCACTCCAATACCTTGACTTTTGTCTTTAAACCATTTTGCCACAACTTTGGAAGTATGCTTGGGGACATTATCCATTTGGAATACCCATTTGCGACCAAGCTTTAACTTCCTGACTGATGTCTTGAGATGTTGCTTCAATATATCCACATAATTTCCCTCCCTCATGATGCCATCTATTTTGTGAAGCGCACCACTCCCTCCTGCAGCAAAGCACCCCCACAACATGACGCTGCCACCCCCGTGCTTCTCGGTTGGGATGGTGTTCTTCAGCCTGCAAGCCACTCCCTTTTTCCTCCAAACATGACTATGGTTATTATGGCCAAACCGTTCTATTTTTGTTTCATCAGACCAGAGGACATTTCTACAAGAAGTACGAACTTTGTCCCGATGTGTAGTTGCAAACCCGTCGTCTGGCTTTGTTTATGGCAGTTTTGGAGCAGTGGCTTCTTCCTTGGTGAGCGGCCTTTCAGGTTATGTCAATATAGGACTCGTTTTACTGTGGATATAGATACTTTTGTACCCGTTTCCTCCAGCATTATCACAAGGTTCTTTGCTGTTCTGGGATTGATATGCACTTGTTGGTCCCATGGTGATTATACTTGCGTACTATCGTTTGTACAGATGAACGTGTTACCTTCAGGCATTTGGAAATTGCTCCCAAGGATGAACCAGACTTGTGGAGGTCTACAATTTCTTTTCTGATGTCTTTGTGCTGATTTGTTTATATTTTCCCATGATGTCAAGCAAAGAAGCACTGAGTTTGAAGGTAGGCCTTGAAATACACTGCTCAAAAAAATAAAGGGAACACTTAAACAACACAATGTAACTCTAAGTCAATCTCACTTGGAACACTACACTTAGGAAGCAACACTGATTGACAAATTTCACATGCTGTTGTGCAAATGGAATAGACAACAGGTGAAAATTATAGGCAATTAGCAAGACACCCCCAATAAAGGAGTGGTTCTGCAGGTGGGGACCACAGACTACTTCTCAGTTCCTATGCTTCCTGGCTGAAGTTTTGGTCACTTGAATGCTGGCGGTGCTTTCACTCTAGTGGTAGCATGAGACGGAGTCTACAACCCACAAAAGTGGCTCAGGTAGTGCAGCTCATCCAGAATGGCACATCAATGCGAGCTGTGGTAAGGTTTGCTGTGTCTGTCAAGCGTAGTGTCCAGAGCATGGAGGCGCTACCAGGAGACAGGCAAGTACATCAGGAGTCGTGGAGGAGGCCGTAGGAGGGCAACAACCCAGCAGCAGGACCGCTACCTCTGCCTTTGTGCAAGGAGGAGCAGGAGGAGCACTGCCAGAGCCCTGCAAAATGACCTCCAGCAGGCCACAAATGTGCATGTCTGCTCAAACGGTCAGAAACAGACTCCATGAGGGTAGTATGAGGGCTGACGTCCACAGGTGGGGGTTGTGCTTACAGCCCAACATCGTGCAGGAAGTTTGGCATTTGCCAGAGAACACCAAGATTGACAAATTCGCCACTGGCGCCCTGTGCTCTTCACAGATGAAAGCAGGTTCACACTGAGCACGTGACAGAGTCTGGAGACGCCGTGGAGAACGTTCTGCTGCCTGCAACATCCTCCAGCATGACTGGTTTGGCGGTGGGTCAGTCATGGTGTGGGGTGGCATTTCTTTGGGGTGCTGCACAGCCCTCCATGTGCTTGCCAGAGGTAGCCTGACTGCCATAAGGTACCGAGATGAGATCCTCAGACCCCTTGTGAGACCATATGCTGGTGCGGTTGGCCCTGGGTTCCTCCTAATGCAAGACTATGCTAGACCTCGTGTGGCTGGAGTGTCAGCAGTTCCTGCAAGAGGAAGGCATTGATGCTATGGACTGGCTCGCCCATTCCCCAGACTTGAATCGAATTGAGCACATCTGGGACATCATGTCTTGCTCTTGGATGCTTTAGTCCAGGTCTGGGAGGAGATCCCTCAGGAGACCATCCGCCACCTCATCAGGAGCATGCCCAGGCGTTGTAGGGAGGTCATACAGGCACGTGGAGGCCACACACACTACTGAGCCTCATTTTGACTTGTTTTAAGGACATTACATTAAAGTTGGATCAGCCTGTAGTGTGGTTTTCCACTTTAACTTTGAGTGTGACTTCAAATCCAGACCTCCATGGGTTGATAAATTTGATTTCCATTGATCAGTTTTGTGTGATTTTGTTGTCAGCACATTCAACTATGTAAAGTATTTAATAAGAATATTTCATTCAGATCTAGGATGTGTTATTTTAGTGTTCCCTTTATTTTTTGGAGCAGTGTACATCCACAGGTACACCTACAATTGACTCAAATGATGTCATGGCTTCCGATGGGATAATTGACATTGTTTTCTGGAAGTTTCCAAGCTGTTTAAAGGCACAGTCAACTTAGTGTATGTGAACTTCTGACCCACTGGAATTGTGATTTAAGTTAAATAATCTGTCTCTAAACAAGTGTTGGAAAAATGTGATGTCCTAACCGACTTGCCGAAACAACTATTTTGTAGTGTTTGGAAAATGAGTTTTAATGTTTCCAACCTAAGTGTAGGTAAACATCTGACTTCAACTGTAGCCTTAGGAACAAGGTCCATGAAGTAAATAACTTGCTTGTAACAGATGCCATTCATATTCTCTCTGACACTCACTTAGATAATACCTTTTTGATACAGTGGTAGCAGTACATTGTTATAATATCTACCGAAAGGACAAATGCCAACGGAGACAGTGTTGCGGTCTATATTCAGAAACACATTCCTGTAAAGCTTGGAGACTATCTAATGTAAAATACTGTTGATGTAATATGGCTACAGGTTCATCTGCCTCACCTAAAGCCCATTATTGTGGGAAGCTGCTGTAGACCACCAAGTGCTAACAGTCAGTATCTGGATAATGTGTGAAATGCTTGATAATGTATGTCAACAAGCTATCATCAAGCTGCCCACTCAGGAAAAAAAACTTCAAACTGTAACCAGTCCCTGCAACCTGGATCAGGTTGTCAGTCAACCTACCAGGGTAGTTACAAACATCACAGGAATTAAATCTTCAACATGTATTGATCACATCTTTACTTATGCTGCAGATATTTGCTTTAAATCGGTATCCAAATCCATAGGATGTAGTAGTCATATCTAGGAAAGTTCCAAGCACTGTGCCTAATAAAGTGTATAGGAGGACATACAATAGTTTTTTGGAGTCATTCATTGATGATGTAAAGAATATTTGCTGGTGTGTAATGAGGAGCAACCAGACACTGCACTCAACACATTTATGAAACCACTACTTATTCCAGTTACTAATAAGCACGCACCCATTAAGAAAATGACTGTAAAAAGGTTAAATCTCCTTGGATTGATGAGGAATTGAGAAGGATGAGGGAAAAGGTATGGCAATTAACTCTGGCAGCCCAACTGATTAGAAAACGTACTGCAAATTTAAGAAATCATGTGACTAGACTAGAAATCTGACTAGAAATCATGTGACTAATAAAAAGAAACTACACAATGAAATAAAGAATGATAGTAAAAAGCTTTTGGGGCACCTTAAATTATATTTTTTGGGGGGAAAAGCGAACTCTGCTCCATTCATTGAATCGGATGGCTCATTCGTCACAAAGCCCACTGATATTGCAAACTACTTTAATGACTATTTCATTGGCAAAATAAGCAAACATAGGAATGACATGCTAGCAACAAACGCTGATGCTACACATCCAAGTATATCAGACCAATTTATGAAAGACAATTGTACTTTTGAATTCCGTAAAGTTAGTGTAGAAGAGGTGAGAATTGTCGATCAACAATGACAAGCCACCTGGGTCTGACAATCTGGATGGAAAATTATAGGATAATAGCACAAGATATTGCCTCTTCAATTTAAGCCTACTAGAGAGCGTGTGCCCTCAGACCTAGATGGAAGCTAAAGTCATTCCTCTACCCAAGAACAGTAAAGCCCCCTTTACCGGCTCAAATTGCTGACCAATCTGCCCGTTACCAACCCGTAGTAAAGTTTTTTTTCTTCTTTTTTTTTCTCCTCTCTCTCCTCCCCTCATATACAAAGCTATTTCACAGTAAACAAATTGACAACAGAATTTCAGCATGCTTATAGGGAAGGACACTCAACAAGCACAGCACTTACACAAATGACTGACTGGCTGAGAGAAATTGATTAATGATTGTGGGGGCTGTCTTGTTAGACTTCAGTGCAGCTTTTGACATTTTATTGATCGTAGTCTGCTGCTGGAAAAACATATGTGTTATGGCTTTACACCCCCTGCTATAATGTGGATAAAGAGTTACTTGTCTAACAGAACAGAGGGTGTTCTTTAATGGAGGCCTCAAATATAATCCAGTTAGAATCAGGAATTCCCCAGGGTAGCTGTTTAGGCCCCTTGCTTTAAAATGTTTTTTTTTTTATTATTATAATTTATTTTTTTATTAGCTACATGCCACTGAGTAAAGCCAGAGTGTATATATGCGGATGACTCAACACTATACATGTCAGATACTACAGCAACTGAAATGACAGCAACACTCCGAGCTGCAGTTAGTTTCAGAGTGGGTGGCAAGGAATAAGTTGGCCCTAAATATTTGTAAAACTAAAAGCATTGTATTTGGAACAAAACACTCACTAAACCTCAACTAAATCTTGTAATAAATGTGGAAATTGAGTAAGTTGAGATTCCTAAACTGCATGGAGTAACACTAGATTGAAAACTGTCATTGTCAAACCATATTGATGCAGTAGTAGCTAAGATGGGGAGAAGTCTGTCTATAATAAAGAAATGCTCTGCCTTAACAATGCTATCAACAAGGCAGGCCTTAGTTTTGTCGCACCTGGACTACTGTTCAGTCATGTGGGCAGGTGCCACAAAGGACTTAGGAAAATTGCAAATGGCACAGAACAGGGCAGCACGGCTGGCCCTTGGATGTACACAGAGAGCTAATATTAATCATATGCATGTCAATCTCTCCTGGCTGAAAGTGGAGGAGAGATTGACTTCATCACTATTTTGATTCATGAGAGAGCTCGGTGCAGTAAACATGTCTGTCTAAACTACTGGCACACAGCTCGGACATCCATGCATACCTCACAAGACATGCCACAAGGTTTCTTCACAGCCCCCAAGTCCAGAACAGACTGGGAGGCGCACAGCACTACATAGAGCCATGACTATATGGAACTCTGTTCCACATCAAGTAACTGACAGGAGCAATAAACTTAGACTTAAAGAACAGCATGGACTGTGAAGCAACACCCATATTGGTGCATATACACACACATACGCACTATACATGAATTTAGTACTGTAGATATGTGGTGGAGTAGGGGGCCTGAGGCACAGAGTGTGTTGTGAAATCTGTGAATGTATTGTAATGTTTTTTTAAATTGTATAAACTGCCTTAATTTTGCTGGACCCCAGCTTCGGCAGCAGCTAATCGGGATCCATAATAAATATGCTAAATTAGGGTTGGACTGAAACTACAGGACAGTAGAGCTCCAAGAGGGTTGTGCAGCCCTGCTTTATGCTATGCTTCATTGAGCTTATCTAATGTAGTAAAAGTTCTGCAATCAATTCTCTTGTCATGGTAATGTGACCACCTTGCTCTGTATTTTCAGCCCAACAGGAGGCACAGAGGGCCTTCTTCTATGTGGAGAAAGCCTTGCAGGACCAGAGGCAGAAGATCATCCAGGCTGAAGGAGAGGCAGAGGCTGCTAAAATGGTGAACTCTGAAGAGGAGACTCTTCTGAACACGCACAGCTAAAACCAGTCCCAAATCTCTTCCTAACCCTTCAATGTTATATATATAAAGGGTCTGGTTAGGTTTAGTGGAAGAACCTCTACAATATTGCTTCCACCTTTTACAGATCTGCAAATATTGAAGGATTTAGGCAAAATTGAGGTTTTAGGGAGTGATTTGGACCAGCTGTTACACATTCCCTTCCCTTGCACTCATGTTGGTCGACCATACAGCTGAGTACACACACTGCTGTATCCATAGACATGGATGTATTATTTTATCTATTTCTATGGCAGCACATCATACTCTTGTGGTTTTTAGGTTAAACACTAGTGTGCTTTTGCTCTTAATTTTAATCTCACAGATGTGTCCAGTCTCCAGTGGTGTATAGATAAGATTTGTGTTACGAAATTCTGGTCGTTTTCCAGAAATCCCATTTGGAAGATTCCCGGAATCAGAATGGAAAAAGCAGGATTTCTGGAAAAAAAGGGAATTCTGGGAAAGTTGCCAGAATTTTGCAACCCTAGATAAGATGGTAATGCTGGATAAAAAGGCATTGCAGGTATGAGACTGTTCATTGATTTGTTGGCAGGGAGTAATGCATCTCCATATTTTGTAAAAGCAATGCTTCATTTGACTTCTCCATATGGATGTTCAGTTGTAGTTCCATCTCAAACAAGATGCCAGAGATCTTTAGTCTCAAAAGTGATGAGCTCCTGTCTACCTTGGGAACTCTACATTATTGTCGCTTTAAGCTCTCTGACCGCTCTGAAGTGTTTGACGAGATCAAATGGATACGACATTTTGCTCACTGACGCTTATTTACGTTTTTAGACGTTTTCAAATACAGCTGATGTCTGTCAGGCTTTATTTTTTTCTCAAATGTTAGGCTAAAATAGAATACACTAAAGGTACCTTCCGTTCACCTTCTTTAAAAATATATATTTTTTAAAACATGAACCATATTGGGTCTATACATCATTGACTAAAGAGAACAAGTGAACTGGGTTTATCCTAATTTCATTCACCCTTTGAAATACCTTTCTGGTGCTTTTAGGACATGTGCGTGCCACATTTAACTGACCCAACTTAATGAGTTGACTAGTGTGATTTGGGATCATGGCTGGATCATAGGCAAAGCCAGAGTCAGACCAGTAAAACCTGCTGGATGTGGACTAGGCTATGCCCTCCGGGGTATATTGAGGTGCCAAGATGGCATACATTAACCCATTTGCATTTTCTTATTTGTGTAACTATAGTTGGGTGAGGCGGTGACAAAGAACCCTGGCTACCTGAAACTCCGGAAGATCCGAGCAGCTCAGAACATTGCCAAGACGGTACGGAAATCCAGCTTTTTGTTAATCGTTCGTAGGCCCTGTTTTTAAATACTTTAAGATTGCATTCTTCGTTCCTCCCTTACCTAATCTGACATGGTGGGATTGGTGAAAGCTATGTGATGAAACCAGTGTTACATCTATCAATTTGTGTGAGATCAGTGAACAAGGTAGGAAGGAAGGGTTGTCAAAAGGGCCATAGTGATTTTTCCTTAGCCCACTAGATGGTGCAAAATGACCACTTTCTAAAGCAGGATGCATCTGGATTTTTATAGTCCTGTAGGCTACATTTGAGTGTAATGAGAAACCATTAGGTCTATTTTTTATTTTTTTTAATTATTTTTTTTACAATGTCTTAGGGCTATCTAAAGGTTTCTGGCAAGGACCTTAACTTGCTTGTGAAAGTTGATGGCTGTTTGTAGTCTGTCCATCCTTTGCCCTGAATCTTTTTGCATATTCTGCAAGTGACTTTGGTCAGGTCTGCTGGCTCACCTTTTTCATTTGGCCTGAAACCTAAAGAACGGCAGAACTTGATGTGCTTTTCTTTCCCACCAAGTCAGCTGTCGTTTTTTCTGATTTAGCGTAAGGCAGGCTGTACTATATTTACTAAGTGAAATCCCGTCACTTCCTCTTTTGTTTTAGTTTTTTACTGTCGGAAAGCAACCTAATTTGAAGAAAAAATATTGCAAATGCGCTTACCCAGATGAGCAAGATGAAATAACAATAGCCTACACTTGATACGTCTATAATATTTGTTTTCAAAAGGTAGGCTAATATCTGAGTATTTTTATGGACAAGAGAAACAGCCCTTCCAATTTGAAAATCATTCTGCAGCCTGGACTAGATTAAAACACAACTTTACCTAACACTGTTTTGAACAATTATTTAATTAGATTGTTTGTGTATTGTAACCATTTGAATAAGAATGACATTACAGTGGGGCAAAAAAGTATTTAGTCAGCCACCAATTGTGCAAGTTCTCCCACTTAAAAAGCGGAGGCCTGTAATTTTCATCATAGGTACACTTCAACTATGACAGACAAAATGAAAAAAATCAGAATCACATTGTAGGATTTTTAATTAATTGATTTGCAAATTATGGTGGAAAATAAGTATTTGGTCACCTACAAACAAGCAAGATTTCTGGCTTTCACAGACCTGTAACAACTTCTATAAGAGGCTCCTCTGTCCTCCACTTGTTATCAGTATAAAAGACACCTGTCCACAACCTCAAACAGTCACACTCCAAACTCTACTATGGCCAAGACCAAAGAGCTGTCAAAGGACACCAGAAACAAAATTGTAGACCTGCACCAGGCTGGGAAGACTGAATCTGCAATAGGTAAGCAGTTTGGTTTGAAGAAGTCAACTGTGGGAGCAATTATTAGGAAATGGAAGATATACAAGACCACTGATAATCTCCCTCGATCTGGGGCTCCACGCAATATCTCACACCGTGGGGTCAAAATGATCACAAGAACGGTGAGCAAAAATCCCAGAACCACACGGGGGGACTTAGTGAATGACCTGCAGAGAGCTGGGACCAAAGTAACAAAGCCTACCATCAGTAACACGCCACCAGGGACTCAAATCCTGCAGTGCCAGACGTGTCCCCCTGCTTAAGCCAGTACATGTCCAGGCCATTCTGAAGTTTGCTAGAGAGCATTTTGATGATCCAGAAGAAGATTGGGAGAATGTAATATGGTCAGATGCAACCAAAATATAACTTTTTGGTAAAAACTCAACTCGTTGTGTTTGGAGGACAAAGAGTGCTGAGTTGCATCCAAAGAACACCATACCTACTGTGAAGCATGGGGGTGGAAACATCATGCTTTGGGTCTGTTTTTCTGCAAAGGGACCAGGACGACTGATCCGTGTAAAGGAAAGAATGATTGGGTTCATGTATCGTGAGATTGAGTGAAAACCTCCTTCCATCAGCAAGGGCATTGAAGATGAAACGTGGCTGGGTCTTTCAGCATGACAATGATCCCAAACACACCGCTTGGGCAACGAAGGAGTGGCTTCGTAAGAAGCATTTCAAGGTCCTGGAGTGGCCTAGCCAGTCTCCAGATCTCAACCCCATAGAAAATCTTTGGAGGGAGTTGAAGGTCCGTGTTGCCCAGCAACAGCCCCAAAACATCACTGCTCTAGAGATCTGCATGGAGGAATGGGCCAAAATACCAGCAACAGTGTGTGAAAACCTTGTGAAGACTTACAGAAAACGTTTGACCTCTGTCATTGCCAACTAAGGGTATATAAAGTATTGAGAAACTTTTGTTATTGACCAAATACTTATTTTCCACCATAATTTGCAAATAAATTCATTAAAAATCCTACATTTTTTCTCATTTTGTCTGTCATAGTTGAAGTGTACCTATGAAAATTACAGGCCTATCATCTTTTTAAATGGGAGAACTTGCACAATTGGTGGCTGACTAAATACTTTTTTGCCCCACTTTATGCACCAAATAACAGTTCTGATATAACCAATGAGTCCTTTTAAATTGTGTTCTTCCTGCAAATTATCCCCTCTGTGTGCAACAAATAATGTTTTTTTTTTTTACGATACAATCGTAGATCCACGCTGTTTGGACAGGACGTTGGGACAATGTCATTCCAGACATTGCCCAATCCTACTGACTGTGTCTGATCTCCAGGTGGCGACATCGCAGAATAAGGTGTACCTGAGTGCAGATAACCTAGTGTTGAACCTCCAGGACAACACAAGCAACAGCTTCAGCAAGTAGGTTCCCTTCTGTTCCCCTAATACTGTTTCCTATTTACCTGGGTCGTGTTCATTAGGCACCAAATAGAAGACAACAGGGTGGAATTACTTAGACTTGTCCAATAAGAAACGCTCCTTGTTTTTCGTGTTGTAAAACTTTTTCCATTGTGTGCCCTAATTTATTTATTTTATTTGTATAATAGCACTTTGGTTTAGTTTTAGTCTCAAAGTGCATTAAATTATAAAGCATATTAAAAATGAAAATATAACAAAACAAGAAATATGACAATATAAGACTGATGTACACAGTTGACAAAAGGGGAAAGGTGGGCCAGGGGTAAGCCTTAAAGGTTCAGTGTAGTCAAATGTGATTTCCCTGTGTTTTTAAATATATTTACACTGAGGTTGGAATAATTCTGTGATATTGTGAAAGTTATGATGATGCCCTTTTAGTATAAGAGCTTTTTGAAAAGACACTGAAATATCAGCCTGTTTTGGTGGGATGGTGTTTTGACCTGCCTGGTGACATAACCAGGTGGTAAAGTAGTTAATAAACCAATAACAAAGTCCGTTAAGTCTCTGCTAATAACAGCTATTTTTCGGTTTTCCCTTTCCCTACTCAGACCACTCCCAGAGAGTCCTAGCAAAATTCTTGCTTGAGAAATTTCTCTTTGCTAAGAAGCTATTTCTATTTTTTATTTAAATAATTTAAATTGAAAGCAATCATTGGCATGGTACTTAATTGTTACCCATAAATGATTCGATTTTTGAGATGAAAACGGCTGCATTGGACCTACTTTAAATGCCCCAACAGTTTGAGCAGGTTGGGAGAAATAGGCTGGACGAGCCCTGAGATTATCAGCAAGGCTGTTCAAGAGACGCTTCCAGAGATTGAGGGAGAATTGAAGACCCCTGAGACAGCCAGTGTTCCTGTGATGCTTCCAGGGATTGAGGAACAACACTTCTCGAAGAGCCCTGATATTGTCAGCATGGCTGTTCCAAAGATTGAGGAGGAACATGAATTGAAGTTCCATGAGATGGTCGTTGTTCCAGAGACATGGAGTGAGGCGGGAGAATACCTGGTCCCCCATATTGCGGCGGCGGGTCCTGGGGACGTGGCGCAAAATGGCGAGGCTTGAATGTAGGGTGCGTGGATGGGGAGGGGTTAAGACAATTTCTTACCCAATGGTGAAGAGAGAGTACTGGTAAAATGCATGGGAAAGAATAATTATTTGATCAACTAAAATATATACAAAGAATATCATCAAACTGTCTGATTGCTTGTGAACGGCCTTGTCTTAAAATGTAGGTTTCCTCTTTTTATTGATATGCTTTTTCTCATTTTTTTCCAGTTTATCGTTGCCAAGGTAAAGGGAAAGCGTCCCTGAAGAGTGTGCATTCCGTATCTTCAATTTGAGCCATCTCTACACATTATACCTCTTCGCCACACAGTGGTTTTCAACACTGGTCCTGGAAGACCCGTATGCGTACAGGTTTTTCTGTCTAGTCATTCACTTGAATTATGTTATGTTCAATTTCTCTTTGAAATGGCTTTCCACATATGGTATCATGTTACAGTTGCCTGGCTTTACCTCGTATTTAAATGTAATGATGTACAGATGAATAGAAACCGGATTGTGCCGGGGTACTCACAGACCAGCACAAAGGAGCACTTATTTGTTTCTACAAAGTGTATCTCCTTGTCACAGTGCCTAGCTCTTGGCCTGTATTCACAGAGCCTCAGAGTTGGTGTGCTGATACACAGTAGCATTAGTTTTAGATTATATAGAAAGAGAGCGCTGATCTAAGATCAGGTCCTCTTCTCCAATATGCTTTTTGGATGTGGGCCCTGGTTTGAGTTAACAACTCCATAGTGGCACGAAATCAACTAACTACACAGCAGGTGCAACCCAGTGGTTCTTACACTCCAAGTGTCATCACCACCCTGCCTTTATATTATTTAGTTCAATTTAGATGTGACAACATCATGCATCGGAGAACCATCCATAGAGTCCTACTCTGACATTGCTAGGAGACGGGCTCCTCCGTACTTTTACTATATTTGAGTTCTGTAACACTCAACATAAGCAGTTTTTGTCCTGGATATACCTGTTGAAAGTGTCATGCCGGATCTTCACGAAGTGTCGTGAATAAATACCAATGAATCTTAATGTCCTGTGTCACGAAAAACAATGTTACACCAGTGTAATACATCTAATTGTAATGCAAATATTTATTTTCTTTGGTTCATGTTCCACCCCCCCCCCCCCCCCCCTCTCATTTACATTTTTTTTTCTTCACTGCATTTCAAACTATTTGTTCATCTTTGCTCGAGGAAAAAGGTCTTCATTACTGTGTTCGTAATCCTAACTAGAGGCCGAAGCACTCTCATTGGGTTTGAATAAATACATGTTTTTGGATCACAACAGCGTCTACGTGATCTCTAACGTCAGACTTGATACAAAACTGTTTAATCCCATATGCACAATAATATCAGACTGTCATGATACCATGCAACATTTGCAGCAGTGTGTTCCATAACCCTTATACTGGCTGCTTTAACACATTTGGGCGTAGCAGATGCTAGGTTTGGGCGATATATCAGGTATTTTGAAATACTGATGGTATAAATTTCAATATCGTTTAAGCTGTTAGAGGAGTTGATCCTGGTTCGATAACACTGTCTTCCTTGAGCTCGTTAATAGTAGAATGTTAATATCTGAAGATGGCAGAAAGGCTTGTCTCTTTTTGGCAATGACAGAGTGGAATGTTAGTTAAAAAGACTGGTACCCAGACAAGACATTCAATCCACTCCTGGATCAAGATCCCTGTTGCCTAAAATTGTGTGCACTTCCAGTAATACCGTTTACCCCAGTATTGTACAGAAATGCTACGACTATTAAATTCTGGATACTGCCCAACCCTATCAGATGCCATAATGTGATTTATTTTTTAAATTAATTTTTAAAAAATTTGTAGAGCAAAACATTTGAGTGGGCATGCCCCCTTGTAGAAGATGGTGATCTGTGAAACTCACTCTTAGCCTGAAGTGTCGCCCATTGCGCCGTTGAAAAGACCGTTTTTAATAGCGCGGTGGGTTGGAACACTTCAGGAGGGTGGTCTAGTGTTTGGGAGACAGAGGTCCTGAGTTGGTGTCTCTGTATGAGCTGAATCAAGGGGACGCTGCAGCGTGAAGTCCTTTACACAGGCTGCTTTTATTACACTGGCTACTATTTAATCGATTTCAGATCTAATTGTCACTATTGACCCTGTGATATTTTAGTAGTACTTTTCACACCCTTAAAGGGTGACACTTCCTGATTTGGCTTTGTTTTTAGATTGGGTTCATTAAGAAATACTAGCAGCCATGACAAAATACAAAAGTGAGTTTTCGGGGTGTGGTTTGATGTGTTCGGCAGGTGGGAAGAGTTAGCCAAATTATTTCGGCAATTCGCTTCATCTGGCTGGTGTGCGACCATGGCAAAGTTGGTTTCACTTAGGCTATCCAAAGTGAAATCAATCTCCATGGCTAGTTAAGAACCGTCAATAAATTACACCATGTAAATGAGACTTATGTTGCACACCTTTTTAGTTCTCATTAAGTTCTTTCAATATTTGTATATATTATATTTCTACAATTTAGTTGGTTTGATTTTTAAATCATTGGAATTTTTGAATATTGTTCCATGTACATTGTGTAATTTACCTTAACTTAGCACGTTGGTGATATCCAAATGTACCACAGGCATTACGATTGGGTCACATGCAGCTACGAGTTGATGATTACTTGTGGGCAGGTTTGACGCAAACCCAACCTTCATTTACAGTCATGACCACAAGTCTCTCAACTCAGTTTAGCATGAGACTGACTTCATGATCAAAATATTCCTATTTACATTTTGTAGCAAAATTTGACAGTTGAATAAATGTTCCTTGTGCATATTGATGCCACAGTCTTTTCTACATGAGAAGTTGGTTTTTATGGGCAGTTGCTCTATAAAGGCATAGTTCATTGATTGTCTGGTTAGAAAATGCTTACATTAGCTGTTTGGGGCTAGTTCAACAAAAACCAGAGTGGGTTGCAGTCTCTCCTTGTCCTTAGACTGCTTTCAATATAAGGAAATAAATGTAGACATTTGGCTGAACTATCCCTAAAGCCATTGTTTCCTCAACTCGGTCCAAGGGGTTCATGCTTTTGTCCTAGCACTACACAGCTGATTCTCAAATAATCAATGCTTGATGATTAGTTGGTTATTTGATACAGCTGTGTAGTGCTAGGGCCAAAATGTGCACCCCTTGCGGTCCCGAGGACCGAGTTTGGGAAACACTGCCTTAAGGCATACTATACTGAACTAAAAATGAGGGGGGAAAACGATGTAATGTATTTTAGAATAAGGCTGTAACGTAACAAAATATGGATAAAGTCCAGGGGTCTGAATACTTTCTGAATGCACTGTAGGTGGTGGGCTGTAGCAAGCTATCTGCTATAGTTTTTCAGATTGATCTCGGTCAAGGGAGGAGCTTGTTTTTACATATAGTGTATTTATTTATTCTGAACACACTTCTGTTTGTTGGCAATGTTGATTCTTGCAAATCTTTTCAAAATACTTACTTTTATGGCAAACGCCGCCGAGTAATCAACTGTAAACCAATGAAATCTTGTGTACTATCATGGTACTCTCTCTGCTGATCACGTCTGATCACGTTATCCGTATCTAAGGTAGTAGACAGCTGGTGACATCTCGAGAGGGATCTCCGTCCAACAAAATACTATCAAGGTAAGAGATTTATCACTAGCTCCTATATCATTCCGGGAAAAGAAGCATGTTAGCTTTGTTTATTCCAAGAAATAATTTAAGACCACAAAAATGTATAGGACAAGTAGTGTAAATCTGATACAGTCATCAAGGCAGGACCCAAACATTTCAGTTCCTACTGACAAATGAGAAATGCCACAAAACAGCTGTTTTTCTGAGCATTCTTTCAAATGATTAGGACATGTAAACAGCTTAATCGACATTTCAGGGGTGTATTTGATCTGTGCATTTGCTAGCACCGGTTGCACAAGCCTCCATCTCTTTGTTGTGAGTTCTGAAAAACTGAAAGTATGCATCTTAGAAAGTTTTCACATACAAACTTTATATGTTCGATCTCAGAATCAAATAGGCTTTGCAAAAATAACATGGTCACTCACTGTGGTAGAACATTTATTTTGATTGGTGATTTTCTGCATTTATGCATTCACAAGTCCCATCAGGTAGCCTGATTTCAGATGTATCCATGTAAACAGGATTATTAGGGAAATCGTCAAATAGCATAGCTAAGCAGGGCTGGTCTTGGTTAAAACACTGGATGGGAGGCCAAAGGGTATCTGTAGATCAATTCTTTCAGTAAGAGGTGCTGCCCAGCCTATAGTTTTTTTTCTGATAGTGGATATAACGTTGAAGATCTGATGTTTGTAAGGTACAAATTCAACATATTTATACAAGGTTTGTCTATGTTGACATAATTCTGTAGTTGAAATTTCACCCTCAAAATTTCACCCCCAAACAACAGTTGATTACTTTTTTCAAATATGAAACCGGAAGTACCCGCAATTCACTCCATTGAGAAATGGTCACCAGAATCAGAGTGTATGCTATAGGACTGCTTGGCTGGCGCTGATTAGAATATGTTAAGAGACTCCGTCAAAAACATTGATTAGCTAACCACCTCCGTCACCGGCTTCATTAGAAAATACATTGGCGACGTTGTACCCACGGTGAAGGTTTGCTGCTTCCCTAATCAAAAGCCCTGGATTAACACACAGGTTGGTGATAAACTAAAGAACAGGGCAACCGCACACGGAGCTATTATAGACAACCCTGACGCTATGGCCGAGGACAGGAATAAGTACAAGAAGTCCTGCTATGGGACAATACCAGAATAAGTACAAGAAGTCCTGCTATGGGACAATATAGGAATAAGGAGGAATCATGCCAGCCACATGTGGCAGGGGCTACAGTCGGTTACGGATTACAAAGGAAGACCAAACCGTGATCTGCCCAATGATGCCTCTCTACCAGACAAACTCAATGCATTTTATGCATGCTATGCCAACAACATCGAGCGTGCATTTCAAATAACAGGTGTGCCTTTTAAAAGTTTATTTGTGGAATTTCTTTCCTTAATGCGTTTGAGCCAATCAGTTTGGTATATAGGTATGGTTGGTATATAAAAAATAGCCCTATTTCGTAAAAGACCAAGTCCATATTATGGCAAGAACAGCTCAAATAAGCAGAGAGAAACGACAGTCCATCATTACTTTAACATATGAAGGTCAGTCAATCCGGAAAATCTCAAGAACATTGAAAGTTTATTCAAGTGCAGTCGCAAAATCCATCAAGTGCTATCATCAAACTGGCTCTCATGAGGACCACGAAAGGAAGACCAAGAGTTACCTCTGCTGCAGAGGATAAGTTCATTAAAATTACCAGCCTCAGAAATCGGCAATTAACTGCACCTCCGATTGCAGACCAAATAAATGCATCACATTGTTCAAGTAATAGACACATCTCAACATTAACTGTGAATGTTGTGAACTGTGAATGTTGACCTGTCTAAAGGTCTTACTCACGCTCTCCGCAGCCGATGTAAGTCCTATAGACAGATCAACATTCACAATACCGCATGGCCATACGCATTACCAGGACGTGTACTGTGAGCATGCGCTGACCAACTGGCAAGTGTCTTCACTGACATTTTCAACCTCTCCCTGTCAGAGTCTGTAATACCAACATGTTTTAAGCAGACCACCATATTCCCTGTGCCCAAGAACACTAAGGTAACCTGCCTAAATGACTACCGACCCGTAGCACTCACGTCTATAGCCATGAAATGCTTTGAAAGGCTGGTCAAGGCTCACATCAACACCATCATCCCAGAAACCCTAGACCAACTCCAATCTCTATTGCACTCCACACTGCCCTTTCCCACCTGGACAAAAGGAAAACCTATGTGAGAATGCTATTCATTGACTACAGCTCTGCGTTCAACACCATAGTGCCCTCAAAGCTCATCAATAAGCTAAGGACCCTGGGACTAAACACCTCCCTCTGCAACTGGATCCTGGACTTCCTGACGGGCCGCCCCCAGGTGGTAAGGGTAGGTAACAACACATCCGCCATGCTGCTCCTAAACACGGGCCCCACAGGGGTGCGTGCTCAGCCCTCTTCTGTACTCCCTATTCACTCATAACTGCACGGCCAGGCACAACTCAAACACCATTATTATATTGGCCGATGACACAACAGTGGTAGGCCTGATCACTGACAACAACTAGACGGCCAGTAGCGAGGAGGTCCGAGACCTGGCTGTGTGGTGCCAGGACAACAACCCCTACCTCAACGTGATCAAGACAAAGGAGATGATTGTGGACTACAGAAAAAAGAGGACCGAGCATGCCCCCATTCTCATCGACGGGGCTGCAGTGGGAGCAGGTTGTGAGCTTCAAGTTCCTTGGTGTTACACATCACCAACAAACTAACATGGTCCAAGCACACCAAGACAGTTGTCAAATCAAAGTTTATTTGTCACGTGCTGAATACAACAGGTGTAGACCTTACAGTGAAATGTTTACTTACAGGCTCTAACCAATAGTGCAAAAAAATTATGTGAACAATAGGTAGGTAAAGAAATAAAACAACAGTAAAAAGACAGGCTATATACAGTAGCGAGGCTATAGAAATAGCAAGGCTACATACAGACACCGGTTAGTCAGGCTGATTGAGGTAGTATGTACATGTAGATATGGTTAAAGTGACTGCAAATATGATGAACAGAGAGTAGCAGTAGCGTAAAAGAGGGGTTGGCGGGTGGTGGGTGAGACACAATGCAGATAGCCCGGTTAGCCAATGTGCAGGAGCACTGGTTGGTTGGCCCAATTGAGGTAGTATGTACATTAATGTATAGTTAAAGTGACTATGCATATATGATAAACAGAGAGTAGCAGCAGCGTAAAAACAGGAGTTGGGGGGGGGGGGGGGGGGGGGCACGCAATGCAAATAGTCCTGGTAGCCGTTTGATTACCTGTTCAGGAGTCTTATGGCTTGGGGGTAAAAACTGTTGAGAAGCCTTTTTGTCCTAGACTTGGCACTCCGGTACTGCTTGCCATGCGGTAGTAGAGAGAACAGTCTATGACTGGGGTGGTTGGGGTCTTTGACAATTTTTAGGGCCTTCCTCTGACACTGCCTGGTGTAGAGGTCCTGGATGGCAGGCAGCTTAGCCCCAGTGATGTACTGGGCGTGCGCACTACCCTCTGTCGAGCAATTGCCGTACCAGACAGTGATGCAACCAGGATGCTCTCAATGTTGCAGCTGTAGAACCTTTTGAGGATCTCAGGAGCCAAGCCAAATATGTTTAGTTTTGCTGAGGGGGAATAGGCTTTGTCGTGCCCTCTTCACGACTGTCTTGGTGTGTTTGGACCATTCTAGTTTGTTGTTGATTTGGACACCAAGGAACTTGAAGCTCTCAACCTGCTCCACTACAGCCCCGTCGATGAGAATGGGGGCGTGCTCGGTCCTCCTTTTCCTGTAGTCCACAATCATCTCTTTAGTGTTGGTTACATTGAGGGATAGGTTGCTATTCTGGCACCACCGGGCCATGTTTCTGACTTCCTCCCTATAGGCTGTCTCGTCGTTGTCGGTGATCAGGCCTACCACTGTTGTGTCATCTGCAAACTTAATGATGGTGTTGGAGTCATGCCTGGCCATGCAGTCGTGGGTGAACAGGAAGTACAGGAGAGGACTGAGCAAGCACCCCTGGGGAGCTCCAGTATTGAGGATCAGAGTGTTGCTACCTACCCTCACCACCAGCTGTAGTCAATGAATAGCATTCTCACATAAGTGTTCCTTTTGTCCAAGTGGGAATGGGCAGTGTGGAGTGCAATAGAGATGGCATCATCTGTGGATCTGTTTGGGCGGTATCCAAATTGGATTGGGTCTAGGGTTTCTAGGATAATGGTGTTGATGTGAGCCATTACCAACCTTTCAAAGCACTTCATGGCTACACGCGTGAGTGCTACGGGTCTGTAGTCATTTAGTTAGGTTGCCTTTGTGTTCTTGGGCACAGGGACTATGATGGTCTGCTTGAAACATGTTGGTATTACAGACTCAATCAGGGACATGTTGAAAATGTCAGTGAATACACCTGCCAGTTGGTCAGCGCATGCCCGGAGCACACGTCCTGGTAATCCGTCTGGCCCCGCAGCCTTGTGTATGTTGACCTGTTTAAAGGTCTTACTCAGGTCGGCTACGGAGAGCGTGATCACACAGTCATCCGGAACAGCTGATGCTCTCATGCATGCGTCAGTGTTGCTTGCTTCGAAGCGAGCATAGAAGTGATTTAGCTCGTCTGGTAGGCTCGTGTCACTGGGCAGCTCGCGGCTGTGCTTCCCTTTGTCTAATAGTTTGCAAGCCCTGCCACATAAGACGAGTGTCGGAGCCGGTGTAGCATGATTCAATCTTAGCCCTGTATTGACGCTTTGCCTGTTTGATGGTTCGTCGCAGGGCATAGCAGGATTTCTTGTAAGCTTCCAGGTTAGAGTCCCGCACTTGGAAAGCGGCAGCTCTACCCTTTTGCTCAGTGCAAATGTTTCCTGTATGGCTTCTGGTTGGGGTATGTACGTACAGTCACTGTGGGGACAACGTCCTCAAACACTTATTGATGAAGCCAGTGACTGATGTGGTGTACTCCTCAATGCCATGAGGAGTACACCACATGGAATATGTTCCAGTCTGTGATCGCAAAACAATCCTGTAGTTTAGCATCTGCATCTGTGACCGAGTCACTGGTGCTTCCTGCTTTAATTTTTGCTTGTAAGCAGGAATCAGGAGGATAGAGTTGTGGTCGGATTTGCCAACTGGAGGGCTAGTGAGTGCTTTGTACGTGTCTCTGTGTGTGGAGTACAGGTGATCTAGAAAAAACAATCCCTTTGGTTGCACATTTAACATGTTGATGGAAATTTGGAAGAACTGATTTAAGCGGGCACGAAAAAACATGTTCCCCGTCAGGAGACTGAAAAGATTTGGCATGGGTCTCAGATCCTCAAAAGGTTCTACAGCTGCACCATCGAGAGCATCAAGACTGGTTGCATCGCTGCCTGCTATGGCAACTGCTCGGCCTTCAATCGCAAGGCACTACAGAGTGTAGTGCGAACGGCCCAATACATCACTGGGGCCAAGCTTCCTGCCATCCAGGACCTCTATACCAGGCGGTGTCAGAGGAAGGCCCTAAATATTGTCAAAGACTCCAGCCACCCTAGTCATAAACTGTTCTCTCTGCTACCGCACAGCAAGCGGTACCAGAGCGCCATGTCTAGTTCCAAGAGGCTTCAAAACAGCTTCTACCCCCAAGCCATAAGACTCCTGAACATCTAGTCAAATGGCTACCCAGACTATTTGCATTGCCCCCCCACCCCCTATCCACACCACTGCCACTCTGTTATCATCAATGCATAGTCAATTTAATAACTCTACCTGCATGTACATACTACCTCAACTAACCGGTGCCCCCGCACATTGACTCTGTACCGGCACCTGTATATATATATATTTTTTTTTACTGTTTTACTTTAATTACTTTTATCTCTTATTCTTTTTTTTTCTTTTTTAAAAATTTGACCCCTTTTTCGTGGTATCTAATTGTTAGTAGCTACTATCTTGTCTCATCGCTACAACTCCCGTACGGGCTCGTGAGAGACGAAGGTTGAAAGTCATGCGTCCTCCGATACACAACCCAACCAAGCCGCACTGCTTCTTAACACAGCGCGCATCCAATCCGGAGGCCAGCCGCACCAATGTGTTGGAGGAAATACCGTGCACCTGGCAACCTTGGTTAGCATGCACTGCGCCCGGCCCGCCACAGGAGTCGCTGGTGCGCGATGAGACAAGGATATCCCTACCGGCCAAACCCTCCCTAACCTGGACGACGCTAGGCCAATTGTGCATCGCCTCACGGACCTCTCTTATTCTTATCCGTATTTATTTTTTTAAGCTGCACTGTTGTTTAGGGGCTCGTAGATAAGCATTTCACTGTAAAGTTCTACAGCTGTTGTATTTGTCGCATGTGACTCATAAAGTTTGATTTAATTTGAACTGTTCAGAGGAGACTGAGTGAATCAGGCCTTCATGGTCGAATTTCTGCAAAGAAACCATGACTAAAGGACACCAATAAGAAGACTTGCTTGGGCCAAAAACACAAGCAATTGACATTAGATGGAAATTAAATGAGATTTTTGGTTCCAACCGCTGTGTCTTTGTGAGACGCAGAGTATTTATTTATTTTTTAATTTGGACTTTATTTAACTAGGCAAGTCAACTAAGAAAAAGTTCTTATTTACAATGATGGCCTAAACCGGCCAAAACCAGGATGATGCTGGACCAATTGTGCACCGCCCTATGGGACTCCCAATCACAGCCGTTTGTGATAGTCTGGATTGAAACCAGGGTGTCTGTAGTGACGCCTCTAACACTGAGATGCAGTGCCTTAGACCGATGTGCCACTCGGGAGTAGGTGAATGGATGATCTCTGCATTTGTGTTTCTCATCATGAAGCATGGAGGAGGTGATGGTGTTGGGGCTCTTTACTGGTGACACCGTCTGTAGTTTATTTAGAATGCAAGGCACACTTAACCAGCATGGCTACCACAGCATTCTGCAGCGATACCCCATCCCATTTGGTTTGGGCTTAGTGGGACAATCATTTGTATTTTAACAGGACAATGACCCAACACACACCTACAGGCTGTGTAAGGGCTATTTGACCAAGAAGGAGAGTGATGGGGAGCTGCATCAGATGACCTGGCCTCCACAATCACCTGACCTCAACACAATTGAGATGGTTTGGGATGAGTTGGACTGCAGAGTAAAGGAAAAGCATCCAACAAGTGCTCGCATTATGTGGGAACTCCTTCAAGACTGTTGGAAAAGCATTCCAGGTGACTACCTCATGAAGTAGGTTGAGAGAATGCCAAGAATGTGCAAAGCTTTCATCAAGGCAAATGGTGGCTACTTTGAAGAATCTAAAATGTAAAATGACACTTTTTTGGTTACTACATGATTCCATATGTGTTATTTTATAGTTTTGATGTCTTCACTATAATTTTACAATGTAGAAAATAGTAAAAATAAATAAAACCCCTTGAATGAGTATTAAGTGTCCAAACGTTTAACTGTTTTGTACAGATAATTATCAGACTCGGGTTACAAACGCTGGTAAACACTCAAATACATTTCGTTAAAAACAATCGACAAAAGTAGTGCATTGGGCCTTTACTAGTCTTGTAGTAGAGGACCAATTTACATGTCTTCAAGGCGAGCAATCGTTATTTTATTGTTGCAATGTTTAGAATCCTGTTGACCTTGAACGTGGAGATTCATTTCCGGGTTATGTTTTTTCATGGCCTTCAAAATAAATGCCCTCTATAATTGAAAACGTGTATTTGTTCAATAAATAGGCTAAAATATTTGCATGATGAATAAAGTTATTGTAACTATAAGGTACAAATGCACTTTGTGTGGTTGATCGCTTTTTAATTTGATTTCCGGTAGTAACTTTTTTTTCTGCCTCAAACTTCCGACGAATTGTTTACGACTAGAACGTTTACCGCTTTTGTCAAATTAACGTCAGAGTTGATTTTTCGTCGCAAATAAAAGGCAAACTTACGTATTGACATTGTTGTGCTTTTTACTTACATTTTCCAATAACTGGATCCCTTCTAACCATTACCAACTGATGTTTTTTTATATATGATATGGCGCTACCGGCTGTCAATCGTGCGCTCTTTGCTAATAGGAGTCAAATACAACTATTTATTTCAGAGGTCTTACGCAACCTGTCATTAAGTAGCCGATTCAATTTTAAGACACAATCATTGCAATGTCTGAAAACGGTGACTTCTCAATCTAATGCTGTTACGGTGCACAGAAGGTCACAGCTATACCGGCGGACATGCGAAAGCAATGGGGATGAAAATAGTCGTGCTACGAGTAACTGGACTTATGCAATGTGGAGTGCAATTGGTAAGTAAGTTATTGTCATGTTAGATATGTTACAGTACTCTTCCTTAGTGGGTGTCATTGTCAGTATTTTAAATTGCAGTCAAAAGGCTATCATCAATTATCTTTTCCATTGCTGTGCATATGATTTGCGTAGCTATGAGTGCTTCATGAAATGCAATTACAAGAACATGTATTTCTACATGTGAATACTCATAACCGGCCATTTACGTCATTAAGTGACATGAATGTTTTATAATGCATCCCTCCCTCTCCTTCGTGATAGCGTTTTCTCTCTTCAGCAAAGCTGAGGAGGACACCAGAACTGAGGCTCAGAAGAAAGAAGATGAGATCATTTTACTTTTGAAGAGAGCCAAGGTAGTTAATTGTCATCCTGTAGGCAACTCTTCAATTTAGTTTTTTTTAGCAGTCATCTAAACAAGAGGGCTACAGTAGCACGTAGCCCTTGATCATGACTCTGTTAAATTACATTGCACATAAGTCATTGGACGAAGGTGTCTTATGTATGAGGGAGTTATGTTAAGATCCCAGACGCTCAATCTGAACATTAACACACGCCGCTTGCGGTACGGTTTTGGGAGCATAAGGACCTTGTAAAAATAAAATAAAAATACCTAAAGGTTAAATTGATACACTCCTTGGTAGTGTTCTCCATGTTACTTGTTCATGAAAACAGACATAAGACGAGGTAACCACCTGTACTAATTAGCTATCGGAGCAAGCTAGAACATTTGTCTGTAAGCCAACTCGGGAAGTGTAGCGGAAATGTACACTGAACAAAAATATAAACCCATGTTTCATGAGCTGAAATAAAAGATCCCCGAAATGTTCCATGCGCACAAAAAGCTTATTTCTCTAAAATGTTGTGCACAAGCTTGTTTGTATCCATGTTAGTATTTCTCCTTTGTCAAGATAACCCATTCACCTGACAGGTGTGCAATAGATGTCTCAAGTTTTTAGGGAGCGTGCAATTGGCATGGTGGCTGCAGGAATGTCCACCAGAGCTGTTGCCAGAGAATTACATTTTCGTTTCTCTACCATAAGCCGCCTCCATCGTTGTTTTAGAGAATTTGGAAGTATGTCCAACCTGCCTCACAACTGTAGACCACGTGTATGGCGCCGTGTGGGCGAGTGGTTTGCTAATGTCAACCTTGTGAATAGAGTGCCCCATGTTGGCGGTGGGTTTATGGTATGGGCAGGCATAAGCTACGGACAACGAACACAATTGCATGTTATCAATGGCCATTTTAGAGCATTAAAAATACAGTGATGAGATCCTGAGGCCCATGTTTTATTTAAACACGGTATTTTTGATATCTGTAATCCCAGCATTATGAAATCCATAGATTAGGGCCTAATGAAATCATTTCAATTGAGTAATTTCCTCATATAAACTGTAACTCGGTAAAATCAATTAAATTGTTGTGTGTTGCGTTTTTATATTTTTGTTCAGTGTAGTTTCCTCGGATGGAGGCAACCATAGCTATATGGACCTGTGCAAATCTGCAATAGTAAGTGTATTTTTTTATTTTAATTGAAGGATTCTTTCTCACTGATGAAAGATAAGGACCATATGTTTCGAAAGCTGTATCGCAAGCGATTTATCATTGATGTTTCTAAATGTTAAAACACAGATTCAGAATTGTAGTTCACATGAGCCAGTTGTGGGCGACGCTAATGGCTGAAAACTGTAGGGAGAAGGCAGAATGCCACCTAGAGTTTGAGAGCTGCACTACCGGTCAAAAGTTTTAGAACACCTACTCATTCAATAGTTTTTCTTTAGTTTTACTATTCTCTATATTGTAAAATAATAGTGAAGACATCACAACTATGAAATAACACATATGGAATCATGTAATAACCAAAAAAGTGTTAAACAAATCAAGATATTTGAGATTCTTCAAATAGCCACCCTTTGTCTTGGTGACAGCTTTGCACACTCTTGGCATTCTCTCAACCAGCTTTGAGGTAGTCACCTGGAATACATTTCAATAAACATGTGTGCCTTGTTAAAAGTTAATTAATGCGTTTGAGCCAGTAAGTTGTGCTGTGACATGGTAGGGGGAGTATACAGAAGATAGCCCTATTTGGTTAAAGACCAAGTCCATATTATGGCAAGAACAGCTCAAATAAGCAAAGAGAAATGACATATCATCATTACTTTAAGACATGAAGGTCAGTCAATTTCAAGAACGTTGAAAGTTTCTTCAAGTGCAGTCGCAAAAACCATCAAGCGCTATGATGAAACTGGCTCTCATGAGGACCGCCACAGGAATGGAAGACCCAGAGTTACCTCCGCTGCAGAGGATAAGTTCATTAGAGTTACCAGCCTCAGAAATTGCAGACCAAATAAATGCTTCAGAGTTCAAATAACACACACATGTCAACATCTGTTCAGAGGAGACTGTGGATCAGGCCATCATGGTTTAATTTCTGCAAAGAAACCACTACTCAAGGACACCAATAATAAGAAGAGACCTGAGAAACAAGAAACACGAGCAATGGACATTAGACTGGTGGAAATTTGTCAACATTTTAGATTGTTGGTTCCAACCGCCCGTGTCTTTGTGACGCAGTGTGAGTGAATGGATGACCTCCGCATGTGTATTTCCCACCGTAAAGCATGGAAGAAGAGGTGTTATCGTGTGCTTTGCTGGTGACACTGTGACTTATTTAGAATTCAAGGCACACTTAACCAGCATGGCTACCACAGCATTCTGCAGCAATACGCCATCCCATCTGGTTTGGGATTAGTGGGACTATCATTTGTTTTTCAACAGGACAATGACCCAACACACCTCCAGGCTGTGTAAGGGCTATTTGACCAAGAAGGAGAGTGATGGAGTGCTGCATCAGATGACCTGGCCTCCACAATCAACCAACCCCGATCAAATTGAGATGGTTTGGGATGAGTCGGACCACAGAGCGAAGGAAATGCAGCCATAAATGGCTCAGCGTATGGGGGAACTCCTTCAAAACTGTTGGAAAAGCATTCCAGGTGAAGCTGGTTGAGAGAATGCCAAGAATGTTCAAAGCTGTCAAGGCAAAGGGTGGCTTTTTGAAGAATCTCAAATATAACCTATAGTTTGATTTTTGTATAGCACTTTTGGTTACTACATGATTCCATATGTGTTATTTCATAGTTTTGATGTCTTCACTATTCTACAATGTAGAAAATAGTAAAACTAAAGAAAACCCCTTGAATGAGTAGGTGTTCAAAAAATTTTGAACGGTAGTGTATGAAGCATGCTACTCTTTGCCAAAAGATGATATGCAATCTCATGAACCAAAAGTGTCAAGTCAATGACATAATTTTTATTGCATCAATTCAGAGTGAACTGTTTATTTGTCAATGGCATTTGTATAATGTCTTTCTTTACATTATGTCCGAGTAACATTGATGTGTCTTCTGTCCCAGCTCAGTATAATGCGTGGACAGCTGCATGGAGCCAATGGATTCCTTCACCAGGCAATTGCGCTGGCCCACCAGTCTCACAATACACAAGCAATCATCTACACCTACAGCCTGGTAAAAGCCTTGATGATAAAAACTGATGTTTTTAAAGTCTCTTCTGTGCTCATGTTGTCAAGATGGAATAAGGTGTATTTTGCTTACGGAGGAATTTTTGTAAGCGTTTTTAATTTGTCATAGCAAAAAGGTTTGCATGAACACTCTGCAGTAGATCATTTTATTTTCCCCTGTCTCTACAGATGGCAAACCTTGCCTATGTCCAAGGTGAGCTGGATAATGTAAGTAATAGCAGAGGTTGCCATCTTTCTCGTTTCAGTTAACTATTTGCTCTCCCACTTTTGGTATTTACTTTTAAAGGCAATATGACAATGTCAGTCACTGCGTGGTAACTTCCTGCTGATCGAAATCAACAACAAAGTTTAAATCTGGCAAGAAGACTGCCACTATTTGCGCTTCCCTGTGTATGTATGCTTCAAAGGAGGGCAGAAATTAATAGCCAATAGAGGAAGTCTTGGCATTTTTTATTTGTGTTGTCGATGTCTGTTAGCTAGAGGTCAAGGTGATGTCATATTGCGGAGTCTACCGTAAAAATAAATAATAATACATTTATTTTATATACAGTTGAGGCCGGAAGTTTACGTACACTTAGTTTGGAGTCATTAAAACTAGTTTTTCAACCACGCCAAAACAATAGTTTGTTAACAAGAAATTTGTGGAAAGTCGGTTAGGACATCTACTTTGTGCACAAGTCATTTTCCCAACAATTGTTTACAGACAGATTATTTAATTTGTAATTCACTGTATCACAATTCCAGTGGGTCAGAAGTTCACATGCACTAAGTTGACTGTGACTTTAAACAGCTTGGAAAATTCCAGAAAATGTCATGGCTTTAATAGGCTAATTGATATAATTTGAGTCAATTGGAGGTGTACCTGTGGATGTATTTCTCTGCCTACCTTCAAACTCAGTTACTCTTTGCTTGACATGAGAAAATCAAAAGTAATCAGCCAAGACTTCAGAAAAATAGTTGTAGACCTCCACAAGTCTGGTTCATCCTTGGGAGCAATTTCCAAATGCCTGAAGGTACCATGTTCATCTGTACAAACAATAGTACGCAGGTATAAACACCATGGGACCACGCAGCCGTCATACCGCTCAGGAAGGAGCGGTGTTCTGTGAACTGAACGTACTTTGGTGCGAAAAGTGCAAATCAATCCCAGAACAACAGCAAAGGACCATGTGAAGATGCTGGAGGACACTGGTACAAACGTATCTATATCCACAGAAACAAGTCCAATATCAACATAACCTGAAAAGCCGCTCAGCAAGGAAGAAGCCACTGTTCCAAAACCACCATAAAAAAGCCAGACTAAGGTTTGCAGCTGCACATGGGGACAAAGATTGTACTTTTTGGAGAAATCAGCTCTGAAACCAGATTGCATAGCGGAGAAGATATGGTCGGTAATCTGTTTGTTGACTTGGCTTTCGAAGACCTTAGAAAGGCAGGGTAGGATAGATATAGGTCTGTAGCAGTTTGGGTCAAGAGTGTGTCCCCCTTTGAAGAGGGGGATGACCGCAGCTGCTTTCCAATCGTTCGGAATCTCAGACGACACGAAAGAACAGGTTAGTAATAGGGGTTGCAACAATTTCTGCAGATAATTTGAGAAAGAAAGGGTCCAGATTGTCTAGCCTGGCTGATTTGTAGGGGTCCAGATTTTGCAGCTCTTTCAGAACATCAGCTGACTGGATTTGGGAGAAGGAGAAATGGTGAAGGCTTGGGCGAGTTGCTGTGGGGGGTGCAGTGCTGTTGACCGGGGTAGGGGTAGCCAGGTGGAAAGCATGGCCAGCCGTAGAAAAATGCTTATTGAAATTCTCAATTATAGTGGTGACAGTGTTTCCTATCCTCAGTGCAGTGGGCAGCTGGGAGGAGGTGTTCTTATTTTCCATGGACTTCAGTGTCCCATTACTTTTTTGAGTTTGTGATGCAGGAAGCAACTTTCTGCTTGAAAAAGCTAGCCATGGCTTTTCTAACTGCCTGTGTATATTGGTTTCTAGCTTCCCTGAAAAGTTGCATATCACGGGGGCTGTTCGATGCTAATGCAGAACACCATAGGATGTTTTTTGTGTTGGTTAAGGGCAGTCGGGTCTAGAGAGAACCAAGGGCTATATCTGTTCCTAGTTCTAAATTTCTTGAATGGGGCATGCTTATTTAAGATGGTGAGGAAGGTTTTTTTTTTTTAAGCCAGGCATCCTCTACTGACTGGATGAGATCAGGATACCCCGGCCAGGTCGATTAGAAAGGCCTGCTCGCTGAAGTGTTTCAGGGAGCGTTTGACAGTGATGAGTGGAGGTCGTTTGACCGCTGACTCATTACGGATGCAGGCAGTGAACGCTGAGATCTTGGTTGAAAACATCAGAGGTGTATTTAGAGGACAAGTTGGTTAGGATGATATCTATGAGGGTGCCCGTGTTTACGACTTTGGGGTGGTACCTGGTAGGTTCATTGATAATTTGTGCGAGATTGAGGGCATTAAGTTTAGATTGTAGGATGGGCGGGGTGTTAAACATGTTCTAGTTTAGGTCGTCTAGCAACACAAGCTCTGAAGATAGATTGGGGCAATCAGTTCACATATGGTGTCCAGAGCACAGCTGGGGGCAGAGGGTGGTCTGTAGCAGGCGGCAACGGTGAGAGACTTGTTTTTAGAGGTGGATTTTAAAAGTATAAGTTCAAATTGTTTGGGTACAGACCTGGATAGTAGGACAGAACTGTGAACTCTGAACTCAGAATTTAAAGGCAATGCTACCAAATACTAATTGAATGTATGTAAACTTCTGACCCACTGGGAATGTGATGAAAGAAATAAAAGCTGAAATCACTCTACTATTATTCTGACATTTCACCTTCTTAAAAAAGTTGTGATCCTAACTGACCTAAGACAGGGAATTTTTATTAGGATTAAATGTCAAGAATTGTGAAATAGTTTTAAAATGTATTTGGCTAAGGTGTATGTAAACTTCCGACTTCAACTAGCTCTTTTCATTACAAACAAGAATCTCAAAGTCGCTTTAAAAACAAACATATGTAGGGGTTTGGCAGTTCATAGTTGGTCTTCCACAGCTTCAGATGTCTAGGCAGTTTGGAAAGGCATTAAGTCAGTTGGTGGCTTGAGTGGAGGGAGCATCGATGATACAGACGGGTAGGGAGACAACGTCAGTCAGATAATGGTAGACAGGCCCGGAGCTCTTCATCAGGCACCTTGTCTCCTTTTCCAGAAGTAGGCTCGGTCATCCACTATCAAAGCGTAGCACCCACCTGGGTAATGTTTTGGCGACTGTAAAAGCGGCAGAAAAGACCACCACACTTCGACAATAGTCTGGAACAGGCGAGCCTCTGCCATTGCCTCACGTCACAGTCCCCACATCCTTCCAGGAACCGGAACAGGTGGAACAAAAAGCCAGTGATGTGAAGCCATTCAGTTTTACTAGGATCATAATGCATTAAGTATATTCTTAAACAATCAATAGTATATAATTCATTGAAATGACCATTGAGCAGAGGTAAATATGCTAGATTGTACCATTTAAAAAAAAAAAAAAAAAAAATGTTGTTTTGCCTACTTCCAGTGGTCACCCCTGTGCTCTTCTCCCCCAGGCAGAGAAACTGTTCAAAGCGGCCATGAGTTTCATGTTGTCCGGAGGAACACCAGAGGTGAGGGTCGGTCATGTGTTTAGGTAATAGGTTAATAGAAGAGGAATGATGTGACAACTGGACAGTAGAGTCACTGGGTACTGTGGCATCTTTCTGATTTTGAAATGAAGAGGACAATCTGTCATTTTACATCTTTTGTCAATCTGAACAAAGGAAGACTGTCTGGAATAAATAGGCTTTGGCTCATTCGGTTTCAAAACCATTGGTGTTGAATTGTTGTGGTGTATGTTGCGTTGTTGTCTAGACACTCAATGCTATTGCTACTTCAGTTTTTTTTCCTTTTCCTTCTTTTCAAAGGACGACAATGGGGTCATTGAGATGTCCTTGAAGCTTGCTACCATATATGCCGGCCAGAATAAGTAAGTGGACTTCAAAAGTGGAGCAATTGAATCAATTTAGTTCTTTTACAACCAAACGTTCAAAAGTTTGGGGTCACTTAGAAATGTCCCTGTTTCCCATGAAAACATACATTAAATGAGTTGCAAAATTAATAGGAAATATAGTCATGATGTTGACAAGTTGCTTCCTTCAAACTTTGCTTTTGTCAAAGAATCCTCCATTTGCAGCAGTTACAACCTTGCAGATCTTTGGCATTCTAGTTGTCCATTTGTTGATCTAATCTGAAGAGATTTCACCCCATGCTTCCTGAAGCACCTTCCACATAAGATCAAGCTGCTCCCACAACCGCTCAATAGGGTTGAGATGCGGTGGCTGTGCTGGCCACACCATTATACACACCAGCTGACTGCTTCTTCCCTAAATACTTCTTGCATAGTTTGGAGCTGTGCTTTGGGTCATTGTCCTGTTGTAGGAGGAAATTGGCTCCAATTAAGCGCCGTCCATAGGGTACGGCATGGCGTGGCAAAATGGAGTGATAGCCTTCCTTCTTCAAGATCCCTTTTACCCTGTGCAAATCTCCTACTTTAGCACCCCCAGACCATCACATTGCCCCTACCATGCTTGTCAGATGGCGTCAAGCACTTCTCCAGTGTCTTAAAAAAAATTCTGCGTCTCATGAATGTTCTTCTTTGTGACCTGAACACCTCAACTTAGATTTGTCTGTCCAAATCTTCCTCTGTCCAGTGTCTGTTCTTTTTTCTATCTTAATCTTTTATTTTTATTGGCCAGTCTGAGATATGGCTTTTTCTTTGCAACTCTGCCTAGAAGGCCAGCATCCCGGAGTCGCCTCTTCACTGTTGATGTTGAGATTGGTGTTTTGCGGGTACTATTTAATGAAGCTGCCAGTTGAGGACTTGTGATGCGCCTGTTTCTCAAACTAGACACTCTAATGTACTTGTCCTCTTGCTCAGTTGTGCACCGGGGCCTCCCACTCCTCTTTCTACTCTGGGTAGAGCCAGTTTGCGCTGTTCTGTGAAGGGAGTAGTACACAGCGTTGTACGAGATCTTCAGTTTCTTGGCAATTTCTCGCATGGAATAGTCTTCATTTCTCAGAACAAGAATGGACTGATAAGTTTCAGAAGAAATTCTTTGTTTCTGAGCCTGTAATCGAACCCACAAATGCTGATGCTCCAGATACTCAACTAGTCTAAAGAAGGCCAGTTTTATTGCTTCTTTAATCAGAACAACAGTTTTCAGCTGTGCTAACATAATTGCAAAAGGGTTTTCTAATGATCAATTAGCTAATCCAAGTTTATAATTTTAAAAGGCTAACACAACGCACCATTGAAACACAGGAGTGATGGTTGTTGATAATGGGCCCCTGTACGCTAAATATAGATATTCCATAAAAAAATCTGTTTCCAGCTGCAATAGTCATTTACAACATTAACAATGTCTACATTGTATTTCTGATACATTTGATGTTATTTTAATGGACAAACAAATGTGCTTTTCTTTCAAGAACAAGGACATTTCTCAGTGACCCCAAACTTGTGAACGGTAGTGTATATATTTTTTTATGTAAAGGGAAGGTTTTAGAGGTGTCCAGACACTTTTTTGTTGTTGTTGATTTCACTTGTTTTTGACCAACTTATGCCAACCAGCGATTCACTTCCTCATCCTCGTTGTGCAGTACGGGGGCTCTGAAAAAAACCTGAACAAATGCTCCAAAAACACCCAAATACATCCTTTTAGAAAAGCAACTTTTCTTCATACATTGATACAGGTATTTAGATATTGTACATATGCAATTGTGTAATTCTAAACTTTATCCGCAATGTTATATTTCATTTTGTGGCAACTCGAGTTATACCTTTCCGTCTATTCTAGCAGCAGGCTACACGGAGAATGAAATAGCTGGATAGGGAAAACCCCTTGAGTCATGCCCAAATTGAACATTAGGAGGTACATTTGCTTCAAATTCCATTTAATAGATGTAAATACGTCTTGGATAGTAGCTAGCCAGCTTAGTTGAAGAGTGCCGTATACACCATTAAATAGGCTTTCAAGCCAAAGCCAAGCTTTTAAGTTGAGAAATCATTTTCTGTGGTTGGCTATAGTCAGATGGGCAGTATTTCTATTACGTGTATTTGAAATAATTATTTGAATTACTTGAGTATGTTGTATTACACTGGAATGAACTATACTCAAATGTATTTTGTAACAGGATACTTTTGAAAGCTGTCATTTGTTTTTTCAAAATAGTTTTATTTTCTCTTTTTTTTAAAATAATGGTTCTCAATTTTGTGGCCCCCTTTCACCCTACATTGGTATCGAAAGTGATGGCATGATGGTGTGGTAAGAGAATCTGCTAAATGAACTAAATTTAAGGACTATCCATTGCACACTACAAATGAAGGCCATTTCCATTTGAGCCGACATAGGCAGCGTTTACCGTGTTCTTTGCAGTTTGATTTATTTTTTGGGTCATTTAGCAGACACTCTTATCCAGAGTGACAGTGTATTCAACTAAGGTAGATAAACAACAACATATCGCAGTCGTAGCAAGAAAGACGTTTATGTAACTGTTACTGAGAATGTTGCTGCTGTTCGGCCGGCAACTTGCAAATGTATTTTAAAATACTAAATACATGTATTTTAAATACAATACTTTTTCAAAAGTATTGTATTTATGAAAAATATTTTATTTTGATAAATTTGTATTTTGTCATTTTATGCCCATCTCTGGTTATAGTCCTGTAGTAGTATATTATTATAATATGACTACATTTCACGATCCACCCCCAAATTCTACATATCACAGTTCACCATATATGATGTGTAACCTTATATTAAATGTATGTTTTTCTTTCTGCTCAGGAATGACCTGGCAGAGACTGGTTTCCAGTTTTGCACTGAATCCCTTGAAGCCAAGTTAGAGAAATTCAAGGAACTTCCCGCTGAGGAACAGTCAGGTATCTAATGACCTTACCATCAAATTGTTATTTTTTGCTGTAATAGCATAAGATTCTATGTTTTGTGGGTGTGGCACAACTTCCTAATGGTCCGCCACACTGATCCTCAACAGGGGGGCCCCACAGGGTAGCGTGCTCAGCCACCTCCTGTACTCCCTGTTCACCCACATCTCCAACTCAATCATCAAGTTTGCTGACAACACAACAGTGATAGGCCTGATTACCAACAACGACGAGACAGCCTACGGGGAGGTGGTGAGAGCCCTGGCGGAGTGGTGTCGTGGAAATTTCCTCTATTTACCAAATCATGGGAGCAAACCACACACACACGTCAGAGTTAGTTATAAAAGCTCTGTCACAATCCTGTGACTCTCAGATAAATTCAGTGTCTCTCAGTGAATTCTCTGAGAGCCCCCCCACACATTGCAGCTGAGTTCCTTTAATAGCAAAGAACACACATAGTCAGACAGCATAGACATAATAAATCGTTCAGCTTACTCAAACCCCAGAACCATAAACCAATCCTCCATATCAACAGGCGTATATCAAATTGTCATTTAGATACAACCCACTCTAAATACAAACTCCTGGACAAACTCACGGAGAGGAGAATGAGGCTATAGGTTAAGATAGAAACAACATTAGAGGGAGCATAGAATGATTCCAGACACTGCCACCCTTCCTTTCCCCACAAGAAAAAGGTAGGGAGTGAAAGATATGTTTACACATGATGACACTTTGACCTCTCCCCTCTCAGCGGCCCATGCAACTTAGTTTTGACAGAACAGATAAATGCAACCTCGCCACAGTATTATACAAAAATACCATTCTGATGAGAATTAACTTACACACATTAGATGAATATAAAACATCTTACAAATGTTACCAACAAATTCTGAATCTTCCACGACAGTGGTGCCAGGAAAATAACCTGTACCTTCAAGACTGCTGTCTTATCTACATAATCATTGAACACTGGTCACTTTAATAATGTTTACATGCTGTTTTACCCACTTTGTATATATGCTGTATTCTAGTCATGGCTCATCCTATATATATACACTACTGCTATACACACCTTTTACTATTCACGTACTGTCCATACTGTATACTCACATTTACATAAGTACTCAGACCCTTTACTCAGTACTTTGTTGTACCACCTTTGGCAGGGATTACAGCCTCAAGTATTCTTGGTAGGACGCTATAAGCTTGGCACATCTGTATTTAGGAAGTTTCTCCCATTCTTCTCTGCAGATCCTCTCAAGCTCTGTCAGGTTGGATGGGGAGCGTTGTTGCACAGCTATTTTCAGGTCTCCAGAGATGTTCGATCGGGTTCAAGTCCGGGCTCTGGCTGGGCCACTCAGAGACTTGTCCTGAAGCCACATCTGCCTTGTCTTGGCTAAGTGCTTAGAGTCGTTGTCCTGTTGGAAGGTGAACCTTAGCCCTAATCTGAGGTCCTTAGTGCTTTGGAACAGGTTTTCATCAAGGATCTCTCTGTAGTCTGCTCCGTTCATCTTTCCCTTGACCCTGACTAGTCTCACAGTCCCTGCCATTGAAAAACATCCCCACAGCATGGATGCTGCCACCACCATGCTTCATTATAGGGAGGGTGCCATGCTTCCTCCAGATGTGACACTTGGCATTCAGGCCAAAGAGTTCAATCTTAATTTCATCAGACCAGAGAATCTTGTTTTTCATGGTCTGAGTATCCTTTTGGCAAACTCCACACGGGCTGTCATGTGCCTATTTTACTGAGGAGTGATTTCTGTCTGGCCACTCTACCATAAAGGCCTGATTGGTGGCGAGCTGTGGAGATGGTTGTCCTTCTGGAAGGTTCTCCCATCTCCACAGAGGAACTCTGGAGCTCTGTCAGAGTGACCAGGTTCTTGGTCACCTCCCTGACCAATGCCCTTCTCCCCCAATTGCTTAGTTTGGCTGGGCGGCCAGCTCCAGTGTTAGGAATCCCTTTGGCCCGGCAGTCTAGAGGGGATGGTAACGAGACCCGTATCATAACTACGCAAAGTGTAATAGTGACAGTAACGGTACGAACAAAAAAAACACAGACAACTTAATTACCGTCAAACACTCAGGGTTTATTTGAAAACACATGGTAAGGGGGGGGGGGGGGGGGGGGGGGGGCAGGAAAAGGGGCAGAGCTGGACCCAAGGAAAGAAACAAATATCCAAAAACACCCCTAAGCTAGACTAGCCTACTACTATACAGTTAACTAACCATAAATACAGTGGGTGGTCCGCCCAGTTCTACCTAGTGTTCTTAGACAAAGTAGTCCTACGGGTAGTGTATGCCCATGGGCAACTTGTCTTTTTTCCCCCTTTTCCCACCATCAAACAAACACCACAACAAAATAACAATACTCACAGGTGGGGACAAAGTGATATGCAGGTGCTAAAACAAAAGAGAGATCTACAGAGATTGCATGACAGAGGTTGAGCTTTTGAGAAAACAACTGACAGGGTTTTTAAACCAAGGGAAAGGGGATGTGATTGGGTAATGGAAACAGGAGGAGGTGTGTCTTCTGATTAGCGACTGATTGGGGAATGATGATTGCCACCTGTGAGGAGGGGAGAAGGAGAGAAAATAAATACACACACAATACTTGTATCCGTAACATATAGGAAGAGTCTTGGTGGTACCAAACATATTCCATTTAAGATTGAAGGCCACTGTGTTCTTGGGGACCTTCAATGCTGCAGAAATGTTTTGGGACCCATCCCCAGATCTGTGCTTTGACACAATCCTATCTCGGGGCTCTACAGCCAATTCCTTCGACCTCATGGCTTGGTTTTTGCTCTGACATGCACTGTCAACTGTGGGACCTTGTATACACAGGTGTGTGTGTGTGCCTTTCCAAATCATGTCCAATCAATTGAATTTACCACTGGTGGACTCCAAGTTGTAGACATAGCTCAAGGATAATTAATGAAACAGGATGCACCTGAGCTCAATTTCAAGGCTCATCGCAAAGGGTCTGAATACACAAATGTCTAAACCTGTTTTTGCTATGTTATTCCGGACATTGTGTGGAGATTGAGGACATTATTTATTTAATACATTTTACAATAAGGCTGTAACAAAATGTGGAAAAAGTTAAGGGGTCTGAATAACTATGCATACAGTTGAAGTTTACATACACTTAGGTTGGAGTCATTAAAACTTGTTTTTCAACCACTCCACAAATTTCTTGTTACCAAACTATAGTTTTGGCAAGTCTGTTAGGACATCTACTTTCTGCATGACACAAGTAATTTTTCCAACAATTGTTCACAGACAGATTGTGACTTTTTTAAACAGCTTGGAAAATTCCAGAAAATTATTTTATGGCTTTAGAAGCTTTTGATAGGCTAATTGACATCATTTGAGTCAATTGGATGTGTACCTGTGGATGTATTTCAAGGCCTACCTTCAAACTCCGTGCCTCTTTGCTTAACATCATGGGAAAATCAAAAGAAATCAGCCAAGGAAAAACATTTTTAAACCTCCACAAGTCTGGTTCATCCTTGGGAGCAATTTCCAAATGCCTAAAGGTATCACGTTCATCTGTACAAACAATAGTAATCAGGTATAAACACCATGGGACCACGCAGCCGTCATCCGCTCAGGAAGGAGCGGCGTTCTGTCTCCAAGAGCTGAATGTACTTTGGTGCGAAAAGTGCAACTCAATCCCAGAACAAAAGGACCTGGTGAAGATGCTGGAGGACACTGGTACAAATCATACTTTTTGGAGAAATGTCCTCTGGTCTGATGAAACAAAAATAGAACTGTTTTGCCATAATGACCATTGTTATATTTAGAGGAAAAAAGGGGAGGCTTGCAAGCCCAAGAACACCATCCCAACCGTGAAGCACGGGGGTGGCAGCATCATGGGGGTACTTTGCTGCAGGAGGGACTGGTGCACTTCACAAAATAAAGGGCATCATGAGGAAGGACAATTTAAGTGGATACATTGAAGCAACATCTCACGCCAAAATTCACACCACTTATTGTGGGAAGCTTGTGGAAGGCTACCTGAAACGTTTGACCCAAGTTAAACAATTTAAAGGCAATGCTACTAATTAGGTGTATGTGAACTTCTGACCCACTGGGAATGTGATGAAATAAATAAAAGCTGAAATAAATAATTCTTTCTACTATTATTCTGGCATTTCACATTCTTAAAATAAAATGGTGCTACCTACGACAGGGAATTTACCTAGCTTACCTACGACAGGGAATTTTTACTAGGATTAAATGTCAGATTGTGAAACTGAGTTTACATGTATTTGGCTAAGGTGTATGTAAACTTCCGACTTCAACTGTGTACATACATAAAAACAATACCATTCAAAAGTTTGAACACATCTACTCTTTCCAGGATTTCTTTATTTTTACTTTTTTCTACATGGTAGAATAATAGTGAAGACATCAAAACTATGAAATCACACACATGGAATCACATAGTAAACAAAAAATTGTTAAACAAATCAAAATATATTTGAGATTCTACAAATAGCCACCTGCCTCAGGCAGGTGTAGGTTGGAGGGCCAGTATCGTGATATTCGTTAGTATCGTTGCAAGGAAACGAAACACGATGCCCATTTAACATCTTTAGGAAAACATCCCTAATGTTGTCATCCACAGTCACGTGTTTATTTTCCAAGCTATAGCACACAATACTTTACATTCAGCAGATTTTTAAAGGACCAAAGAATTTGGTCTGCTTCATGTGACATGATCTTCTGAAAAGTTGTGAAACCTTGCTTTTGTATGTGCATTCAACTTTCGTGACCCTTCCTTTTGATATTGAGCTTGCTTGCTGACTGCATCCCTCCTCGTGTTTCTCCCTCTTTTCAGAGGAGTTGCGGATGGAGACCCGGCTGCTGCTGGGCCTGACCTTGGACTCCCACGCTCGCTACATGGCCGCCACACACCGCCTGAGCCGGGCGGCACTGGACTACAAACGAGCCCTACTGATCTGCCAGGAAGAGCAGGGAGAGACTCACCCACAGGTACCAGTTGTTAAATGTTTAGGCATTTTAGATAGAACGCCTGTTTTTGTTCTCTCCACAAAGTTTAATGGGTTATTTTAAAGTATATATCTGAGTTCAAATGTTTTCTTTGTTTATTGCAACATCACTGAAATGAAGAAACAATGTTTATACAACCTATTGGAACATAGTGGGTTGGGACCTAAAGACTTACCGTCACCTCTAATGTGGTGTTAAAGACAATTGACAAGAAAGTAATATTGTTCTTTGTCTTCTACAGTCGCTGGTGCTGCTGAGTGACCTGGCCACCATCCTGGACCTGCAGGGCCGCCACGATGAGGCCCTGCCCCTGGTAAAGCAGGCCGTGGAGCTGAGCAGAGAAGCCGGGCACCCTGACCAGCACGTGTTGTTGGGAAACATGGCAGGCGTCCTACTGCACAATGGTAAGGAGGGCTAAAAATGAGGACTGAAATTCTAGGACCTCTTCCCTCAACAAAGTCAGTTTTCAATGTCAAAACATTAACTTTTTGAGAAATACTAAATTAATGTAGCTCAGTTGGTAGTGGGTTCGATTCCCAGGACCACCCGTACGTAAAAAATGTGGCATCTATGACTAAGTCACTTTGGATAAAAGTGTCTAAATGGCATATTATATTTCTCTATGCACGTTATCCTTCTGGCACCGGTCAGTTTTATAATTTGGTGCAGCTGCATAAGTAACTGTACAGGCATTAACATTAATGGATAACATTTTGTTCAAGGAGGTACTGCGAAGTCTTATTACTGTTAATATCAGAGAATATCTCTGTCGTGTTCATTACGGCATGCAACAGAAAACGTTTAACTATTTGTAACAGAAAATAAAACTGAGTTTCTTATTGGAGAAACCCAATTCCTAATTCAGTCCGTTTTCGTTCATTTCATGTCAAATGAACACAATCTCTGTGTGTTCCTCCTGGTCCAGGTCTGTTTGAGGAGTCAGTGAAGCTGTACAAGGAGGCCCTGGCTCTGGCCCAGTCTGCAGGAGATGAAGAAGCAGTAGAGCAGATCCGGGAGGGGCTGAAAGAGGTGGGCAACAGGAGGAAAGCCAAGAAGGCGGAAACAGAAGCCCCCAAGACTGAGACCGACTGACCAGTTGGATCAACCAAACAAATATTAACACAACCCCAAGCCATCTCTGAACATTTCTGTTTGCAAATCTGAAGGGACTGAAATTAGATGGGTCATGTATGCACAAGATACGGAGCACATGGCTTATACAGTAGCTCAGGAGAAGGAGAAATGCAATAACACAATCACACTGTTTTCAAGACAACAGTTTTTTTCTATGGGCATGCAACAATCTTATCTGTGAAACCCTGTAATGTTTTGTCTGTATTGTGTGAAATCTCACTCCAATGAGGTGTTCTTTTGTTGTCAGATTGGCTCAAGATGTAAGGGGAAAGACTCTGAGCTAAAATATGACTATATGTGAATGACTATAAATAAAACTGTGTAAGACATGTACAATTTATGTGTATACAACACAATAATTTCACAGACTTGAAAGTGACATGGGACTTAACTGTCAGCTTCAAGAGTGAAATGCCAAATCAGTAATTGTATTGTTTTCCCTTTGTGTGAACAACCAAGATATAACATGAGGCTGCGGGTCTGACTTTTCTGGACCCCGCTTTCCAGCGGCTGGGGTCCCGTGGCTTGTGCGCATGTGGGGGATTCTGTACTTTGCCCACAATCTCTGCTCAACTCGTTGATAACCTCCCTTCACATTTTGCGCTGTCAATCGTGAATGATAATTCTTAAAATTTTACAGGTGAAACATCCATGCTGCATCTGCATACTGACGATTTGGTGTAAATCAGTTTCATGGGGATACAGTGCATTCGGAAAGTATTCAGACCCCTTGACTTTTTCCACATTTTGTTACGTTACAGCCTTATTCTAAAATAGATTTTTTTTTTTATAATAATCCTCAGCAATCTACCATCAATTCTCCATAAGGACAAAGCAAAAACAGGTTTTTAGATTATTTTTGCAAATGTAAAAAATATACAACTGAAATATCACATTTGCATAAGTATTCAGACCCTTTACTCAGTACTGCGTTGAAGTACCTTTGGCAGCGATTACAGCCTCAAGTCTTGGATATGATGCTACAAGCTTGGCACACCTGTATTTGGGGAGTTTCTCCCATTCTTCTCTCCATTTCCCCTCAAGCTCTGTCAGGTTTGATGGGGAGCGTCGATGCACAGCTATTTTCAGGTCTCTCCAATAGAGGTTGACCGATTTTATGATTTTTTTCAACGCCGCTACTAATTATTGGAGGACCAAAAAAAGCCGATACCAATTAATCGGCCGTTGAATTTTTAAAAATAATAATAATAATATATTGCAATTACACTGAATTTAACTTAATATAATACATAAATAATGAAACATGAAGTCATAAACAGCGCTGTGATTCAAGCATTCCTAACAGCTGCTGGCAAACGCAGTAAAGTTTGAATGAATGCCCACAAGACTGCTGCTGCCTACCACTGCTCAGACTGCTCTATCAAATCAGACTTAATTATGACATAATAAACTCAGAAATACATGCCTTAGTTTCTGGATTTGACCATATTAATGACCTATCATTTTCGAAAACAAAACGTTTATTCTCAGTGAAATACAGAACTGTTCTGTATTTTATCGAACGGGTGGCAACCCTAAGTCTAAATATTGCTATTACATTGCACAACCTTCAATGTTATGCCATAATTATGTACAATTCAGGCAAATTAGTTCATTATGGGGTATTGTGTATAAATACAGCAAAACAAGAAATTTCCCTTTTTCAGGACCCTGTCTGTCAAATATAATTCATAAAAATCCAAAAAACTTCAGATCTTTATTGTAAAGGGTTTATACACTGTTTCCCATGCTTGTTCAATAAACAATTAATGAACATGCACCTGTGGAATGGTCGTTAAGACACAGCTTACAGACAGTAGGCAATTATGTTATGAAAACTTAGGACACTAAAGGGGCCTTTCTACGTACTCTGAAAAACACCAAAAGAAAGATGCCCAGGGTCCCTGCTCATCTGCGTGAACGTGCTTTAGGCATGCTGCAAGGATGCATGAGGACTGCAGATGTAGCCAGGGCAATAAATTGCCATGTCTGTACTGTGAGACACCTAAGATGGCGCTACAGGGAGACAGGACGGACAGGTGAATGTCCTCGCAGTGGCAGACCACGTGTTACAACACCTGCACAGTATCGGTACATCCGAAAATCACACCTGCGGGACAGGTACAGGACGGCAACAACAACTGCCCCGATTTACACCAGGAACGCACAATCCCTCCATTTGTGCTCAGACTGTCCGCAATAGGCTGAGAGAGGCTGGACTGAGGGCTTGTAGGCCTGTTGTAAGTCAGGTCATCACCAGACATCACCGGCAGCAACGTCGCCTATGGGCACAAAACCCACCGTTTGTGCCCATAGGCGACGTTGTTGCCGGTGATGTCTGGTGAGGAATACCAATTTTTTTTTATGAAATTCACTGAGGATGGTCCTCCTCTGACTAGCCTCCACTGGTGCATTATCATGTTGAAACATGAGGTGATGGCGGCAGATGAATGGCACGATAATGGGCCTCAGGATCTCGTCAAGGTATCCCTGTGTATTCAAATTGCTATTGATAAAATGCAATTGTGTTCATTGTCTGCCAATACCATAACCCCACCACCAACATGGGGCACTGTTCACAATGTTGACATCAGCAAACCGCTCATCCACACAGCAAGCGCGATCTGCCCGGTACAGTTGAAACCGGGATTAATCCGTGAAGAGCACATTTAGCGTGCCAGTGGCCATCGAAGGTGAGCATTTGCCCACTGAAGTCTATTACGACATCGAATTGCAGTCAGGTCAAAACCCTGGTGAGGACGACAAGCACGCAGATGAGCTTCCCTGAGACAGTTGTGCAGAAATTATTCAGTTGTGCAAACCCACATTTTCATCAGCTATCCGGGTGGCTGGTCTCAGATGATCCCGCAGGTGAAGAAGCCGGATGTGGAGGTCCTGGGCTGGCGTGCTTACACGTGGTCTGCGGTTGTGAGGCCGGTTGGACATACTGTAAAATTCTCTCAAAATGACATTGGAGGCGGCTTATGGTACAGAAATTAACATTCAATTCTGTGGAAACAGCTGTCGTGATGTGACTCTCAATAGATGTGATGACTATTATTTATCGAATAATTACCTACTGTGTTTGTAACTGGATTAAATTAATCATGCAACAATTAACTCATTAGGAGAGTTGTTTTTCCCGGGCACCACAGGAAAAGTTGTTTACCGGTAGTCTCCCGAATGAACTCAAGTCACATATTAATCATTTCCTCATATCAGTCTCATTTTTTATTTTTTTTATTTTTTATTTCAGCTTTATTTAACCAGGTAGGCTAGTTGAGAACAAGTTCTCATTTGCAACTAGCGACCTGGCCAAGATCAAGCATAGCAGTGTGAACAGACAACACAGAGTTACACATGGAGTAAACAATTAACAAGTCAATAACACAGTAGAAAAAAAAGGGGAGTCTCTATACATTGTGTGCAAAAGGCGCGAGGAGGTAGGCGAATAATTCAAATTTTGCAGATTAACACTGGAGTGATAAATGATCAGATGGTCATGTACAGGTAGAGATATTGGTGTGCAAAAGAGCAGAAAAGTAAATAAATAAAAACAGTAAGGGGATGAGGTAGGTAAAAATGGGTGGGCTATTTACCGATAGACTATGTACAGCTGCAGCGATCGGTTAGCTGCTCAGATAGCAGATGTTTGAAGTTGGTGAGGGAGATAAAAGTCTCCAACTTCAGCGATTTTTGCAATTCGTTCCAGTCACAGACAGCAGAGAACTGGAACGAAAGGCGGCCAAATGAGGTGTTGGCTTTAGGGATGATCAGTGAGATACACCTGCTGGAGCGCGTGCTACGGATGGGTGTTGCCATCGTGACCAGTGAACTGAGATAAGGCGGAGCTTTACCTAGCATGGACTTGTAGATGACCTGGAGCCAGTGGATCTGGCGACGAATATGTAGCGAGGGCCAGCCGACTAGAGCATACAAGTGGCAGTGGTGGGTGGTATAAGGTGCTTTAGTGACAAAACGGATGGCACTGTGATAAACTGCATCCAGTTTGCTGAGTGTTGGAAGCAATTTTGTAGATGACATCGCCGAAGTCGAGGATCGGTAGGATAGTCAGTTTTACTAGGGTAAGTTTGACGGCGTAAGTGAAGGAGGCTTTGTTGCGGAATAGAAAGCCGACTCTTGACTTGATTTTCGATTGGAGATGTTTGATATGAGTCTGGAAAGAGAGTTTACAGTCTAGCCAGACACCTAGGTACTTATAGATGTCCACATATTCAAGGTCGGAACCATCCAGGGTGGTGATGCTGGTCAGCGAACGGTTGAAAAGCATGCATTTGGTTTTACTAGTGTTTAAGAGCAGTTGTCACAGACATTTTGAATCTGCACAAACCTTACTGATTATTCCGTGCTACACATTGATTTGATTATTTATTTACTAACAAACTAAGTGAAAACACAGGATACACACACGGTATAGGTTATTGATTAGAAACTTAATACAATGATAACAGGTCCATAGCGGACTAACACAATATGACACTTGTTACACAAGATGGAGAGTTAAAGAGAAGCAACACTTGGATAAATTTGGGAACTACGCTCACAGTAATCCTAATACCTTGCCCCGAACTGCCGCTCTTATGGGTAAGAAGTAATGCATGCATTTACGTGTTGAAGGTCTTCATGGGTATCTCTGTTGGACCCAGGCCTTCGTGGAAAGGGTTCCGCTTGGTGAGAAGGGCTCGATTGGGCCGCCGCCTTTGAATGGCCTTCTCCTTCATTCTCAGGTGTAAGGCTCTGATTGTCCACGAGGTCACAATGTCCTTCTTAGTTGTCTGTTTACTTGCACTCGTTCTAGAAGAGTGGACTTCTGAGCATGGTTAATCAGTGTCGATGATCCCCAGAATGGTGATGAGAACAGTGTAGGTGATGATGATTTGAAGGGAATAACAGGATGGTCCTACTTAAAGTCACTTTCTTAGATACACTACTTAGAACAGATACTCAACCGGAACATTGAATGTTAGAGGCTACTTCGTCTTCTTCAACCTTGTGTTGATTTCCAGGGTCGTGACTAATGTAGACCTAGGTGCAGCTTGTGGTCCATTTAATCTGGTATGTTAATTCTTAACTCAATCGTTTATACACTCGGGTAGAAAGGGAGTGTTTTCGTCATGCTGACGCACTTTCTGGGCTCCCTGGCGCTTGGCTCGTTACGAGGCAAAGTATCATAATTACTATGAACTCATTAGAGAACTAAAATCACAATCCTATCATCACAAAAACATTCTCTTCATCCTTGATATTTTCTACACTACGTAAAGGATATACACAGTTTAAAAGTTCAAGTTACAATGTTTTCATTATAACGTCTTTATACAATTTTTAATGACATCACAAAATACATATTCCATCTCATCATTCTCAACATTTGGATGTTGAAATATATTGTCCCAATGTTCATTGTTGGGCGGCAAAATCTTCTGTAACAAAGAGTCATTCCATTCACCCATACTAGAAACCAAAGGAATCGTCTGCTGCCTACAATTTACGATCGACGTGAGGTGTCGTAAACCCCCATATCAACCTGATCTCTGGATCCTCACAGGAGAGTCATGACACAGCTCTGGTGGACATTCCTGCAGTCAGCATGCCAATTGTACGCTCCCTCAACTTGAGACATCTGTGGCATTGTGTTGTATGACAAAATAGCACATTTTAGTGGACTTTTATTGTCCCCAGCACAAGGTGCAGATGTGTAATGCTAATGCTTTTTAATCAGCCACACCTGTCATGTGGATGGAATTATCTTGGCAAAGGAAAAATGCAAGCTAAGAGGGATGTAAACAGATTTGCGCACAGAATGAGAGAACAGATGATAAAAACCAGTGTATATTCAAGTCCCCAAGAAAGTAGACCTCTCTGTTTACGTCACATACACTATCAAGCATTTAACACACATTATCTAGATACTGACTGTTAGCACTTTGTGGCCTATAGCATCACCCTAAAATAATAGGCTTTAGATGAGACAGGTGAACCTGCAACCACAACACTTCAATAACACTTGACATGAGTTATTCTATAAGCATTGCATGGATATGGCTCTAAATATACAGTGCATTCGGAAATGATTCAGACTCCTTGACTTTTTCCACATTTTGTTACATTAAAGCCTGATTCTAACATGGATACAATAATATTTTTTCCTTGATGTTTCTTCAACTTCACTGGAGTCTACCTGTGGTAAATTCAATTGATTGGACATGATTTGGAAAGGCACACACCTGTCTATATAAGGTCCCACAATTGACATGCATGTCAGAGCAAAAACCAAGCCGCGAAGTCGAAGGAATTGTCCGTAGAGCTCAGAGACAGGATTGTGTAGATCTGTGGGAAGGGTACCAAAACATTTCTGCAGCATGGAAAGTCCCCAAGAACAGTGGCCTCCATCATTCCTAAATTGAAGAAGTTTGGAACCACCAAGACTCTTCCCAGAGTTTACCAGCTGACCAACCTGAGCACTCGGGGGAGAAGGGCCTTGGTCAGGGAGGTGACCAAGAACCCGATGATCACTCTGACAGAGATCCTCTGTGGATATGGGAGAACCTTCCAGAAGGACAACCATCTTTGCAGCACTCCACCAATCAGGCCTTTATGGTAGAGTGGCCAGACGGAAGTAACTCCTCAGTAAAAAGGTACATGACAGCCCGCTTGGAGTTTGCCAAAAGGCACCTAATGGACTCTCAGACCACGAGAAACAAGATTCTCTGATCTGAAGAAACCAAGATTGAACTCTTCGTCAAGTATGGTGGTGGTGGCAGCATCATACTGTGGGGATGTTTTTCACTAGTAGGGACTGGGAGACTAGTCAGGGTCGAGGGAGTAAGGTACGGAGAGAAAAACCTGCTCCAGATCGTTCAGGACCTCAGACTGGGACGAAGGTTCACCTTCCAACAGGACAATAAATCAAATAAAATGTTAATGGTCAAATGCATGAGTTTAGCAGATGTTATTGCAGGTGTAGCGAAATGCTTGTGCTTCTAGTTCCGACAATGCAGCAATATCTAACAAGTAATATCTAACAATTTCACAACAAATACCTAATACACACAAATCTAAGTAAAGGAGTGGAATTAAGAATATTTAAATATATGGATGAGCAATGTCAGAGCGGCATAGACTAAGATACAGTAGATAGTATAGAATGCAGTATATACATATGAGATGAGTAATGCAAGATCTGTAAACCTTATTAAAGTGACATTATTAAAGTGAATAGTATTCCATTTATTAAAGTGGCCAATGATTTCAAGTATGTGTATGTATGAAGGTAGTAATACAGTCGATATGCTGATAGAATTTAGGTAGCCTTTTACTCAAATTTGCTTTGTTAAAATCCCCGGCTACAATAAATGCAGCTTCAGGATATATGGTTTCCAGTTTGCATAATGTCCAGTGAAGTTCCTTGAGGGCCGTCGTGGTATTGGCTTGAGGGGTATATACACGGCTGTGACAATAACCGAAGAGAATTCTCTTGGGAGATAATACGGTCAGCATTTGATTGTGAGATATTCTTGGTCGGGTGAACAAAAGGACTTGAGTTCCTGTATGTTATTACAATTACACCATGAGTCGTTAATCATGAAACATACACCTCCTTCTTCTTCTTCTTCCCAGGGAGATGTTTATTCCTGTCGGCACGATGAACTGAGAATCCATATGGCTGGACCGACTCCGACAGTATATCCCGAGAGAGCCATGTTTCCGTGAAACAGAGTGTGTTACAATCCCTGATGTCTCTCTGGAAAGAAACTCTTGCCCTGATCTCGTCAACTTTGTTATCTAGGGACTGAACATTAGCGAGTAATATACACGGAGGTGGTGGGTGGTGTGCGCCTTTACGTCTGACTAGAAGACCGCTCCGAGTTCCTCTTCTTCACCGGCGTTGTTTTGGGTCGGCCTCTGGAATCAGTTCAATTGCTCTGGGTGGTGCGAACAAAGGATCCACTTTGGGAAATTCATATTCCTGATCGTAATGCTGGTAGTGCTGGTGAGTTACCACCGCTCTGATATCCAATAGTTCTTCCCGGCTGTATGTAATAACACATAACATTTTCTGGGCTAACAATGTAAGAAATAATACATAAAAAAACAAAATACTGCAAAGTTTCCTAAGAACTAGAAGCGAGCCAATAACCCTAAGTACACAGCCAAGACAACACAGGAGTGGGTTCGTCTCTGAATGTCTTTGAGGGGCCAAGCCAGACCCTGGACATGAACCCGATCGAACATCTCTGAAGATATCTTTCTAATAGCTGTGCAGCTGCGCACCCCATCCAACCTGACAGAGCTTGGGAGGAACTGGAGAGAAGAATGGGAGGAACTCCCCAAATACAGGTGTGCCAAGCTTGTAGCGTCATACCCCAGAAGACTCGAGGCTGTAATTGCTTCAACACAGTAAGGTGCTTCAACACAGTACTGAGTAAAAGGTCTGAATACTTATGTAAATGTAATATTTTAGTTTTTTTTTAACTGTTTTTGATTTGTAATTATGGTGTATTGTGTGTAGATTGATGAGGGGGAAACAAACAACTTAAATCATTTTAGAATAAGGCTGTAACGTAACAAAATGTGGAAAAAGTCAAGGGGTTTGAATACTTTCCGAATGCACTGTACCTCTTTCCCTTTGTCTTTTACACTCTCTCATACCTCTCCCCACCACCTCTTTCTTCCTCTGTTTTTATAATGCACACTGGATGTGCATTGAAGTACAGATTGAACTTGTATTTGTAATATAATATTACAATTATAATATTCATAATGCATGTATGATGTATTTATAACAGTTGGATAATGAACTTCTTTCAATAAAGCGTTTTACATTCTCTACTGGTTGAAATTAAGTCTCTCATTTGATGAAATGTCAAATCAAATCAAATCAAATGTATTTGTCACATACACATAGTTAGCAGATGTTAATGCGAGTGTAGCGAAATGCTTGTGCTTCTAGTTCCGACAATGCAGTAATAACCAACAAGTAATCTAGCTAACAATTCCAAAACTACTACCTTATAGACACAAGTGTAAGGGGATAAAGAATATGTACATAAAGATATATGAATGAGTGATGGTACAGAGCGGCATAGGCAAGATACAGTAGATGGTATCGAGTACAGTATATACAGTGCCTTGCGAAAGTATTCGGCCCCCTTGAACTTTGCGACCTTTTGCCACATTTCAGGCTTCAAACATAAAGATATAAAACTGTATTTTTTTGTGAAGAATCAACAACAAGTGGGACACAATCATGAAGTGGAACGACATTTATTGGATATTTCAAACTTTTTTAACAAATCATTAACTGAAAAATTGGGCGTGCAAAATTATTCAGCCCCCTTAAGTTAATACTTTGTAGCGCCACCTTTTGCTGCGATTACAGCTGTAAGTCGCTTGGGGTATGTCTCTATCAGTTTTGCACATCGAGAGACTGAACATTTTTCCCATTCCTCCTTGCAAAACAGCTCGAGCTCAGTGAGGTTGGATGGAGAGCATTTGTGAACAGCAGTTTTCAGTTCTTTCCACAGATTCTCGATTGGATTCAGGTCTGGACTTTGACTTGGACATTCTAACACCTGGATATGTTTATTTTTGAACCATTCCATTGTAGATTTTGCTTTATGTTTTGGATCATTGTCTTGTTGGAAGACAAATCTCCGTCCCAGTCTCAGGTCTTTTGCAGACTCCATCAGGTTTTCTTCCAGAATGGTCCTGTATTTGGCTCCATCCATCTTCCCATCAATTTTAACCATCTTCCCTGTCCCTGCTGAAGAAAAGCAGGCCCAAACCATGATGCTGCCACCACCATGTTTGACAGTGGGGATGGTGTGGTCAGGGTGATGAGCTGTGTTGCTTTTACGCCAAACATAACGTTTTGCATTGTTGCCAAAAAGTTCAATTTTGGTTTCATCTGACCAGAGCACCTTCTTCCACATGTTTGGTGTGTCTCCCAGGTGGCTTGTGGCAAACTTTAAACAACACTTTTTATGGATATCTTTAAGAAATGGCTTTCTTCTTGCCACTCTTCCATAAAGGCCAGATTTGTGCAATATACGACTGATTGTTGTCCTATGGACAGAGTCTCCCACCTCAGCTGTAGATCTCTGCAGTTCATCCAGAGTGATCATGGGCCTCTTGGCTGCATCTCTGATCAGTCTTCTCCTTGTATGAGCTGAAAGTTTAGAGGGACGGCCAGGTCTTGGTAGATTTGCAGTGGTCTGATACTCCTTCCATTTCAATATTATCGCTTGCACAGTGCTCCTTGGGATGTTTAAAGCTTGGGAAATCTTTTGTATCCAAATCCGGCTTTAAACTTCTTCACAACAGTATCTCGGACCTGCCTGGTGTGTTCCTTGTTCTTCATGATGCTCTCTGCGCTTTTAACGGACCTCTGAGACTATCACAGTGCAGGTGCATTTATACGGAGACTTGATTACACACAGGTGGATTGTATTTATCATCATTAGTCATTTAGGTCAACATTGGATCATTCAGAGATCCTCACTGAACTTCTGGAGAGAGTTTGCTGCACTGAAAGGAAAGGGGCTGAATAATTTTGCACGCCCAATTTTTCAGTTTTTGATTTGTTAAAAAAAAGTGAAATATCCAATAAATGTCGTTCCACTTCATGATTGTGTCCCACTTGTTGTTGATTCTTCACAAAAAAATACAGTTTTATATCTTTATGTTTGAAGCCTGAAATGTGGCAAAAGGTCGCAAAGTTCAAGGGGGCCGAATACTTTCGCAAGGCACTGTACATATGAGATGAGTAGTTAAAGTGGCTAGTGATACATGTATTACATAAAGATGCAGTAGATGATAGAGTACAGTATATACGTATTCATATGAGATGAATGATGTAGGGTATGTAAACATTATATTAGGTAGCATTGTTTAAAGTGGCTAGTGATATATTTTACATAATTTCCCATCAATTCCCATTATTAAAGTGGCTGGAGTTGAGTCAGTGTGTTGGCAGCAGCCACTCAATGTTAGTGGTGGCTGTTTAACAGTCTGATGGCCTTGAGTTGGCCTGTTTTTCAGTCTCTCGGTCCCAGCTTTGATGCACCTGTACTGACCTTCGCTTCTGGATGATAGAGGGGTGAACAGGCAGTGGCTCGGGTGGTTGTTGTCCTTGATGATCTTTATGGCCTTCCTGTGACATCGGGTGGTGTAGGTGTCCTGGAGGGCAGGTTTGCCCCCGGTGATGCGTTGTGCAGACCTCACTACCCTCTGGAGAGCCTTACGGTTGTGGGCAGAGCAGTTGCCGTACCAGGCGGTGATACAGCACGCCAGGATGCTCTCGATTGTGCATCTGTAGAAGTTTGTGAGTGCTTTTGGTGAAAAGCCGAATTTCTTCAGCCTCCTGAGGTTGAAGAGGCGCTGCTGCGCCTTCTTCACGATGCTGTCTGTGTGGGTGGACCAATTCAGTTTGTCTGTGATGTGTACGCCGAGGAACTTAAAACTTACTACCCTCTCCACTACTGTTCCATCAATGTGGATAGGGGGGTGTTCCCTCTGCTGTTTCCTGAAGTCCACAATCATCTCCTTAGTTTTGTTGACGTTGAGTGTGAGGTTATTTTCCTGACACCACACTCCGAGGGCCCTCACCTCCTCCCTGTAGGCCGTCTCGTCGTTGTTGGTAATCAAGCCTACCACTGTTGTGTCGTCCGCAAACTTGATGATTGAGTTGGAGGCGTGCGTGGCCACGCAGTCGTGGGTGAACAGAGAGTACAGGAGAGGGCTCAGAACGCACCCTTGTGGGGCCCCAGTGTTGAGGATCAGCGGGGTGGAGATGTTGTTGCCTACCCTCACCACCTGGGGGCGGCCCGTCAGGAAGTCCAGTTGCACAGGGCGGGGTCGAGACCCAGGGTCTCGAGCTTGATGACGAGCTTGGAGGGTACTATGGTGTTAAATGCCGAGCTGTAGTCGATGAACAACATTCTCACATAGGTATTCCTCTTGTCCAGATGGGTTAGGGCAGTGTGCAGTGTGGTTGAGATTGCATCGTCTGTGGACCTATTTGGGCGGTTAGCAAATTGGAGTGGGTCTAGGGTGTCAGGTAGGGTGGAGGTGATATGGTCCTTGACTAGTCTCTCAAAGCACTTCATGATGACGGAAGTGAGTGCTCAGTTACCTTAGCTTTCTTGGGAACAGGAACAATGGTGGCCCTCTAGAAGCATATGGGAACAGCAGACTGGGATAGGAATTGATTGAATATGTCCGTAAACACACCAGCCAGCTGGTCTGCGCGTGCTCTGAGGGCTCGGCTGGGGATGCCGTCTGGGCCTGCAGCCTTGCGAGGGTTAACACATTTAAATGTTTTCCTCACGTCGGCTGCAGTGAAGGAGAGTCTGCATGTTTTGGTTGCGGGCAGTGTCAGTGGCACTGTATTGTCCTCAAAGCGCTCAAAAAAGTTATCTAGTCTGCCTGGGAACAAGACATCCTGGTCCATGACGGGGCTGGTTTTCTTTTTGTAATCCGTGATTGACTGTAGACCCTGCCACATACCTCTTGTGTCTGAGCCGTTGAATTGAGATTCTACTTTGTCTCTATACTGACGCTTAGCTTGTTTAATTGCCTTGCGGAGGGAATAGCTACACTGTTTGTATTCGGTCATGTTTCCGGTCACCTTGCCCTGATTAAAAGCAGTGGTTCGCGCTTTCAGTTTCACGCGAATGCTGCCATCAATCCACGGTTTCTGGTTTGGGAATGTTTTAATCGTTGCTATGGGAACGACATCTTCAACGCACGTTCTAATGAACTCGCACACCGAATCAGCGTATTCGTCAATGTTGTTATTTGACGCAATACGAAACATATCCCAGTCCACGTGATGGAAGCAGTCTTGGAGTGTGGAATCAGATTGGTCGGACCAGCGTTGAACAGACCTCAGCGCGGGACCTTCTTGTTTTAGTTTCTGTCTGTATGCAGGGAGCAACAGAATGGAGTCGTGGTCAGCTTTTCCGAAAGGAGAGCGGGGCAGGGCCTTATATGCGTCGCGGAAGTTAGAATAGCAATGATCCAAGGTTTTTCCAGCCCTGGTTGCGCAATCGATATGCTGCTGATACAATTTAGGGAGTCTTGTTTTCAGATTAGCCTTGTTAAAATCCCCAGCTACAATGAATGCAGCCTCAGGATATATGTATTCCAGTTTGCAAAGAGTCAAATGAAGTTCGTTCAGAGCCATCGATGTGTCTGCTTGGGGGGGAATATATACGGCTGTGATTATAATCGAAGAGAATTCCCTTGGTAGATAATGCTGTCGACATTTGATTGTGAGGAATTCTAAATCAGGTGAACAGAAGGACTTGAGTTCCTGTATGTTGTTGTGATCACACCACGTCTCGTTAACCATGAAGCATACGCCCCTGCCCCTCTTCTTACCAGAAAGATGTTTGTTTCTGTCGGCGCGATGCGTGGAGAAACCAGCTGGCCGCACCGACTCCGATAGTGTCTCTCCAGTGAGCCATGTTTCCGTGAAGCAAAGAACGTTACAGTCTCTGATGTCCCTCTGGAATGCTACCCTTGCTCGGATTTCATCAACCTTGTTGTCAAGAGACTGGACATTGGCGAGTAGAATGCTAGGGAGTGGCGCGCGATGTGCCCGTCTCCGGAGCCTGACCAGAAGACCGCTTCGTTTCCCCCTTTTATGAAGTCGTTTTTTTGGGTCGCCGGCTGGGATCCATTCCGTTGTCCTGGGTGAAAGGCAGAACACAGGATCCGCTTCGCGAAAGACATATTCTTGGTCGTACTGATGGTGTGTTGACGCTGCTCTTATATTCAGTAGTTCTTCTCGACTGTATGTAATGAAACCTAAGATGACCTGGGGTACCAATGTAAGAAATAACACATAAAAAACTGCATAGTTTCCTAGGAACGCGAAGCGAGGCGGCCATCTCTGTCGGCGCCGGAAGTGTATATATGCAAGCTAGCACATATCCTGTGTCCTCAGGTCAGTGCAGATGAAGGAAGTTAGATATTGAGATGAACCTTTACATGATGCATAGGAAGGGTAGTGTTCTGTTTTTTAAATTATGTTTTTGTATATGAATTACAAATCAGCCTTTAACTAGTTAAATCATGTTTCTAGTCTGTTGCATAGTTACAATGTGTAACCTTTGATGTCCCAGGATCAGGATTGGTAAGCATAATTGTAAAAGACACAGCATCATTCAAAGAGTGGAGTTTGATACTCATTCATTCATACCTGAACCGGACCTTTATTTGCCAGGTAGAGTACATGCTCAGCAAATATATACAATGTACAGGCTACAATGTGGGGATCATGCTTGGTAATAACTATATATATACACAACTTGCATCCTTGGCACAATAAAGTTATATTATATTCTACTCATCCATAGGCTTCATTAATGCCATTCAGACTGTTTTGAAGTCGATACAACAAGCTATGATAGCTGAGGTTCATAGCTAGGTTCTGAACTAATATGTATACCAAACGTTTTAGCTTCCACACACAGATCGGCTACGTAGCTAGCCACACATCCATAGGCATACAAGGTATTTTTATCCTCTACTACACAATAAGCAAGAAAATAGTTAGCTAGCTACGTTAGTTCAGCTGCATTGCATGGCAAATATCAACAAGGCAAGCTTGTAAATGTATACATTCAATTTGCAATAAAAGCTTTAGCTAGCTAGATTCATTACATCCACTGTTTCACAAGACGACAGCATGATTCTCAGGAGACCCTAAATCATTAAACAATACGAATTACAATTTCATATTCATGTCACAATGCCCATAAAGCTAGCTAGCTAGCTGGCTAATGTTAGCTAGTCAGCTAGCTTGCTAAATACCGATTTTCATAAATTAACTTTATGACAAAAGAATATGCATAATCGTTTGTCTTTACATTAACATATTCCTTTCAACTGTACATTTTGACATGATTCATTATGACGTTATAATTACTTACATTTGCTTCCGTCCTAGTATTTTTGTCAGCCATCTTTGCTAAAGAAAGTTTCCAGCGTTTTGTCGTATAGCGTCAAATTCCTAATGGCAACCACACGATATGATTGGTCATTGCCCAGCGGTGTTTCACTGCGCGGCATCGCGTGCTAGTGAACACAAAGGGTTATTCCCTTCTCCCGGCTGCTAATCGCCCTGCTCCGAAGCACCTCTCACTCAAATGGCTTTCTGTTATCTCAATTATTAGCCAATGTCCAGTCACGTTATTGGGTCCTTCTCACAGACACATCGGGGATGTAATGGGGCAATGGGGCGAATTCTGAGGCGCATATTGAAGATGTTAGAAGAACTGTCCACATTTACTTTCCGTCAGCCAACAAGATGAGTAACGAACAACAAAAGCACTAGCATATGTCAATCTACTATCCCCCATAGTACAAAAGTTGACTTATTCTATTGGTCAGTTTGTCGTTCTGTGCTAGAAATGAATATTCCAAACAGACTCTGGGACGATAGATTCCAAATGAATACAACCACTGTACATCATGTGAGAACTTTTATCTTAAAGTTTGATCATTATTATGTTATTTCTTCACATTATAAGTGCAGCAATGCGCACATGGCAGTAAGCCGAAGGCTATAAGTGTGAATGTTCTTTTTTTTTCTTCTAAAATACAATTTGCTGGAAAACACTGTTCTCCCAAAGTCCCCCTGCAAATGCAAGCGGTTTCATATGACAGATGAAAATATCCTTTAGAAATTTAGAATGAGGGAAGATGCAACAACTAGCATGAGTTTTTAATATGACTAGGATTGTGTCTGCTGGATAACGAAAGAAAGTTGAGAACATTATATATATATTTTTATAAAAGAATCCCCTTAACGTTCCTGTGGTTGGAACACGGTAAGACATGCCTCATAAAATGACCCAAAAAACATCCAGGATTTAAACAATTCAATTTATGGTTAAAGAGTTTCAAAATGTTGACTGTCTCCGCTCAGATTGCAAGATGGGTGATGTTGCTGTGTGCAACAGGTACTGACATTTCTCTCCAATCTGAATTTACAGTGCCTCGAGTATGAAAGAATCAAGCTTTTAGACGCTAATATTAATTATCCTACATTATATTTGTTAAACATGACTGACATTTAACCTATATATATATATATAAATGTCATTAAAGTTTGGCTACATTTTCTGGCGCCTCCCTCCTGTCAGCATCGATCTGGACATGACAGACTGTACTCAATACCCATAGGCTATCACCTACACCTTGACATTTAGGCTAATTATTTATGTGCATTTACATACACAGTTTTTCTTAAAAGAATTGCAAGTGTTTTACAGTTTAATTTGCTATTTTGGTTCATGTCCTTGTTGCCCTAGCATGGCTAATCCCAAACTGGGGTACACGCAATGCCACCGGGGGTATGCCAAATACAAATCTGATTCACATTTTCAATCAGTCCTTTTAGATTTTCCAACGGGGCTATACATTTGGGTAATGTTTATTTTGTTTCACAGCCTAAAATTAAATTAAACCATCTAGTGTTCAGCGAAATAACAACACAATGTCAAATGCAGGTAGCCGAGTCAAATAATTAACATCCAATCACATTAACCGTAACTCTCTCGTGGTAAACCTTCACTGTTGTGCAGACATTTAGAAACGAAGCACGCCAATTTGAAAAATAAGTCACAGGAGTTTTTTTTGCAGGAATTAAGACGACTTTCGAGTAGTAAGACATGTATAAAAGCAACATATACCATTAATAAGAAGGGGCTAGAAGCGTCTTATATTGTGAGCGAGCAGCTAGGACAGGCAAGCCCCATACTATTGTGGAGGACTTAATTCTTCCGCATGTGGCTGCGCAACGACAGCTACCTGGTCATCGAGAAGGATGGTGAGGAGGTGTGGAACTCTGCCTCCTCCAAGGGTCAGAAGTGAAGTGGTTGACTGCAGCTCCTCCAGAGATTCAGCGAAACAAACCTTCAATTTACATTTTAGAGGAGTGGTCTCAACACTGTCGACAGAGCTCATTCAGTAAAGAGAATGTTCAAAAGTATATTTTCTGTGTGCTTGTGTTTGTTTCCTGGGGTCTTTATCTTTTACTTGATAATGAAGTCATTTGTAAAACATGCAATTGGATATATGCAGGTAATAAAGCATATAATGTTACACCGAAAATATTGAGTATATAAATAGACTAATAAAACATCTGCTATAGTCAAGTTTTCCTAGCCACCTTCTACATCTGCATTGCTCACTGTTTGGGGTTTTAGGCTGTATTTCTGTGGAGCACTTTGTGACATCTGCTGATGTGAAAACGGCTTTATACTTTTGATTGAAATTTGATTGATTAGACTGCCCTGGTGCCAGCCTTCAAGGTTAAGAACATCCCTTGAAGGAAAAAACAATAGCACTATCTCCAAAATATGAAGGACAGAGTGTTATGGATTGTCATTATTACACCATCATAAGCAAATAAAATGATACATTATGTGCCCAAGCATTTCTTCAACACATTGTACTTTGCTGTTACATTATTCTATTATCGTCTTCACATCATTGTTCGATCTGACACTTCACACCTGAATGTGAAAATTAACAACAATGTACACGGTGTAGTAGAGTATTAGTTTATATCATCTCTATAAATACAATTTCAACTGAAGTCCATCTTCAGATTTGCAGATAGGTTAACCGACTACAGCCTGCCAGAGTCATAATCCCATGTTTCCCCCTCACCCCATTCTAACTGAATTTGCACAGATAGTGATGCTCTCATAATGTCCCTTTTGATTACACTTCAGTAAATTAACAGATAGCTAGATCTGGATCTCAATGCAGAGAACAGGTACAGTTTTCTTTCCATTTTCACAGATAAAAACCTTGTGCATGTTGGATCTAATCATATTCACAAACAGGTCAGACGCCTCTCGCAAATCTAATCAGATTATTTTAAATTACACCCTGAGAGAAGCTTGTCTATTAGTCTGGAAGGAATGCTGACTTCAGCAGAAGAGCAACAGCATTTCTCAAATAAAGGGAGAGCTACAGTTTTCATTTGATTTCATGTTAATCGTGGGCAAATATTATTACGTGGTCAAATATTATTATTGATGTTGACAGTTAAATGCTGGCCCTTACTCAGAGGGAAAGAATGAACGACTTAGCTATTTTGTAGTAACACAACATTTCATTTTACAGTAGCCTATGCTTTCATACCTAACCCTTCAGAGTTTATTGGAAATTGAAAATGTGCGCTCTTACTTGCTTGGTGATCGTTCGACACATTACATTAAAGTATCTCTTTCAAAGAAGAAACAGATGTGAAAGGCCTTCATACAAAATGATGTTATCAGTGAAAACTGATACTTTTATTTGGTCTTCACCCACATCTTCAATCACAAAGAAATACTTGTGATTATTTGGTTAATAGCCCACCCATTTTCACCTACCTCATCCCCATACTGTTTTTATTTATTTACTTTTCTGCTCTTTTGCACACCAATATCTCTACCTGTACATGACCATCTGATCATTTATCACTCCAGTGTTAATCTGCAAAACTGTAATCATTCGCCTACCTCCTCATGCCTTTTGCACACATTGTATATAGACTCCCCCTTTTTTTTCTACTGTGTTATTGACTTGTTAATTGTTTACTCCATGTGTAACTCTGTGTTGTCTGTTCACACTGCTATGCTTTATCTTGGCCAGGTCGCAGTTGCAAATGAGAACTTGTTCTCAACTAGCCTACCTGGTTAAATAAAGGTGAAATAAAATAAATAAAAAATGTGTTTTTATCTTCTCCAACAGATTGTTTTACTGTAGGGGAAAGTGCACCTTCATCAAAAAGGTCAGGTTCTGATGGAAGCTGTTTTCAAACATTAAAAGATTAAAAAATAAATAAAAAATAAAATAAAATTGAATGATTGAAGGGAAACTTTCCAACATTTCCAACAACTCCTTGGAAGTGTGAAATACAAGGTTCCAACTGGAAAATAACCACTTGAACAACTGTCCCAAGTTGGAATTCCAAGGGGGAAAGTAAGAGATAACGTTGATACCCCGAGTTTACAAGTTGTGACATTTCATCACTGACCTTTCACCTTTTCAACCAAAAGATGATCAAGCAAATCCATTGACAGTGTCAAACTTATCAATGTGGATAATGTAGCTAGTGTGACCATACTCTCAATGTTAGCTAACTTTATCATGAGCAACATTAGATAGCTCATCTACCGAGCTAAAATCTCTTTGGTTGAATCATTTTTTAAAACTTGAACACAATCACGTCAAATTTATGACTCATAACTGGGAGATTTCCCAGTTCCGATGAGCATTTGAAGACAGCATTAATGTGCTTGCTGAAGGCCACACCGTTAGTGATATTCCTTATCCAATCTGAAGCACGACCAGTACTGGTACCTCGAAAAACTAAATAGGACACATCAAAGTAGCACTATACTGTAATGATCGGCTAAAGGTAGATGGTGTTAAAACAACATTCAATACTTATCTAGAATGCAAAGCATGCCTACCAGCTAACACTTTTTCAGTAGCTAAGTAATTCCCCAAAAATGTAGGGGCTAATTAGTCACTACTATGAACGAAATTCAGAGGAACACTTGGCCACCAAAAATCAAATGTAACTTTAAAACCGATTTGATCTTTTAAAGGATTATCACAAGACCAGTTCAAAACAAGTATTTAGCACCCTCAATGTGTCCAGCCAGATCCACCAGCTGAAGATGATTAAAGTCTAATCCAGGCAATCTAATCCAAACTATGAAAGCATCTTATTTTTCAAGATTCCAGTCCAATTAATTACCACACGTTTTACTGGGTTCATGGGTGTCTTATGCATCTCAGTGTCCATTCAGCCATGAAAGAAACCTGTATTCTGCTTCAATCTCCTCCTCCACTCTCTCCATCTTGCCCTCTTCTCCGTGGGTATAAAAAGGACAGTTCTTTACCAGCTTCACTTCATCTGGAACCTCCAGCCTTATCAATCCAAACTACTGAACCACACACGGCCTGTGAGTATCATAACGGGGGTTTACCAACTTAAGTATCTGGGTATAGCATGTATCCTGCTAAATGTTGTATTACGGGAGATAACTCCAAGCAGTGATTTCAATCATCTAAAAACAGAAATGTCTTTGAAGGCCACTTAAATTCTTGCCAACTGTCAAAATGCCTCATGTGAAGGGTGCTATTCACCTTTTGAAAGGTGTTCCACCGAATGGCCCATTATTGTACTATTTCAAAAGCTGTTCATTTATACATTTTTGCCATGGAAATATTTGCTAAGGGAATTTAGAAAATGCAAAGGTATGTATTACATTTTTTGCTAAGCAGGGTTTATTTACTTACTTCTTTATTTCAGAATCATGAGCAGGAATTACATGTCCAAGTATGATGAGATGCGTAAGGGAGACATCATATGGTCCAATAACAAGGAATACAAGGGAGTTTTCCAGGTAGGTTTAAAGTGTCTTAAAAGGTGCTATATGAATACATTTACGGATAGACAGACAATGTGTCATCTGCAGTCAGCTGAACTAGGGTAGTGTCTCCCAAACGGTTTGTGTGTTTGCACCTACCTAAAACCTTTCAAATTGCTGTGCATACCACAATCGTTTATCTCTCGTCAACACAGGAGGACGGTAACTTTGTCATCTATGGCTGGAGGCAGATGTGGTCCTCTGACACCGCCGGCCAGTGTGACGCCTACCGCCTGTGCATGCAGGACGACTGCAACTTTGTCATGTACAAGAGGGATAACAAGATGATGTGGCAAACCAAGAGCCAGGGTCAAGGGTTCAAGATGTGCCGCATGTACCTGCGCAACGACGGCAACCTGGTCGTTGAGAAGGACGGAGAAGAAATGTGGAACTCTTCTTCCTCCAAGGGCCACAAGCAGTGAATGTCCTGACCTCAACTGGCTCTGTCCTAAGGGTCATCAAGGAAGATGACTACTCACACTCTGTACCATAAATAAAATCCCTGTGTTCCAATATCCACATTAACATACCACTTAGAATGAAGTGATGTGCTGTGTATGAGTTGTAAGTGGTATGCTAGTGTGTATATCAGAACATAGCCTGAAGGTATCCGACTCACAGTGAAAAGATTATGCAATAAACATTTTAAATGCCCCAAAACTTTCTTGTGAATCATATGTTTTTCAGTTCCTGATGCTTGTCCACATGGTTTTTGAGCCCGATGAGAAATGAATCCTTCTTTCCATTAAGTAATCACTGGTCTGAAAAAGTTGGCAAGAGGAAAGCCTTAGGTTGCTAAGTTGGTCACACTTTATTTTGATAGTTCCCTATAGACTATTTAATTTGTTCACTTGTAGCTTGCTGTTTGGACAGTCAGTATTCCAAATACAGATTTGAAAAACAAAACTGATTTGAGCATTAAGGCCTGCAGTGTGAACACAGCTTTGGACTCCCCGTGTCCAATCACTGTGGTTCAAACCAATTAAATACATCAAGGAAAAGAAACAAGCTCTCTCTCGATGGTCCCACCTTCATGAAGTGAATTTCCAGCAAAGATCCAAATATGACAAGGAAGGAGCTTCCAAAAGAACAGAGTTAAGGTTCTTGAAAGCTGTAAAACAAGGCAGGCTCTCTTAACCTGACTGGCCTTTAAACCTATCAATCACTTATCAAAATCCCAACCAATCAGGGTGCTTTGACGCACACCAGGGCTCCACCCCACACACCTCAAGAAGATGCAAATTGTGTAGTGATGGACTCTCACATGGTGGTTTTCTATCTTGAAGTGTTGTGCATCCATCAAACATAACCACAATCATAAGAAACATCTTCAAATGGAAACAGATGTGTGTGTGTGTGTGTGTGTGTGTGTGTGGGTGGGTGGGTGGGTGTGTGTGGTGGTGACTATCAAAAGTACAGTGATGGGCCTCAACATCATGTTCTAACCGAACAACACTATAGTGGGCAGAACCAAACCAATCAGCATTAATTATATAGTGGGTGAGGGAATATCCAGCCAACTGCTCAGACGAGCTCCAGCTAGCCGTTGTTTTTCATGGTCCTAGGTCTTGCCGGATTTAGCGACCAACAGTTTTTTCATGGTCCTTTGTATCGTCGGATTCTGACCTGCTATAATTGATATGTTGAGGTGCCCCAAAGAAGAGTCAAGAAACAACTGTAACCACCCGCCTCAGCCCACACCACCACACAAACCCATCATGCACCTGAGGAAGGCCCTAGACACCTCTCTCCTCTAATAGACTACCAGGCCTTCTCTAGTTCGAAGCTGCAGAAGGAATACGAGGACCTGCGTCATAAGCAGGAAGAGCTCACGAGGGCGTACTCTAGGCCCTCGCGGCCTGAGTAACCACCGTGGGAGCACCATTTCCACCGCTACTCTCCTGACTGTCACCTCTCTAGGCCCCCTTGGCTAGAGCCATCGTCATCGTCGCGGAAGTGCCACCACAGCCGATACTCCCTTAGTTGGCCCGGTTACTCCCCTGAGAGACACTACTCCAGGCATCCCCGGATAGAGTATTTGCCACATCCACAGGACCGTTGGGACTTCCACTACATCCTGAGCTTGCCCAGCTATAAACCAAATCGTCGTGGCCCAGCTGCTCCCCCACCCCACCAGTCTAAGACACTTGAGCACCTGGTCAGCTTCTGCTCTCCAGAGATGTCCGGCTTTCCATCAAATCAACACAACTCCAGAGTGGACAGTCCACCACACCAAGGTCTGCACCCCCCTCAGCCAGAGCCTCGACTAGCCATAGCCTCCCACTCCAGTTGTGGAGACAACCAGCTGCTGCCATTGGTCCTGAACTGGTTGCCGTTGCAGAGTCGTCCTCTCCTCCCAGTAGGGACCCCCTGCTGCTCGAGCCAGATGCTTGGGTGCCCAAGGTTCAACTGTCTGCTACCCTGGAAACTTCAACCACAAAGACTCCACCTGCTCTCCCTCACGAGCCTCTCCCTGTTCCTGGCCCAGAGCCCAAGCCTGTGATGGATTCTTCGCCCTCTCCTAACATGGAGTCACAGCCTACAGCTACTGCAGAGGTAAAGTACAGCCCAGACGTTGGGGCTCCTCCAGTCACAGCCTGGTTGGATCAACCCCTTCCAGTCTTTCAAGTTCAGCCTGCGCCACAAGGACTCAGCCTGCTCCTGCTGGCCTGGCCCTGCCAACCCCTGCCTGGTGGGACATACCGGTCCCAGGCCTGTGGTCCCTGCAGTCCCCGCCTGCTAGTGTAGCGTGGTTCGTTCTGCGTTGTGTACTTTTAATTAGGACGCTGCCACAACTGGAGGTCTGCTAGTTGAATTATTTTTATTTGCCCTGCACACGAAGAGACAACACACATTATGTTAACTCTTGGCGCGGTCCTAGCTCTCAGGCACCTTGATAGCTGGACTTCATATGGTTGTTCCACCTCACTTCCATCAGCTGGGACTTCACCATCCTCTTGGAGTATCCTCCCAGAAAACTCAGCAAGGCCTGCTACCCAGTGGACAGTCCTGGCGTCACTCCCATCCATTTGGCTGGACTCTGCCGACATCTCAGAGGTCACGTCACCACTCGATAGAGATCTGTGACCCTCAGGTTCCTCCCACGAAGGCAAAGGCAGAAAGTTGACTGGCATAATCAGGTTCCTATGCACAGTTTTGATGCCTCCAGTGGTAGGGCACCCCTGTCAGAATGGATACAATCAGCGAACCCATAAATGCAGAATAAATTATTACAGAGAACATGAGCAACAGTCTTAGCAGACTGGTTTGGACATGGATACGCACAGGCCAGCTTAGTAAAGTGATCAGTCACTACTAACACATCAACAGACTTGTTGTTTGAATCTTCTGCAGTCCAGAAATCAATACACACAAGTTCTAAAGGTGCCGTTGTCACAATGGAGACCAGTGGAGCTCTTGCTTCAGGCTCAGGTGCTTTACTCAACACACATCTCTTACAGTGGGCCACGTAATCCTTGACATCCTTCTCCATAGATTCCCAGTAAAACCGCTGTCTCGTGAGCCACAATGTGCGCTGCTGACCCTGATGACCAGCATCATCATGAACTCCCTTCAACACAACGCCTCTCAAAGACACAGGTACGACATATTGGAATATTTTCTTCTTACTAACTGGGTGTTTTGAGACACGATACAGAATCCCTAACCGCGTGGTGAGTTTTCCCCACTGTCTTAGAGTATAAACTGTTTCTTTAGCTTCAAGGACTCACTCTCTCCTAGATGGGCGCTGGCCTCTATCTACAAAGAACATGACTCTGCTGATGATAGGATCCAGTGACTGGTTATCATACAGCTCCTTGTGTGTAAGGACAGGTAAAGGGCTCTGACCCATGGACATCAACTTCTCAAGGTGCTGCACATGTGAAACGGCCCTCACTGTGGCACCATCATCCCATCAGCGGTGAGCATGGAGGACAGCAGACACCTCTTCACAGGAAACCAACCCACTGACATCATCTCCAGCTCGACTCAACTCACTCCCAGGAGCCATATACATTCTACAGCCAGCCTTGGGCTTTTCACAGGAGAGACGGAACATGTCTTGTACATCATCCACTCGAAGACCTCTGGCTTCCTCCAGCAGGACATCATATGGAATTCTTGTCAGTCGGTGCAGAACTTTGGAGCGGACAAATGGCTCTCTGCTCAAAGCATCAGCAACAACATTCTTGGGCCCTGGTATGTACTGGATATCAAAATCAAAAGGTGCCAGCTTCGCAACCCATCTCTGCTCGCATGCATCAAGTCTCGGCTTTGTAAGAATATATTTGAGTGGATTGTTGTCGGTCCACAGTAAACTTATGCCCTTGCAGCCAATGGCTGAATTTATCACGAATGGCCCATTTCATGGCTAGAAATTCCAGCAGGTGAGCAGTATACTTGGATTGTGCATGATTAAGAGACTTACTAGCAAAAGCTATTGGCCTGGCTACGGCCTTCCTACCTTGCACTTGGGATAGTACAGCTCCCAAACCACTAGTAGATGCATCAACAGAAAGTAAAAATGGCTGAGAGACATTTGGATGAGCCAGCAGTGCCTGGTCAACTAGTGCTGTTTTCAAAGCTTCAAAAGCGAGTTGACTTTCGGCAGTCCAGTCTGCAGCAGTGAGCCTGCGAGAGGGACCAGGCCTCTTTCTGCCCTTGGCAGTCCAGTCTGCAGCAGTGATCCTGCGAGAGGGACCAGGCATCTTTCTGCCCTTGGCAGTCCAGTCTGCAGCAGTGAGCCTGCAAGAGGGACCAAGCCTCTTTCTGCCCTTGCCTCTCCTAGGCTTCTTCTGACCTGTAGTCAACTGAAACAATGGCCTAGCAACCATGGAACAATTCTCAATGTAGTGTTGATAGTATACTACCATACCAAGGAAAGAACGGATGTTGCTAGGAGACAGAGTGACACCATCAGCTTCCATCATCTCACTCTGTCACATTTACAATGGTTTGAACCTTAGCAGGGTCAGTGGCTATGCCCTCCTGAGAAATTATGTGGCCCAAAAACTTAAACGAATCAAAATATATTTTAAATTTGTATCTGTTATTTTACCAGGTAAATTGGGAATTTAGCCAGGACACCAGGGTTAACACCCCTACACTTATGTGATAAGTGCCATGGGATCTTTAATAACCTCAGAGAGTCAGGACACCCATTTAACATCCCATCCAAAAGACAGCACCCTACACAGGGCAGTGTCAATCACTGCCCTGGGGCATTGGGATATTTTTTAGACCAGAGGAAAGAGTGCTTCCTACTGGCCCTCCAACACTACTTCCAGCAGCATCTGGCCTCCCATCCAGGAACTGACCAGGACCAACCCTGCTTAGCTTCAGAAGCAAGCCACCCTTTGCCTTGATGACAGCTTTGCACACTCTTGGCATTCTCTCAATCAGCTTCATGAGGTAGTCACCTCGAATGCATTTCAATTAACAGGTGTGCCTTCTTAAAAGTGAATTTCTTTCCTTCTTAACAGACCTCCTCAAAAACTTGCACTTAGATGGAGACAGTTTAAGATTGTGCTCCTGCAAACGCTGAAAAACCATCTCAAGTCTCTGCAGACTCTCTTCCTCCGTCTTAGCAAAAACCATCAGATCATCCAAATAGCAAAGGAGACTTAGAAAGTTTTGGTCCCCAAAGATGGTCAGCATCATTCTCATAAAAGTAGCTGGGCTGTTGCAAAGGCCTTGAGGTAAACGATTGTACTCATGCAGACCTAAAGGAGAGGAAAAGGCAGTGTATTTATTATCCTCTTCATGCAGTGGCACATTGTAGTACCCTGAGGTCATGTCCATTGTACTGAAGAAGGCATTACATCCCAGCACAGCCAGTACATCAGCCTGATGAGGCAGGGGATGAGCATCCTTTACTGTGCGGGCTGATGACCGCCCATTTTAACCACCTAAAGTCAGTACATAGACGCAAGTCCCCATTCTTTTTCCATACCAGCACCAATGGGGTGGCAGGGTAGCCTAGTGGTTAGAGCGTTGGACTAGTAACCGAAAGGTTGCAAGTTCAAATCCCCAAGCTGACATGGTACAAATCTGTAGTTCTGCTCCTGAACAGGCAGTTAACCTACTGTTCCTAGGCCGTCATTGAAAATAAGAATTTGTTCTTAACTGACTTGCCTAGTAAAATAAAGGTAAAAAAAATGGTAAGGAATACTCGCTGCTGGATTTTCTGACGATTTCCGTTTCCCTGAGTTTTTGGTAATGAGCTGGAGAAAGCTGGAGAAATGGGCAGTCATCAGTCAGCCGTATGCGATGGCAGAACTATTTTGCCTCTCCACAATCCAGGCTATCTCTAGAGAACACTGTGTCATACTTCTCAATGAACCTCTTGGATTTAGGGGGCGCTATTTTAATTTTTGGATAAAAAACGTTCCCGTTTTAAACAAGTTATTTTGTCACGAAAAGATGCTCGACTATGCATATAATTGACAGCTTTGGAAAGAAGACACTGACGTTTCCAAAACTGCAAAGATACTGTCTGTGAGTGCCACAGAACTGATGTTACAGGCGAAACCCAGATAACAATCCAATGCCTAACAAGACGTCACAATGCTGTAGACACCTTGGGGAAAACGTGGAAAACGTAAGCTCATTCGTAGCTCATTCACAGCCATATAAGGAGTCATTGGCATGAGGCGGTTTCAAAAAATGCGGCACTTCCTGGTTGGATTTTTATCTGGGTTTCGCCTGTAACATCAGTTCTGTGGCACTCACAGACGATATCTTTGCAGTTTTGGAAACGTCAGAGTGTCTTCTTTCCAAAGCTGTCAATTATATGCATAGTCAAGCATCTTTTCGTGACAAAATATCTTGTTTAAAACGGGAACGTTTTTCATCCAAAAATTAAAATAGCGCCCCCTAAATCCAACTGGTTAACAGTTCATCCAAACGATCCTGTACCTCACTGGCTGTCCAGTCACGAAGGGGTTTGCATTTGAACACTTGGGCCAACTCTTTATCAGGACAGTTGCGTACAAACATGACTGCCAACTCTGAACACTGATTGGGCAAAGTTCTACCCTCACTTACAAGGTACTGTTCAGCTGCCTCTGCAGCTTTGTTAAGCCTAATCCAGAAATCTAGTGGGCCCTCCTTAGCATATGGTTTGATTGAGTAGAAATCAGCTAATGGCATACCTGAACAGACAGTATCCCCAAAGTGTTGCTTGAGAACACTGAACACTGCCTTAACTTCTGTGACAACAGGGTTGTTACGCATCCAGACTTTGGTCACATCCCGTGCCCTCCACTTGAGCCTAGACATCACCCCCCCAACATTCTCAGACCCAGTGTAACCCCTCTTCTCTAGGTAGACTCCCATCAGCTCCTCCCACTCCAGGACAGAGTACTTATCTGAGCCATCACCCCTAAAGAAAGGTGGAGCACTAACATCTGACTTCACAACCAGATTCAGCTTGGATGCATCAATAAAAGTTGACCCACATTGCTCAGACAGGGGAAACTGCTGGGGTTGTTGAGGGGAATGGGCAGGAGACTTGAAGACCCAGGCTGCAGTAAATTCGTTCTGATAGATTCTCCTATCTCTGAGCCAATCTGCTTAATGAGGTCACTAAACTGACTCGGAGGTGTCCCATTATTACTGACGACTGGGGGTGATGGTACATCAAAAGGTGGAGTAAACAGCCTACCCCTCCCATTGCTTGTAAACTCAGGACTAGCAAACACTCTACTCCCAGGAGCTGACTGTACAATTGGTGTAAATGCAAGGACACCCCTCACTCTACCCACACTAAAATCCCCAGCATAACTCATCTTATGGACTTGAGTCTTCCATGGCTCAATAGAGCACTAAAATACAATGTAATTTACTGCATACAAATAAAGCACCAGTTTGTAGCGTGGTTCGTTCTGCGTTGTGTACTTTTAATTAGGACTCTGCCACCATTGGAGGTCTGCTAGTTGAATTATTTTTATTTGCTGTGCACACGAAGAGACAACACACATTATGTTAACCCTTGGCGCGGTCTTATCTCTCAGGCACCTTGCTAGCTGAAGGTCAGGCAAAAGAGAACAATAAGGGGGTATGGAAATGGACCAAACCAAAATAAACAAAAATTTTACAATTACATGTATGTACAATATTGATATGAAAAAGTGTTTGTACACCAAAGAAAAACATTAGCTATGCAGCTGTAATTAAATTTTAAAAATACACTGAATTATTATTATTATTATCAAACTATTAACATCCCCTCTTGACCTGGCTTATTTGAATTGGTCCTTGTGTGCAACTTGGTGCATAATCTAGGGGAACAACATCACACTGCTACACTAGCACCCTGCTAACTCCAGCCCCGAAAACTCAAAGACTTCCAGACCTCGCCTCAGAGGACCCTTCAGTCCTCTCCATGGGGGACCCGATGGACAGTCTCCAACTGGTTGTCAGTCTCCAACTGTACTGGGTCTGCTGTCTCCAGCAGTAGTCGGCCCTCAGTCCCTAGCATTAGGTCCTCAGTCTCCAGCTATACTGAGTCTGCTGTCTCCAGCACTAGACTGCCCTCAGTCCCTAGCCCAGTTTGGTCATCAGGCTCCTGCCCGGCTAGGCCCAGAGTTACCAGTTCCTCTAGTAGGCCCAGAGCTCGACTGCTCTCCAGCTCTCAGCCAGTTTCCCTGTCAGGTACAGAGTTAGTTTCTCTGGTATGTCCAGAGCCAGTTTCCCTGTCAGGTTCAGAGTCAAATCAAATCAAATCAAATTTTATTTGTCACATACACATGGTTAGCAGATGTTAATGTGAGTGTAGCGAAATGCTTGTGCTTCTAGTTCCGACAATGCAGTAATAACCAACGAGTAATCTAACCTAATAATTCCACAACAATGACCTTATACACACAAGTGTAAAGGGATAAAGAATATGTACATAAAGATATATGAATGAGTGATGGTACAGAACGGCGTAGGCAAGATGCAGTAGATGGTATCGAGTGCAGTATATACATATGAGATGAGTAATGTAGGGTATGTAAACATAAAAGTGGCATTGTTTAGTGGCTAGTGATACATGTATTACATAAAGATGGCAAGATGCAGTAGATGGAATAGAGTACAGTATATACATATGAGATGAGTAATGTAGGGTATATAAACATTATATTAAGTGGCATTGTTTAAAGTGGCTAGTGATACATTTTTTACATCAATTTTCCATTATTAAAGTGGCTGGAGTTGAGTCAGTATGTTGGCAGCAGCCACTCAATGTTAGTGGTGGCTGTTTAACTTGTTATGGCTGCAATCTGATAATTGTCATCAACAACCGCTGAATTGCATAGCGCTACATTCAATGAATATTACTAAAAATATTTATATTAATGAAATCACAAGTGCAATATAGGAAAACACATCTTAGCCTTTTGTTAATCCACCTGTCGTGTCAGATTTTGAAAATATGCTTTACAGCGAAAGCAGTCCAAGCGTTTGTGTAAGTTTATCGATCGCTCAACAACATATTATGTACACTTAGCATCAAGTTGCTTGGTCACGAAAATCAGAAAAGCAATCAAATTAATCTTTTACCTTCGATGATCTTTGGATGTTTTTTCGCTCACGAGACTCCCAGATACACAATAAATGTTCCTTTTGTTATATAAAGATTATTTTTATATCCAAAATACCTCCATTTGTTTGGCGCATTATGTTCAGAAATCCACAGGAAAGAGAGGTCACCACAACGCAGACAAATTAAAAATAGTTTCCGTAATGTCCACAGAAACATGTCAAACGTTTTTTATATTCAATCCTCAGGTTGTTTTTAAAATATATAATCGATAATATATCAACCGCAAATGTCTTTATCAGTAGGAGAGGGAAAAGTAATGGCTGTCCAAACTCTGTTGCGCGAGCAAAACTCATGCGACCACTTGACGCGATGTTATCTTTCTGGCTCATTTTTCAAAATAAAAGCCTGAAACTATGTCTGAAGACTGTTGACACCTTGAGGAAGCGATAGGAAAAGGAATCTGGTTGATATCCCTTTAAATGGAGCAAAGGGAGGCTATGGAACATTGAGTTTTCAAAATAGAAGCCACTTCCTGGTTTGATTTTCCTCAGATTTTCCTCAACTGCAATATCAGTTCTGTTATACTCACAGACAATATTTTGACAGTTTTGGAACGTTTAGAGTGTTTTCTATCCAATACTACTAATAATGTGCATATATTAGCAACTGAGACTGAGGAGCTGGCCGTTGACAATGGGCACCTTTTCATCCAAGCTACTCAATACTGCCCCTGCAGCCATAAGAAGTTAACAGTCTGATGGCCTTGAGATAGAAGCTGTTTTTCAGTCTCTCGGTCCCTGCTTTGATGCACCTGTACTGACCTCACCTTCTGGATGATAGCGGGGTGATCAGGCAGTGGCTCGGGTGGTTGTTGTCCTTGATGATCTGTCAGATGAATTTAATTCCTATATGTTCATTAACCAATTAAATTGTAACAAAGCAAAACACTTGGTCTGTTTCTAAGAATTCTTATTCTTATTTGCATAAAATAGACAAAGATCCGTCTCCAAATTAATCAATAGCGTTTATTCCCGAGGCCTCTGGTCATGAATTTAATTCCTATATGTTCATTAACATTTTTACAAAGCAAAACACTTTGTCCATTTCTAAGAATTTGTAAGGTTCTTATTTGGATAAAATAGACAAAGATCAGTCTCAAAATTAATCAATAGCATTTATTCCCGAGAGCTCTGGTCATAATACCATGTACATTGGTTTATATACCTCACATTTCATCATAAATCTCTCTCCTCCACTCAGATACAATGGCAATATAGTTCTCAAGCCTTCTCACATTGTCTGCCACCTGTTATACACTCGACTACAAGCCCAAGGTCTCTCCCCTCCCTGGGTAGGGACAGAATGTCCTGTAAGGAACACAGTATTCCAGCCGGTCTGACGATGGCTCCATTCGTTTCTAACAAGGAACAGAAAGTCCTTGTTCTAATTCTTGAGTAAAACTACACACATTATATTCAGTATTATGATTATAATAATATTCATACAGTAACATAGTAGTATTCTGTTTAGTTATAGTTCTAAGTTAAATGTATACATAATTTAGTCATTATTCATAAAAATCCCATAACATATCCACCCTATTATTAAATATTATACATCCAATTACACCTCTATTTTTATTAGAATGTTAAAAAGCACACATCTATTTTTATTAAAATATTCAAAAGCACACATCTATTTTTATTAGAACTATCTAGAACTTGTTATCCAAATACAACCGAACAAAGACCAACATATGTATTACATTGACTGTTCCAGGCCTACATCAGAATCATAACTCTTCTTATCAGGATTTTCATTATAATCTTCATCAAAGAAACAGTCTAAACATCAAAACAAGAAACAACCTAAAATGCCTAAACATCAAAAATGGCCCCATCCAACTCAGGCTCCTCGTATGTGAAGGAGCCGGATCCAGCCGCTAGGTCTGTGGGCATGTATTCATCATTCCACTGGTCAGAGCTTGGAATCGGTCCGTATCTCACCATCTGTTGTGTCATCGCTTTCTCCAGAGTCCTAGAAATGAGACCTCCCACACAAGGAATAAGACAACAGCCGCACAAAACTAACTTTGTCACACAGGTGAAGGTTGCACAAAACACAGTGATCATGACGTTTATTCATTTCCCAAACACACTATCAAACCAATTTCTTAGAGCATTAGTGGCAGGGTAGCCTAGTGGTTAGAGTGTTGGACTAGTAACCGGAAGGTTGCAAGTTCAAACCCCTGAGCTGACAAGGTACAGATCTGTTGTTCTGCCCCTGAACAGGCAGTTCAGGGGCAGAATAAGAATTTGTTCTTAACTGACTTGCCTGTTTAAATAAAGGTTAAATAAAAAAATAAAACATCTACCCCAGAGTTCTCTGCCAGGGCCTTGGTCACTGATCCATCTGGAGCTGTGTTATTCCAGGGGGAAACCTCACATACCTGCCACCCTTTTCAGCCAGTAACATATCCAAGGCTATTCTATCCTGACATCCCATCAACCTAGTTGTAACTGTTATCACCAGAAGATGCTTGATTCCAATCCAGAACTCATCAGGTAAAATCCTAACGGAGCACTCCTTCTCTCTCTTCTACCTGGCAAGGGTAAAGAGCATGCCTTGCTGCACTAGTGCACAACTACTGGTCCAATTGGTAGGTTAGGGTATAGTCTTACACCTCCAAAAACCAGTAGACCTCCACTCTAGGCCTTTCATCTGCCAGTCATGTCCCTCATTGTCTTGTCGGTTGTAACATTCTCTGTCCTATTGCATGTTCTTACTTCCCCTATGTCCCATATGTGTGTGATGCAGCGAGCCATACAATAATAATGTCCTCCTGTAATCTATGAAAGGGGGAAGTCTGGATGCAATGGGCACATGTGGATACAGATAACACAGATCAATGCAACTGTCATTGTCCGGCTTCCCTGCCCTCATGAACAGCTTTACCATACAGGCCATTCCCCTGGCTATGTCAATTCCATCAAATGGAAAGGGAATGGTTGTCAACTGAGGTTTTGCTGTGGCGCAGGCCTAACATTCTTCTTTCGCTACTGATCTGGCTTTATACTGAATCCATTCTAACCATAGGTTAGAATCCCCATAACCCGTTTCCACCTCAATCACTTCCTTAAGATCTTTCGTCTGCACTATCCTCACCGGCCCTTGGCTCTGGACGACTCCACGGTCAGTATCTGCTTTATCAGGGGCTCTGCTTGTATTCTGGCTGACTATAGAGCTATCATCTGCCCTAACTTCTTCTACCCGGAATGGCACTAGGGTGTCAACCGAAACCTTTACCTTCACTACACTCCCTGTTTATCCAGATCAAGTGATCTTTTATGCTTGGTTAATACAAAATCCTCATCGTCTAACTATGGATCACGTTACTACCTTCTAAATTCTCGGATGGGTCCTGGTATATCAAGGAATATTGCTCCCACAATAAGACAGCTCAGAGCAATCAGCACTCCTGTAAAGCTCCAAACCCTCCCAGAGAACATATCATCAGCCAGAGGCCAGCCCACACTTTCACTTCTATGAACGCTCACAGTGGGGAAAAGACTGGATCAGGGAACCTTCATTAGAGAGATGACAGCCGAACCCTGTTGGTTACGGTTCTCCTCTCTAACACTGTGATTGTTCGACAGTGTCAGAGTGTCTTAGCCTTTTGCAGTGTGTGATATGAACCCAGGTAACTCTTTCAGCTATTCTCACCGCGAAGGCTGTCACCAGGAGTACTTGGTATAGCCCCTCCCAACGGGGCTGCTTCCCATCTATTCTCCCCAGGGGCTGGATTGAGTGAATCACCTTCTCCTGTAGTTCACCTGTAGTGCATAAAATCTTGGACATACAGGTTTGGTTAACAAACAGTTTCTCATTTGTTCTATCTGATTATATCTTCAACTTCTATGCCTACTTGTTAGCTAGAATTGTATTTATTTATTAGTTTATTATCCAATAGGCCACAAAGTGTCCTATCCTAGACCACAACTTACCCATCCCCCCTTTGATACCTGGCTTTGCCCAGGTAACAACTTTGTGGCAATATCTAAACAATGACTTAGGTAAGATTAGTAAATTATCCTTGTCTGACATTATCATGTAGGAGCGCCCCTTTCATTCTCCACATGTCCAATTCTCCCTCGGGCGTCCATTCATGTCTATCCTGTATCAATTCTTTGTCAAGTGTCTTATCTACTTTAAGAGTTATCTGTGCTGCTTTGTATGTTCTTCCTGTAGATGTGTTTGTCTGTTTAAACAGTAACCTTTCTTTCATTTCTTATTTCACAGACACTAGTTGATGCTACTATTTCGGCCTGATTGTGCAGAATAATTTCTGGGCAATGCTTCTGTGTTTAACACCTTAGTTCCTGTAACCAACTAAGCATTCATTCCCCTTTTTACTCCACTCAGTAACAGTTATCTACCCATTCTATGTCACGCCTATCTTGCTCATTTCCTGGCTCCCCTTCTCCTCTCTGCTCTCAAACCTTCAAGGTCTCAGCAGTGCAGGGAGGGCTCCTCCGTCTGCCTTTTCCCCTATCTGTCTGTAGCTCTTTTTCTCATAACAGTCAGTAACAACTATGTGTTGTTTCCAAATATTAACTAAATGTCTCACTGTTTGGCTTTATCTAAACTCATGGATTTTTGGGAAAACATGTCTATGGTGGCAATTTCTAAAGTCCTTACATAGGATCGAGATGACCTTAATTAACCTATCAATAATCCTGAATCACCACAGATGTCATATGTCCCTGTCCACTTTATACTATTTAAATAAAAAATATTCTAATGATCAAATAAAGCCAAACGAATGCTAACCATATCATATCCTTTCTGTACTAATGAGCTCTCTCCTTCAGGAGTCCACTGTATTTTATCTAACAATAACATGGGTTAACCTTAAAATCAGTCTCATCAATAATTTAATATATGTTGCATAGTGTGGGATACCTTATCTACAGTAATGTACCATCCCTAAGAACTGCAACCTATTTCTTTTCATAAATAATTTTAATGTTTATAAAATCACTATTTTTCTATGTATTTTCCTGCCCTATTTGCTTAAAATTTGTCCTGTCCAAACCTCAATGTACCATGTCTTCCCCTATTTATTATCGATGATAAGTAGGATTTCTGTTCCTGTTGTAATACCAAATCAATAGTAGCCAATTCGAAACCTTCACAGTGTTTACAACAGAATCCTGAACCTCTTTCTTATCCTCACTAGAGTCTATTCCTCCGCTCCCCATAATTTGTCCTGTCTCAATTCCACTTTCTCCTCTGTGGTTCAAACTACAATTATGTCCAAGAGCTATAAACTCCATCATAATTAATTTACCTTGAAATCCGTATCACAAATGACCACAAATTCATTATCCAAATGGCCCTCCCCTGAGGCTGATATGACCACAAGGGAATGCCATGATAGTGGTCAAAGGTTGTACCAACCTTTTACAGTCGTGTTCCATACTATATTAGACATATTAAAGAACCCTTTATCTAAAGAATTCACGTGTTTAATTAAAACCCAGAAAATAAAACTCCCAATATTCCATATGTGAGTGTACCCCTTTAAGATATCTTGTCTCTGGGAACATGGAAATCCCCTTAAACCCAAAACATTTACTACAAATAAAACCTAATAATTATAATAATACCCTCAAATCAATAGTTTTAAATTTCCTCGATGTTTCATGTAACTCATTCAGTCTTTCTCCAAATTGTCTCCCCAAAATGCTTTTTACCCTGCCATTACACTCACACAACTGTGATAAACATGCACTGTCCCTTTAAAATAAAACACTCCCAGCCAGCAATACCACTTTGCGGGCCTTTCATTGTTCCCCATAATGAAAACAGGTCATGTTTACAGATAATGTTTAGAATACGTTAACTTCTTGTTCAAATTCACTGGTGTTACCTAAACAATCAAACCAAAAATCAATAACCGGGAACTACCACAACTTTTTACGACCTCCCTCTCTTATAGCCAAATATAGCCCAATGAAACGCCTAGCAATTTTGTTGCTATTTTTAGCATGTTTTCAGACTATCCTGACGATATTCAGCTACTTTTTAAAAATGTATTTGGAACCTTTAGCCAATTTTGAAAAGTGACTCAAAGCTATAATGCACACGTTTTCCCTCTAAATGACACAACCAATTTTCTCTGTCATAATTTGAGGAACGTTATTGTGTATTCAATGTAATGAATCAATGTAATGAGTCAACCTGCCTCTAGTCAAAGATATATCCCTTATTCAGATTGAGTTCTGCTTTAAATTCTATCGAAAAAGTAAAACCAAACGAACTTCCCAACTTTCTATTCCCCAAAATTGAAACGTACCATGTACTTTGCTAAATTATATCGTATGTCAGTCGATTCATAAAAAATATAACATCCTGATGGGCACAAAACTTTATCGTATCTCTCCGTTATTCCTTAGAATTCATCAGGTTTAGGTAACTTTCTCTTCTATGATACATTTATTTAAATACGACTCCAATCTCAATAATTATTCCAGCAGATCATTTGGGAAACACAACGTACTACATATAAATTGCCTCGCCATTATTTTGAATGAATTAGTCTCTCAATTCAACCCAAACAACCTATTAAAACATTCAGTTCATATCTTGAACAAACAGTAACAACCGTATCTTTCCGGGGAAAACCTATAAATATTTGAATTTACAATCCAAATTAATTTTAGTCTATCGATGTCAAGGCAGGGATACGAATCCCAGTCTCCCGCGTCGAAGGCAAAAACTTTACCACTGAACCACCAACATTATTGAAATGATTGAGTTTCCCCGCCAACAAGGATATTATTATAATTGTCTGTATTCGCAAACTCCAGGATCGAGACAATTCCCAGAAAATATGACAATTCAAAGGTCCAAGCTTTTCCCCAGCGAGGATTCTCCTTATTCTCTCTATCTACTCCGAATTGGTTGTATATGTTTCCCGTTTTAGCGTCTCCAATATCCAACCAGGTTCCCCCTCGACTGGGAGGGGCGCGGCGATACTGCCCTCTTCTGTTCATTCTCTGTATAATTTTTCCCCTTGTTTCTTCCAATCGTTCCCATTTTTACTCCATTGGTCTCTAATGCTGATTTCAATGTTTTCAACACCTTCTCTGCCTGCTGACTAGCCATTGTCTAATGTATTTCAATTACTTGTTTTAATTTGAATACAATAGAAATTATCAGGTTCAATTGTGTGCTGCCTTAGAATGTGTCTCAATCTAGCCACTGTCTAGTAAACACCGTGCACTTCTCCTTTACCGTTTCAAAACATAACCTAGGTCTCACACCTGTTATTTACCCGAAGGTCATACAAACTTGGTATTAGTACATCGACTTAATACCTAATGTACTACAACCATACGGTTCGACTCTCTCAAACCTTCAAACATACACGGTTGAATCACTCTAACCTTACAAACATACGTCAGTTCGAATCACTCAAACCTGCAAACATACATCAGTTTGAATCACTCAAACCTGCAAACATACACGGTTGAATCACTCAAACGTTACAAACATACGTCAGTTCGAATCACTCAAACCTGCAAACATACATCAGTTTGAATCACTCAAACCTGCAAACATACACGGTTGAATCACTCAAACGTTACAAACATATGTCAGTTCGAATCACTCAAACCTGCAAACATACGTCAGTTTGAATCACTCAAACGTGCAATCATACGTCAGTTTGAATCACTCAAACCTGCAATCATATGTCAGTTCGAATCACTCAAACCTGCAATCATACGTCAGTTCGAATCACTCAAACCTGCAATCATACGTCAGTTCGAATCACTCAAACCTGCAAACATACATCAGTTTGAATCACTCAAACCTGCAAACATACACGGTTGAATCACTCAAACGTTACAAACATACGTCAGTTCGAATCACTCAAACCTGCAAACATACATCAGTTTGAATCACTCAAACCTGCAAACATACACGGTTGAATCACTCAAACGTTACAAACATATGTCAGTTCGAATCACTCAAACCTGCAAACATACGTCAGTTTGAATCACTCAAACGTGCAATCATACGTCAGTTTGAATCACTCAAACCTGCAATCATATGTCAGTTCGAATCACTCAAACCTGCAATCATACGTCAGTTCGAATCACTCAAACCTGCAATCATACGTCAGTTCGAATCACTCACACCTGCAATCATACGTGGACTTCAACGTTTTTAGTACTTTTTCTATTTCTAATAACATTTTAGTACATATGTCTATGTGTATACTCGTGTAAATTAATTAAAATAGCAAAATAAATCTACCTGATTTCTCAACACACTCAAATCTGCAATGTGGGTCCCCTAGGAATATTCCATCCCTGACTGCAATATTCAATGTACTATCATACGCTAGGTAAATTATTCCATATGAACTGTGTCCCCGACACTTCTTTAACACCTTAGGTCATTAACACATGGTATTAGTACCCTGACTTAATACCCAATATATCACAGTCACTCGGCGAACTTATCTTACTTCCAATATAACCCAGGTCCCTGACCTGTATTTATCTGTTATATTGCCGTTCCCCCACACTCACACTAGTAGGTACGCCGACCCACCCACATGCAAACCAACAGGTCCCTGACCTGTATTTATCTGTTATATTGCCGTTCCCCCACACTCACACTAGTAGGTACGCCGACCCACCCACATGCAAACCAACAGGTCCCTGACCTGTATTTATCTGTTATATTGCCGTTCCCCCACACTCACACTAGTAGGTACGCCGACCCACCCACATGCAAACCAACAGGTCCCTGACCTGTATTTATCTGTTATATTGCCGTTCCCCCACACTCACACTAGTAGGTACGCCGACCCACCCGCAAACCAACAGGTCCCTGACCTATCTAGTACATTGCATTCATTATCATATGGTAATTTACCCCTAATAGTCCCTGACTATTTCCATGTATTCGCATTCATAACATGTAGTCCCTGACTATCCACTCATACAGTACATTTCATTTACACATTGCAAAATAGGGATGATCGATTAAAATTGCATTCACCACAGTTGTGTCTATATTGTTATAATATTTTTATACTAGGTATAGGGAATTATAATTTGGTAATTTACGTCAAACAGGTATTCTCACAAAATAAATTTGGATAATGCCAATATGCAGAACTTCAGTTATTACAATAGGTGTCTGCTTACCTTTTTAGATGACCGGTCAGATATTGTGAGACACACCGTCTGACGACAGTACTGACCAATCGGCTGGCACACCAATGTCCAGCGACGTCCTTTTCACCAGATCACGTCGAGGTCACCAATTGAAAGGTTGCGTCAATCGAATCTGGTATCAAGACAAGTAGAACACTAAGTCACGGATTTTATTCTGTCTGCTTTTTATTAAGTAAGCAATAAATGGTAAATGCAATTTTCGTATATATACGGGTTCAATGTGTCACCACGCAGGGTTAACCGAGAATTGACAGGATGTAAGTAAACAGCTGTTCTTATACTGTGATAGACATAGTTCCAACCCATCTGTTGGCTTATCACAGTAGAGGCTGAGCGTGGTTTAGACTTGCTCAGCCTATCGCAGGTGCTCAGGCTAGTCCCAGCCTCTTGGCGCTTCTTGGAGTCCACCCTCTGTCGATATATAGATTCTTACTGTTCTGGTATCACACCCTAGTTATAACAGTTGCTCAGTTCCTGCTATTGTGTTGTTCAGTAATTTTCCAACTCAGGTAAACCTCGTGATGACCACCCCTCCCTATGCACGGGGTTGCCGGGCGCACGGGGTTTCCTCCGACACATTGGTGCTTCCGGGTTGGATGCGTGCTGTGTTAAGAAGCAGCGCGGCTTGGTTGGGTTGTGTATCGGAGAACGCATGACTCTCAACCTTCGTCTCTCCCGAGCCCGTACGGGAGTTGTAGTGATGAGACAAGATAGTAGCTAAAAAGGGGTAAAATTTAATTTTAAAAAATTAAAAAAGAAGAAGTTAAATATTTTAAGCAGATATTTTCTTTTCCATCTCATCCTCACCCTCTGAATGGTGACTACTGTAAGGAATTCTTTCCAAATAATACAAACAAAGGAAAATTAACAAATATACAAAAAGATAAGTGCGAAATCCAAATAACAGAGAACTTTTTGAGGCTATTAAATCCTTTCAGTCTGGAAAACCCCAGGGCTTGATGGCATACCGGTAGAGGTACACTACCATCCAAAAGTTTGGGGTCACTTAGAAATGTCCTTGTTTTGATGTATGAAAACATACATGAAATGAGTTGCAAAATGAATAGGAAATATAGTCAAGACGTTGACAAGGTTATAAATAATGATTTTTAATTGGAACACAGGAGTGATAGTTGCTAATAATGGGCCTCTTTAGGCCTATGTAGATATTCCATAAAAAAGCTGCTGTTTCAAGCTACAATAGCCATTTACAACATTAACCATGTCTACACTGTATTTCTGATAAATTTGGTGTTATTTTAATGGACAGAAAATGTGTTTTTCTTTCAAAAACAAGGACATTTGGAACAGTAGTGTAAATCCAAGCCTTTTTTGATATACTTAAAGCTCCATTATTAGCTTGTTTTAACTACTCGTATAGAAATGGTAGTCTGTCATGTACTCAACAGGAAAGTATGATTTCGTTATTATTAAAACAAGACCCAGATGGCAAATATAAAGATCCAGTGTATCTAAAAACAAGAATGGAAGCCTCTTACACTTCAATGTTGTGATGCAAAAATACTAGCAAAATGCATAGAACTCAGAATTGAAAAGGTTTTACCAGGTATTGTTCATCCTGATCAGACAGGGTTTTACATGGACGATACATTGGATATAATATACGACAACTACTAGAAACATCTAAGAAGCCAGGCCTGGTATTTATAGCAGATTTTGAAAAGGCCTTTGATAAAGTAAGACTGGATTTTATTTATAAATGGCTGTATTTTTTCGCGTTCGATGAGTCTCTTATAAAATGGGTAAAAGTAATGTATAGCAACCCCAGGTGTAAAATAGTAAATAGAGGCTACTTCTTAGAGTTTAGAATTGTCAAGAGGAGTTGAACAAGTGTGTCCGCTGTCACCATATCTATTTGTTGTGGCCATCAACATGCTAGCTATTCAAATTTGATCAAATAGCAACATTAGAGGATTAGAAATCCAAGACTTAAAAACAGAAGTGTCAATGTATGCCGACGACTCAAATTCTATATTAAGTCCGCAAGCTAGATCCCTGCAATGTCTCATTGAAGATCTAGATAACTTTTCTGGTCTCTCTGGACTAAAACCTAATTAGGATAAGTGTACAATATTACGTACTGGAAGTTTTAAAAAATACAACTTTTACATTACCCTGCAGTTTACCTATAAAATGCACTGACGGTGACGTAGACATACTTGGTATTCATATCACAAAATATATAAATGAGCTCTCCACAATGAATTTCAATAGAAAACTAGTAAAAATAGACAAGCTCCTGTAACCATGGAGAGGTAAATACCTGTCTATTTATGGATAAATTGCCCTGAATAACTCCTTAGTCATATCTCAGTTTACTCACTTACTTATGGCGCTGCCTACTCCTGATGATTAGTTTTTCAAATCATATGAGCAAAAAATATTTCGCTTTATCTGGGACACTAAACCAGGCAAAATAAAGCGTGCCTATCTATATAATGAATATGAACTGGGTGGGTTGAGATTATTAAATATAAAAGCACTAAACCTCCCTCTAAAAGCTTCACTTATTCAAAAGTTTTACTTGAACCCTAAATGGTTCTCAAGTAGATTACTAAGAAAAGCTCATCCATTGTTTAAAAACTGCCTTTTTGCAGATTGCCATGTCTCATTTTCGATTAATTGAAAATTAAACCTTTTTCAAAGTATCTCTTTTTCAAATGGCATTGTAGAGCAAATATTACAACAAATTTACTGGCTGAACTTAAATGTGCAGGTTGATAAAAGACCTGTATTGTTTTTTAAATTATATTGTAAATTGAAATGGGAGAGTTATTTCATGGAGTTATCATAATTGTATGGGAAGGTCTGCTCAATCCAAGATTGCAACCAATTGATTACAGTGTTACCCCAAAAGTAGGTAGGGAACTGGTCTGTCTGCTCAATATAAAGGATCCAAACTGGTGGAGGAATAAAAATAGTTTAAATAGAAAATTATACCAGTTTAATTTGTGGACCAGGATGTTGACAGCTGTGCCATACAGTTTGCAAAATAGTTACGAAGAAATATTTTGATGTACTGATTCCATGGTACAGAGTTGATATATTAAACAACACAAGATTCAAGACTCTGTGCTTTTCAGGAAAATCACTGTACATAATTCTTGCCACTGACAAAATGTTAAATATGTGGGGCATACAATCATTGCATCTCTGCAGATTTTGCAGACCATTTGTTTTGGTATTGCCCTCAGATAGACTGGTTCTCGTCTCAGCTTCAGGAATGGCTGAAAAAGCATAACATTAATCTTAAATTGACCCTAGAAATAGCATTGTTGGGAGATCTGGAGAGACCTGTCAGTCAATTACTAATTACTCTTAGTAAAATGATTTCGCTTCAACTCTGTTGATTCTATTCAATTATATAGATTCAAATTGTACGTTAATCATCACTACATAGTTGAAAGATATATGGTGCATAGAAATCCAAAGAGGGTGGACAGCAGAGACATATGGGATTTATTTTATCTTTATTTAACCAGGCAAGTCAGTTAAGAACAAATTCATATTTTCAATGACGGCCTAGGAACAGTGGGTTAACTGCCTGTTTAGGGGCAGAACAACAGATTTGTACCTTGTCAGCTCGGGGATTTGAACTTTGCAACCGTCCGGTTACTGGCCCAACGCTCTAACCACTAGAGCCGCCCCAGCTGAGGGAAATTGAGGGTTGGGATGTGGTGTCGCCCTGACTATAGAGAGCTTTTTATTCTCTATGTTGGTTAGGTCGGGGTGTGATTAAGGGTGGGTTATCTAGGTGAATTATATATCTATGTTATATCTATGTTTGCCTGGTATAGTTCCCAATCAGAGGCAGCTGTTAATCATTGTCTCTGATTGGGGATCATATTTAGGTAGCCATTTCCCCATTGTGCTTTGTGGGATCTTGTCAAGGTATAGTTGCCTGCGAGCACTACTTTGAGCATCACGTTTAGTTTTTTTCGCTTTATTGTTTTTCTTTGAGTTTTTCTTCCTGATAAAACATACCACGCTGCATCTTGGTCCACTCCTTATAACGACCATGACATGTGGAATTGAGACAAGTGGGAGTGGAGTTGCTGGGCAGGGGATAGAATGAACGTTATCTTTGACCTTCATTCTATCCCCTGCCCAGCAACTCCACTCCCACTTGTCTCAATTCCACATGTCATGGTCGTTATAAGGAGTGGACCAAGATGCAGCGTGGTATGTTTTATCAGGAAGAAAAACTCAAAGAAAAACAATAAAGCGAAAAAAACTAAACGTGATGCTCAAAGTAGTGCTCGCAGGCAACTATACAAAGATAACGTTTAAAAAAATAAAGTCAAAACAGAACAAAAACTACATTTGAATGACACTGAGGGGCAATGGTGTTACATCTAATGCTTGTTTGCCTGAGGCTGATTTTGCGCAGGTGTTTGTACGCGTGTACACATGCATATACACACTCATTCAAACGAACACACGTGCACATCCACACGTAAATAGGAGGAGACCAGACAGATCTTGCAGAGGAGTCTTGTTCTGCGCACAGACCGTGCAAGCGGCGACGAATGCAAAGACGTCAGGCATCATGGTAGGCCACCAAAAGCGTTGTCGCACAAAAGCCAGAGTCCAGGACCGAGGAGCGGAGATATTCCAGGTTCTTGTGGTCGGTCCACACAATGAAAGGATGTTCCGCAACTCCAGCCAGTGGAGACTCCTTCAACGACATCTTCACCGTGAGAAGCTCACAATTCCCCACATTGTAGTTCCTCTCCATGGTGTTGAGGCGGTTTGGGTCCGGGTGGGACTCAGACCGCTGGGACTCGGGGAGCAGGCAGGGGTCCATAATCCAGTGTGGTGTGGAAATGTACAGAGCGGCAGGTAGGCACAGGGAAGGCAGAAAGGTCCAAACCGGAAGAAACTAGAAAACAGGAACTAGAACAGACAGGTGCAAGGGGAAAAACGCTGGTAGGTTTCACGAAACAAAACTGGCAACAGACAGACAGAGAACACAGGTATAAATACACAGGGGATAATGGGGAAGATGGGCGACACCTGGAGGGGGTTGGAGACAACACAAAGACAGGTGAAACAGGTCAGGGTGACACAAATGTATTAATTTTGCCTTGCTGTTATGATTTTTGATGTCGTTGATGTCTTTTGTTTTTTGCATTGTTGTTTTCTGTTTACCTTTGTCTTTCTCTTTTTTCTCTTTTGTTCGTTTTGTTGGTTGTTGGTGCATTGGGGAATGGGGGCTTGGGGGATGGGGATCTTGGGGGTGGGGCATTTAATTATTGAATTTTATTCTGTCTACGTGCCCTTGAGCAGGGCGTTGACCCTGGTTGCTCCTGTGGGTCGCTCTGGATGGGAGTCTGTTACAGTAGATGACCGAATGTAATGTAAATGTTGAGCGGCTTCACTGCAAGTAGATTGTGTTTTAATATTCTATACAAATACCAAAAAATAATAATACTAGTATAGAAGTAGAATTTTCTTTCTTTAAACATGCTTACAATATATAATCATAAAGTCAAAAGTTATGAATTACCCATAAATCTCTAAAAACTGTCACGTGGCAAGATAGCAAATGCAAGGTGATTAAAATCAAATAATTCCAATCACTCTATTGTCACTCTCATTGGTTATCCCCATAAAAGATTTTGAGCAACATATTAAATTGGATTTGCATTATTTTGGTCAAATGAAAATAACTAATAATTGACCTCGGAACAGCCTCAATTCATCAGGGCATGAAGTCTACAAGGTGTCAATGAAGTCTATACCCCACAGGGATGCTGACTACAGTGCTTCCCACAGTTGTGTCAAGTTGGCTTCATGTCCTTTGGGTGGTGGACCATTCTTGATACGGAAACTGTTGAGTGTGAAAAACCCAGCAGCGTTGCAGTTCTTGACACAAACCATTGCGCCTGACACCTACTACCATACCCTGTTCAAAGGCACTTAAATGTTTTGTCTTGCCCATACACAATCCATGTCTCAATTGTCTCAAGGCTTAGAAATCCTTCTTTAACCTTTCTCCCCCCCTTCATCTGCACTGATTGAAGTGAATTTAAAAAGTGACATCAATACGGGATCATAGCTTTCACCTGATCAGTCTATGTAATGGAAACAGCAGTGTTTTGTATTTCAGTGTCTATTTCAATTCACCCCAGAATAATTTCTTATAGTGTGGCTGTGTGGGTAAATGTTTAATTTCCATTTTTTATTTGATTTTTTACACCAAATACAAACATACACATATGAACAACTTATAGACACACACAAACAATGACTACAGTACATCTCCTCTGCCCAGACACGCATGATCACACCTCCATCCCTAGTGCATGCATTATTGTTTGCCACGTGGTCTTACATTTGACACATTTTCTCGGTCGCCCATGCTATTTCAATAATAAATCATTGGGTATCTCACTACACCCCCATATGCAATGTCTTAAAATATGCAGCCAGATAGATTAAAAGTATGTTTACATTGCAATACTTCTATCAGCCAACTTTCCAGGTCTGCCCATAACTTTTGGACTTTTCCTAGAATGCATGGATTATTGAATCATTGTTAGTTTTACACTTAAGATATGACTCTACCGTTGTGCTGTAAAATGTGTGAATTTTGTCTCATATAATAAATACTCTACAATTGATATACTCAATTAACTTTAATTTCATTAGTTATGCTCCAACTTATTAGTTATGCTCCAACGCCATCTTGTTCTAACATCAGTTATTTTTAAGTATTGGTTCCATATTTTTTGTAAAACATTGTTGGATATTTTCTTTGGAAGGTTTTGTATATCGTCCCTATCATATGAACATCCTTTTCTGACTCAAATAAGATTCCCTCAAGGTTGCTCTACTGTCTAAAATATTTCATTTAGAAATGTTGTCTATCTAACCTGGTCAGTCCCAAATTACTTTTTAATTCTGTCATGGAAATAAATCTATTTCCTGTTACCAAGTAATTTATGGTTTCCATGCCTTTAGTTTTCCATGTGGACCAATTTATTTGGTGACTTTTGAAAAAAGGGTTCTTTGGCTGTCCCCATAGGATAAACCTTTTTGGTTCCAGCCAGGTCGAACCCTTTTTGGTTCAAGGTAGAACTATTTTGGGTTCCATGTAGAACTCTCTGTGGAAAGGGTTTTACATGGAACCCAAAAGGGTTCTTCAAAGGGTTATTCTATGGGGACAGACGTGGAACTGTTTTAGGTTCTAGTTAGCACCTTTTAGGTTCTAGATAGAAGCCCTGTAAGGCTGTGTTTTTGGGAGTGATTTTGGTTCTTGTAGAATACGTTTCATTTTCTTCCATATTGTTAAGGTGCTCTTAACTATGAAGTTGTTCATGTTATTAGCTTCATCCTCTGACACATCAAAAGATTCTGGAGATGAGAGTGTGCATATTCAATATGTACCCATAGTTCCTCTTTAGTGCATTTAACTATTAGTCGCAAGTAAAAGCCTTGGGTAGCTAGTTGATACAATTCTGGAAGATTAAAACCACCCTTAGACTTAGGAAGATGTAAAACATTCATTTTTATTCTATGAATTTTACTAGACCATATAAAGTCTTTTATGACCGAGTAAGATTTATTGGAAGATTATTAAATTAGATGAATAAATCTGCTTTCATATGGTTGAGTAATGGAATAAAGTTATTTTTATATATTTGTTGTTTGTTGTCACTTATTAAGCATCCTAAGTATTTAATATTTTTTGTGGCCCACTTAAATGATTGCTGTAGATCGTGAGTTCTTATTTTTCTTTTTTCTATTGCCTTTCTTTTGTTTTTGGTTAGGTATATGGGTTAAGACTGACAGCTGTTCTGAACTTGGACACCGCATGCAACAAGAAGTTGCCCCTATTCCTCCCACTAATTGGGCAACTTTTGCTAATGTTTTGTTTTCTGAGTGAGGAAAAGGGAAAATCTGTAAATTGAGAGGACACAAGTCTCGATGTATTTTGAAAAATGATACATTGAGGACAGTGGAGGCTGCTGAGGGGAGGACGGCTCATAATAATAGCTGGAACGGAGCAAATGGAATGGCATCAAATACATGGAAAACATGTGTAACACTTTGTATTCAGGACAAAAAGTGAATGGCTTTGCCATGTTATTTTTTTCCAGTATTACTTTAGTGCCTATTTGCAAACAGGATGCATGTTTTGGAATAGTTTTATTCTGTACAGGCTTCATTCTTTTCACTCTGTCACTTAGGTTAGTATTATGGGGTAACTACAATGTTGTTGTTCCATCCTCAGTTTTCTCCTTTCATAGCCATTAAACTGTTTTAAAGTCACCATTGGCCTCATGGTGAAATTCCTGAGTGGTTTCCTTCCTGAGTAGGAAGGACAAGATAGGAAGGACACCTGAGTTAAGAAAAACGCCTGTATCTTTTTTAGTGACAGGATGTATTGATACACCATCCAAAGTGTAATTAATAACTTCACCATGCTCAAAGGGCTATTCAATGTCTGCTTTTTATTTTGTGGTGGTCGGTGCCGTGTAGCCCACACCTGCAGTCAAATGATCGAGTGGCCTCATTGGTGGAATGTTATTCATATTTTTCATAATTTCATAATTAATAAACATATATTTTTTTTAACTACTGAAAATCCGGTGTTTCTGTGTCAAATGGTTTTGTTACATTTCAGTCTGCTGTGATGTATATACAGTGGGGCAAAAAAGTATTCAGTCAGCCACCAATTGTACAAGTTCTCCCACTTAAAAAGATGAGAGAGGCCTGTAATTTTCATCATAGGTACACTTCAACTATGACAGACAAAATGAGAAAAAAATCCAGAAAATCACATTGTAGGATTTTTAATGAATTTATTTGCAAATTATGGTGGAAAATAACACATTTTTATCACTTCCTTCTTCCACACCAGTCTGGAAAGAATGATTTGTCCTGCCAAAGCATTAATTGCCCTGCGCCCGGTTTTCCGATAGCGAGGGAACTTAGGTTTACCAGTGTTTTAATGATGCAGCTTTCCTACAACAGCCGAAGATGTAACATGCGTTCCCCAAAACATCACGCAGAGAGAACGTTCACAAAGTGTGTCGTTTAGACATGTCGATACTGATAGGATCTAAATATTTTTTATTTAACTAGGCAAGTCAGTTAAGAACAAATTCTTATTTACAATGATGGCCTACCCCGGCAAAACCCGAACGACGCTGGGCAATTGTACGCCGCCCTATGGGACTCCCAATCACGGCCGGATGTGATACAGCCTGGATTGGAACCAGGGACTGTAGTGACGACTCTTGCACTGAGATGCAGTGCCTTAGAACGCTGCACCACCCGGGAGACAAAGGCAGAAAGGCAATGCTGCTCTCAGATCAGCGAAATTCATTCAAATTTTGACCTTCAAATTATAATTATTCAACAATAGGCTACTGATGACGGATCAGCTCCAAGAAAGATTATATCACCTATGGCCGCAAATATTGAGGCTGCTTATTCTGAAGCTTACCCTATAACAATGCACTAAATCAAGACTTGGCACATCATTTTGCACATATTGTTACACATCACGAAAGATACTGAGGAAGAAAATTACATACAGTAGCCAACAATTAGCAAAATAGAACTCAATTGAATGTACATGAAATTGATTTACATGTTATTAAATTATATAGGCCTATGTAGCCTATACTGTAGACTATTTATATTTTAATGCCTTCATCTCAGTTTTCAGTTTAATCTTTCACTTGTTTGTAACAATTGCAAAGACGTTGGGAAACTTTGTATTTCTACTCAACTTTGTTGTGAAGATATTGGCGGTGACAGAGAGAGATAGAATCAATATTTATGTTTAGTAGAGCTCTTCTGTGTATAAGGTAGTTGTTGTACGCGTGGTCAGAGGCAGTCGGTAAATAACGAGAGTTTTAAAGTTGCACATTTTGGGGAATATTCAGAGGTAGAAACTTTCCGTGGGAATTAGCAGAATATATGGGAATTAACAGGAATATATGGGAGTTTTTATTTTATTGATTTATTTTACCTTTATTTAACCAGGTAGGCAAGTTGAGAACAAGTTCTCATTTACAATTGCGACCTGGCCAAGATAAAGCAAAGCAGTTCGACAGATACAACGACACAGAGTTACACGTGGAGTAAAACAAACATACAGTCAATAATACAGTATAAACAAGTCGATATACAATGTGAGCAAATGAGGTGAGAAGGGAGGTAAAGGCAAAAAAGGCCATGGTGGCAAAGTAAATACAATATAGCAAGTAAAACACTGGAATGGTAGTTTTGCAATGGAAGAATGTGCAAAGTAGAAATAAAAATAATGGGGTGCAAAGGAGCAAAATAAATAAATAAATAAAATACAGTTGGGAAAGAGGTAATTGTTTGGGCTAAATTATAGGTGGGCTATGTACAGGTGCAGTAATCTGTGAGCTGCTCTGACAGTTGGTGCTTAAAGCTAGTGAGGGAGATAAGTGTTTCCAGTTTCAGAGATTTTTGTAGTTCGTTCCAGTCATTGGCAGCAGAGAACTGGAAGGAGAGGCGGCCAAAGAAAGAATTGGTTTTGGGGGTGACTAGAGAGATATACCTGCTGGAGCGTGTGCTACAGGTGGGAGATGCTATGGTGACCAGCGAGCTGAGATAAGGGGGGACTTTACCTAGCAGGGTCTTGTAGATGACATGGAGCCAGTGGGTTTGGCGACGAGTATGAAGCGAGGGCCAGCCAACGAGAGCGTACAGGTCGCAATGGTGGGTAGTATATGGGGAGTTAACTAATATTAATAGCATTTAAATGTAGATGTTTGGCTGCTTGTTGTGAGCGCTGAGGGAACTTTATGCACTTGGCCAGATGATTCTGCATCTTTGTTGCATTCTTCACTTATGATTTGGCACAGTATTTTGCAAATTTCCTTCTACATTAGCTGCAGTGAAATGTCTCCACACATCAGATAGTGCCCGTGGTTTTAAAAAACCCTAATAAAATTCTGTGTATAGATAAATAGTTAAGCAGTTAGATTAACAACTCCTTTGTAAGATAAATGTCAAAAATCTCTGATGAAGGCTATGAGGCCGATACGTAAGCTTATTAAAGATCAGTGATACTATCAAGAGCAGTGTGCGGTTTCCTTTTTCATTCATCTTGTTCAACTGTTGCCATGCACTTGCAACAAGAGTGCCTTTTGAATTTTAAGATAAATGTTTTCAAATGAAACATGTATGGAAACAGGTGAATTAACACTCCTCAGTTTGCGGGCTCAAGCAAGCTAAAACCCACATTGTAGCAAAAACTAACTAACAGAAATTGTTAACAAGTTAGAAATGATTTAAACACACTTTACTGTAGGCTACTGTTTACTAGTTAACAAAAAACATATGTATGTCATATAAAATATATTCACCCCACCCAGTATTGTAATCAAAACTTACCAGAAAGCATGTAGTCCTTGGCTCAGACAGTGTAGTAGTGTGGGCTCAATAGCATCTTATTAGTGTGCAAGATCTTGAGAATCAGCTGTACATGTGATAGAAGAACGCACTGTGCATGCAGAATGTTGCAATCCCATTGAATTGGGGACAGTTTAACCAAAATATGTCACAAGACCTAGAATTGCCAAAATTCCTCAAACTCCCGGGCTTAACTTCCCATTAACTTCCCAAAATTCCGGAAATTTACCGGAAAGTTTCCAACCCTTTGCAACCCTAAGTGCAACTTTAGTAATGATGGTGTTGGGAAACAGATCCTTCTTCATTTGTTCAAATTGTAGTTTTATTTGTGAGCTATGTTGAATTTATTACACATCATAGATTTATTTGTGATTTATGGTGGTTTTATTGCAGTCAGATGGAAAAGAGTAAATAGTCATTTTAGGGTCATAGATTTAGCTGGTGGTAACTTCTTGTTAAGAAACTGGGTGGTTCGAGCCCTGAATGCTGATTGGCTGACAGACGTGGTATATCAGATTGTATACCATGGGTATGATAAAACATCTATTTGTACTGCTCTAATTACGTTGGTAACCAGTTTATAATAGCAATAAGCCCCCTCGGAGGTTTGTGGTATATGGCCTATATACCACGGCTAAGGGCTGTATCCAGGCACTCAGCGTTGCGTCATGTTTAAGAACAACCCTTAGCCATGGTATATTGGCCATATACCACACCATTCCTGCCTTATTGCTTAAATAGACACACCGCTGGAATACGGTTTTAACCAATCAGCATTCAGGATTAGACCCACTCCTTGTATAAATGGTGAATATTTGTGAAATATTTGTACATATTCATGGTTTATGGTTTAATTTGTGAAATATCTTTTTTAATATTTACGTTGATGGTTTTATTTACTAAATATGTCAATATATTCACAGATCATAGTTTTACCACGGATCGTGGTAGACATATATACAGAATAAAGAAACAAATCTCACTCCATACTTATCAAACAGCAGAAAACTGTCTCCATATCAATACAGAAGCGTAAAAAAGACATTGACTATGCACCACTGAGCTACCAGCAGTCTGTCTTTCAGTCTAGGGCTAGGCTACAAAACCGCATTCTTATGCGCAAAACATGCGCAGCTGTGAGCGCAAAATAAATAGTTCCGCACACAGACCCAGAGAAAAAAAGTTCTCATGCTGGGCTGGACAGAACACCACCACTGAGTACCTAGCTAACGTTACGAGGATTGGGAGCACGCCAAAGACAGCTAACGTAAACTGGGCTTCATCAAATCTGGAGGTCCTTTTAACCCAATAAGATTTGCTAGCCAAGCGGCGAGAGAAATTGCAACTTATAATGGCCTCGGAAGAGCTTTATGAGGTGAGTTAGCTACTATCTACTGCGAGCTAGCTAGCTGAAATGTATTTTTTTGTTGTTCGTGTAGCTAGCTAAATTAGCTTCTTAGCCAGCCACCTGGTTTGAAAGACACCTCATATTAGCTTGAGCTTCATAAAAATTTCAGCCCAGGAAGTTGCCTACTAAATCGAAATTGGGCCACCTTAACGATAGCTAGCTTGCTGACTGTTCGTTAGCCAACGTTAGTTAGCAGTGATACCGACGATGCATGTCATGTGTTCTTTGCTATTTTACCCGACCAACTTGCTTAAGCTAAGCTAGTGAGTGAGCTACCTAGCTAGCTATTGGGTACTACAGTCTCTGCAGCAAGAGGGTTTTGCCTCACCTCTAACTTCGGTCTTGTGGCCAGGTTTTTAAACAAATCAATGGAACATAGGTTTATGCTTTCACATAGGTACTATTCTATATGTAATTATGTGAATGCTTTCCAGTTATTAACGTTCGGAGTAGTCCAGGCAGTTATGTGCCACATTTTCGGTGATATGTGAACTTTTTCATAAAAGTATTAAACTTGGTACAATTATTATTCGTTTGGGGCCCAGAACATTTTCAGATATAAAACGCCTCCTGGTGGCTATTGTCCGTTCCGAGGAGTAAAAAGTAGACTTACCAATTACTTCGTGTTTTTACGAATAACAATTTTGAGTTATTAAAGCGATTAAAACGAGTCACTCTGTTACTAATGAATGACTGCAATTGAATTGGCCACAAGGGGATATCAGTCACAAACCACAGTTAGAGTAGAGGAAAGGGATGTATAGTTCAGTACAGTAGAGCACACCAGGGATGTGAGAAATGGAAAAATGTTCATAATGTTTAAACAGAAAATAAAAAGTTAAAACCATACAAAAAAATCAAAAAATTCCAGGTAAATTCACTACAGCTGCCAGCACCGGTTTGGGTCTCGTGGTGCGTCCCTTTCAGATGCTTAAGCATTGCACCTGTACTACCATTACTACCATTTACTGTATATCAATTCCACCTCGCAAGTTTCCACCTCGCAATTCCACATCCACCTCGCATTTAACTTCTCAAAGTATTGCCATATACTGTAGGACTTCGCTGCTGTCGCTTCCTCATTGACATTTTTCCAGCTGGGGGGGCACTATTTTTATGTTTGGAAAAATAACGTTCCCAAAGTAAATGGCCTATTTGTATATAATTGACACATTAGGATAGAAAACACTATAAAGTTTCCAAAACTGTCTAAATATTGTCTGTGAGGATGACAGAACTGATATTGCAGGTGAAACCCTGAGGAAAATAAAACCAGGAAGTGGCTTCTATTTTGAAAAGATGTTCCATAGCCTGCCTTTGCTCCATTTTAAAGGGATATCAACCAGATTCCTTTTCCTATCGCCTCCTCAAGGTGTCAACAGTCGTTAGACATAGTTTCAGGCTTTTATTTTGAAAAATGAGCGAGAACAATAACATTGAGTCATTGTATGGCTGGGTGCCAACAGCGTTTTGTAAGCGCAACAGAGTTTGGGCAGCCATTGTCTCTTCCTCTCCTCCCTCTCCTACTGAAAAAGACGGTTGCGGTTGATATATTACCGATTTATATATTTGAAAAACAACCTGAGGATTGATTATAAAAAAAGTTTGACATGTTTCTGTGGACATTAAGGATACTATTTGGAATTTCCGTCTGCGTTGTCGTGACCGCTCTTTCCTGTGGATTTCTGAACATAACGCTCCAAACAAAAGGAGGTATTTTGGATATATAAATTATCGTTGTGGAACAAAAGGAACATTTATTGTGTAACTGGGAGTCTCGTGAGTGAAAACATCTGAAAATCATCAAAGGTAAACGATTAATTTGATTGCTTTTCTGATTTTCGTGACCAAGCTACTTGATGCTAGGTGTTCATAATGTTTTGTCGAGCGATTGATAAACTTACACAAATGCTTGGATTGCTTTCGCTGTAAAGCATATTTTCAAAATGACACGACAGGTGGATTAACAAAAGGCTAAGCTGTGTTTTGCTATATTGCACTTGTGACTTCATGAATATAAATATTTTTAGTAATATTATTTGAATGTGGCGCTCTACAATTCAGTGGTTGTTTGATGACAATTATCATGCTAAAGGGATGAGTAGCGTCAAGAAGTTAACGGCGATGACATGGTGGTTGATTCCTCGACTGTCAACTCCTGGTGTCGACTCCCATTTCTGACTGTCAAGATTTGATTCCGCTTTTTGGAACGGAGGAGACTTATTACTTGCCATACTTCCGAGAACAAACACACATCTTTCATAGTGAACTAGCGAGGGACGGAGAGAGAGGGGAGGGGCACAGTATAGGCAGGTCGGCCAACAGGCAGACAGTCAAAACCGTGCATTAGGCCTATCTATATACAATCAAATGCTTTATCTCACAATTTCTTGGCTTGCAAAGTCAGTAAAGTACAGCCTATCATCAATGAATAGGCTAGGATATTCTACGTCCAACAGACCGAAGACTGAGCACACACACTCGCATCATTAGAGAAGCGAAGGAGCAGGCGAGCCAACGAGGTAGCGAGCGGCCGGGGCAGAAATAATTGTGTGCATATCTTGGTAATCTGTGTCTTGCAAATTCACGAAAGTAGCCGAAAAATGTGCCTCTTCCCCTCTGGTTTTCTTAACATTTTACAATTTTCCCCAGGCCTTTTATAGCCTATTGTTTAGTTAGGCTATAACATGAAAAATTACGTTTGGGATATGTGCACTGTGATTTTTAATTGTATTTTTCTTAATCCCAATTTAGATTACAGTATAATGTAATATACTACAATACTTCTCTATTGTACCAGGGGTCGAATTAACTTTCAAAATGCAGCAATTTTTAAACTGCGGACCATCAAACAAATCAATGCAATTTAAACAATTTCACCTTGCGTTTCATATTGAACTTAAAAAATAAAAATCTTCAGTAGAGGGATGCGGCGTGTGCAACTCTAGTTTTTCTTCACACAAAATATGTTAGTGCAACACATTCGGCAGGAAATGTCATCTGATGAAAACAATTTCAACAGAAGTGCAACGCTATTTGGCTAGCAGCCACACAAGTAAATTAGTTTACAATAAAACGTTTTGCAAAAACGATGCATGGCCATCATATTTCTGTATATCATAAAGAGACTATAGCCAGCTACATTTCCTAATGTTTTGCTTAAAGTTAATCTTGCATTTTTAACTTGCTACCGGAGAAAAACTACCCTGGAGAAACGTACCAGAGAGAAGTAGCCTACATATCAGTCAGCGCTGTCTGGTGATCCAATGACAAGAGCATGGATATTTCATCCGAGTAGAGATGTGCAACTGAAGCACGAAATTAGTCCTTTTACATTCATGATTTGGAGCGAACCTTGACTGAAGCGGTGCAGAATTTACAAAAAGAAGCCTTTAAATCTGCACTTTCAAAACCCAGCTAGATATGTTTTCAGTGTTTTCTTTCCTTTTCTGCGTGAAATGTGAAATCCTGTATTAACGCGACCCCTGACTACTAACATCTCCCTGCTTGCCTCTTCCTGCTCCTGCATTGCAGACTGCTTACCACTGTCTGCCTCACTATTGTTTTAAAAATAGATTTTTATATATATGAGAATAATATTAAATCATATTTAAATGGTCTTTATACTGTATTTCACTAAATTTTATGAATGTTTTATTTAATTTACAATGACGGCCTACCAAAAGGCCTCCTGCGGGGCCTGGGATTAAAAAATAAATCTAGGACAAAACACATAACACTACATAAAGAGAGACCTAAGACAACAACATAGCAAGGCAGCAACACATGACAGCACCCCATGGTAGCAACTTAACAACAACAACAACATGGTAGCAAAACATGGTACAAACAATATTGGGCACAGACGACAGCACAAAGGGCAAGAAGGTAGAGACAACGATACATCCACACAAAGCAGCAGCAGGAGTGTCCATGATTTAGTAAGAGTGTCCATGATTCTTTGAATGAAGAGAAACTGTCCAGTTTGAGTGTTTTCAGTCGCTAGCTGCAGTGAACTGAAAAGATGAGCGACCCAGGGATGTGTGTGCTTTGGGGACCTTTAACAGAATGTGACTGGCAGAACGGGTGTTGTATGTGGAGGATGAGGGCTGCAGTACATTTCTCAGATAGGGGGGAGTGAGGCCATAGAGGGTTTTATAAATAAGCAACCAGTGGGTCTTGCAACGAGTATACAGATATGACAAGTTTACAGAGGAGTATAGAGTGCAGTGATGTATCCTATAAGGATCTTTGGTGGCAAAATCTGATGGCCGAATGGTAAAGAACATCTAGCCGCTCGAGAGCACCCTTACCTGCCGTTCTATAAATTATGTCTCCGTAATCTAGCATGGGTAGGATGGTCATCTGATTCTGGGTTATTTTGGCAGCTGGGTGAAAGAGGAGTGATTACGATACAGGATACCAAGTCTAGATATAACTTTAGCCTGCAGCTTTAATATGTTCTGAGAGAAGAACAGTGTACCGTCTAGCCGTACTCCTAGGTACTTGTATGAGATGACTACCTCAAGATCTAAACCCTCAGAGGTAGTAATCACACGTGGGAGGAGGGGCATTCTTCTTACCAAACCACATGACCTTGTTCTGAGCACCTCCAAAATAAATGTAAATGGTAGAGAAAGCTTGTTGGACACTAAGAAAGCTTTGTTGTAGAGCATTTAACACAACTTCTGGTGAGGGGCCAGCTGAGTATAAGACTGTATCATCTGCATATAAATGGAGGAGAGCTTCCTACTGCCTGAGCTATGTTGTTGATCTAAATTGAGAGAGTGGGGCTTAGGATCAAGCCTTGGGTGACGGGCAGTGGCTGAGACTGCAGATTTTCTGACTTTATACACTGCACTCTTTGAGAGAGGTAGTTAGCAAACCAGCCCAAAGACCCCTCCGACACCAATACTCCTTAGCCGGCCCACAAGAATGGAATGGTCTACCGTATCAAAAGCTTTGGCCAAGTCAATAAAAATAGCAGCACAATATAGCTTAGAATCAAGTGCAGTGGTGACATCATTGAGGACCTTTAAGGTTGCAGTGACATGTCCATAATCTGAGCGGAATCCAGATGGATTGCATACCCGAGAGAATACTATAGCCCTCAAGGAAGCCATTCAGTTGATTAGAAATAGGCCTATAACAGTTAGGATCAGCTTGATCTCCCCCTTTTAAATAAAGGATGAAGCGTGGCTGCCTTCCAAGCAATGGTAACCTCCCCATAAAGGAGAGACAGGCTTGGTTATAATAGGGGGAGCAACCTTAAAGAAAGGGTCTAAACCATCTGACCCAGTTGTTTTTTGGGGGTCAAGTTTAAGAAGCTCCTTTAGCACCTTGGACTCAGAGACTGCCTGCAGGGAGAAACTTTGTAGCGGGGCAGAGGGATAAGTATCAGGGTTGGTCGCATTAAAGGGGTGGGAGATGAGGAAGTGTTGGACGGGCAAGGAGGCATGGCTGAGTCGAATAGGAATCCAGACTTGATGAAGTGGTGATTAAAGAGCTCAGCTATGTGCTTATTGTCAGTAACAACCACATCATCAACATTAAGGGACATGGGCAGCTGTGAGGAGGGTTTATACTCCAGGTATTTAACTGTTTTCCAGAACTTCTTGGGATTAGACCAACAGAGAGAGAACTGCTCCTTAAAGTAATTAACATTGGCCTTCCGGATATCCTGAGTGCACTTATTTCTCATTTGCCTGAACGATTGCAAGCATCTATGACAAATCAGGACAGGTCGTTTCACTGAGCAGCCATTACGAACACTGGCTGTAAAACAGTGATCACTAAGGTATCAGTATGGTGTTTTCTGTAATGACCTATCAGGATTATTTGTGAGGATAACATTGAGGAGAGTAGCCTTTTCTGGGTGTTTGGAGTCATACCTTGTGGGATTTGTAATAATCTGAGAAAGATTTAGAGAGTCCCATTGCTTTAGAACTTGGTCAGGTTGTTTTTAAGCATGTCCCAGTTTAGGTCACCAAGCAGGACAAATGTAGACTTCGTGTAAGGGGCCAGGAGAGAGTTTAGGGCAGGTAGGGTGCAGATGGAGGACGATAACACCCAGCAACAGTCAACAAAGAGCTATTTGAAAGTTTAATGCTTAAAACCAGCAAATCGAAAAAGGTTAAAACCAGAAAGGTTAACATCAGTATTCAAAACACTCTTCCTTAACCACGTCTCAGTAAGGACCGGACCAACACATCTGGATTGGAGCCGTGAACCCACACTTTCAATTGATCCATTTTAGGTAATAAGCTTCTAATGTGCAGAGAACCCAGGCTTTTACGAGAGCAGAAATCCGTGAAGCAGAGTCAGAATTGGCGCTAGCAACAGTAGATGGGCCAGGGTGTACATGCATATTTCCAGATATCATCAACAGTAATACAATCAAGGCACGGCAGAGGACAGGGAGAGCTCTGCAGTGCTGATTCATGACATTTGAATGTGCATTTGATGGCAACAAGATCATATTGTACAGCAATTTCATCAGGTAACACGAATACAAAGCTGGCGAGAGGTGTTTAGAATAGGATGAGAGGCCAAAAGTCTGTGTAAACAATAGTCAGAGTCCCGAGTGTGGGAACAAACAGTCTGTCCCATGGTTGGGTAAAGAAAGTTTGTAGTCAACAAAGTATACAGGAGTAATGGGGCAAAATGCACAAGAAAAAGAAAATCTATATATATAACAACTTGGGGCTAGCCATTCTAAGTTCAGAGTCACTCGCACCAACATGACAGTGCATTCTAACACTGTAAAAGGCCCTTAGTTGGCTCTTGTGTATTTTATGACAATTTGAAGAGAAGGAAGTTATTCATGCGTTTGATAAGATTAAAGATTCTCTCATGGGACCCTATTTCAATTTCAGGGGATCCCAAGTTTTGGAACCACTGTACTACTAACCTTTCTCTCGGCTTGCTTCCTCTCTCTGTCTCCTTCACCTCCTGCATTGCAGCCTGCCTCAGCTTCACCACTGTCTGCCTCACCACTGGTACGCAATATAATATTATTTATGTTGATTTGAAAATTGGATTACACTTTTTAAATCATACATAATGCTTGAAAATGAAGCTCGGGTTTGGGGTAATGCAGAATCAACCATTTCGGATTCTGCTTTACTGAAAATGTATGAATGGAGTCAACCATTGATACCAAGCTAAGGCAGGAGCAACTGCACACTGCTAACCCCAAGAATGACATAAGGAGGATGGAGTCTTTCAGCAGTTGATGTCGCAACAGAATCTGCTGCATCTTCTGGCCGAATAAAATGCACAACAGTAAGCTATACAAGAAGACAATATGTCACACAGCCTATCAAGAGACTGATTTTGATGACATGGCCACATTCTCAGAATGCCCATATATAGACTCATTATCGAATTATGTCCATATGGAGATGAAGTGGATTGAAGTATAGAATATTAGATCTTTGTCGGCCTATGTGGACAGCTCCTCTGGCTAGAGAGTCATCTTCTATGACCCTGTCGGTCATCCATGCAATGAATCTTCATCACATACTCTACCATACTCTCTTGCCTAAATTGACAATTTGTCTGGCCTAGATGGTCATATGCATTCCAACCTTCTACTTGGTACAGCTGAAGGAGGTTCCTTCCATCTTGTCTTTATTTCCTTTGCTGCTGCTTGGTCTTTGGGAGTCTAGGCCGGGGTGTTGATAATTGTTGTTGTGAAAAGGGCTATATAAAGAACATTAGTATTCAGTGAGTTTGAAATGCTGCACCAATGCATAATTTGTGGGAGGATTTGCTCATTTTCAGTTTTTTTCTTCATGGACATTTCAACATGCGCTTTAGTCCATAAAGTAAAATTGTGAATTGCTCCAAAATGGACATGTTCTCTTCTGAAAAATAATTTGGCGAGTGGCATTTGCTTTCTTACCCTGGCAGTCCATCGTTTTATATAATAGTCTGAACTGTTTGTGATTGTAATCCTTGACCATCGAAACATAGGGGTAGAAATAACATTTTCCATGTTATGTTTGGTACAGGAGATATGACGCAAAATATTATTATATATATATATATTTTGTACCTTTTTTTTTATTTTACTTGACAATTCAGTTAAGAACAAATTCTTATTTTCAATGATGGCCTAGGAACAGGGGTTTAACTGCCTTGTTCAGGGGCTGAAAAAACAGATTTTTACCTTGTCATTTCGGGGATTTGCTCTTGCAACCTTTCGGTTACTAGTTCAACGCTCTAACCACTAGGCTACCTACTGAACAAAATATAAACGCAACATGAAGTCTTGGTCCCATGTTTCATGAGCTGAAATAAAAGATCCCAGAAATGTTCCATAAGCACAAAAAGCGTATTTCTCAAAAATCTTTGTTAATATCCCATTGGTGAGCATTTATCCTTTGCCAAGATAATCCAGCCATCTGACAGGTGTGGCATATTAAATGGCATGATTATTACATAAGTGCACCTTGTGCTGGGGGCAATAAAAGGCCACTAAAATGTGCAGTTTTGTCACACAATGCCACAGATGTTTTGAGGGAGCATGCAATTGGCATGCTGACTGCAGGAATGTCCACCAGGGCTGTTGCCAGAGAATTGAATGTTCATTCTACCATAAGCCACCTCCACCGTCGTTTTAGAGAATTTGGCAGTACGTCCAACCGGCCTCACAACCGCAGACCACGTGTGACCACGTGTAACCACGTCAGCCCAGGACCTCCACATCCGGCTTCTTCCCCTGTGGGATCGTCTGAGACCAGCCAACTGGACAGCTGATGAAACTGAGGAGTATTTCTGTCTTTCATAATGCCATTTTATAGGGGGGAAAACATTCTGATTGGCTTGGCCTGGCTCCCAAGTGACTGCGCCCCTGCCCAGTCTTGTGATATCCATGGATTAGGGCCTAATTCATTCATTTCAATTGACTGATTTCCTTATATGAACTGTAACTGTTGCATTTTATAGTTTTGTTCAGTGTACATTTTTGTAATGGGAAATGGCAGCCATGAGCTGTTTTTGGGATAGCTCCATATCTGAAAGTTTTTCATGCTTTTATGAAAAGGTGAACATTAATTTTCACATATGGCCTGGACGATAGGTGAACTGTTACAAGTTGCCAGCCTATCCTCTCTACTATATGAGGTAATGGATTAAAGTTACATTGAACATTTTAGTTTCAAACTCAATATGCTGATGTTGTCTTTTGTTCAAGTTTGCCATTTACCTGTAGTTAAATTGCCTACATTGACAATCTTACACACAGACAGTTCGGGTTAAACACACAAATAACTACACTAATCAGCAATATATCTATGAAATCAAAACGTATAGGAGGAATATCATAAAGTAGGCCAATACAAAAAAATCTGGCCCAATTAGCCATGAAATCTTCTATTCATTAGTCACTGCCTGTGGATATAAACAGCCTTTTTGGAGTTGGTGGTCTAGGTCTAATACTATGGCTAGGACCATTGGGATGAAAACAGTTCATGACTTATGTGGCTGGGGTCCTTGATGATACAGAGGGCGGCAGTGGTTAATGTCCTTGATAGATGGCAACTCTGTTCCTAGGTGCCTCCTTCTAGGCTAGGTCAATATATGTGGGGCTGCCTTATTTTTAAGGTCTACCCTGAGTTAGAAACATCCTACTGGAGATCTGAGGGTGTTAGAAGAAGCTATAGCAGGGTCATATTCATTAGTGCAAACGGATAGCAAAAACAAGCATTTCTTATTGGACAGTTTAGGGAGTCCTGCCCTGTTTGTCCTTTTTTGTCCATTTGGGTGCCTGGTGAATACGACCCTGGAATATCACAGAGGATTTCACCATATGGCTGATTGTTTCTCACGTCACGTAGTCCATTGTATGCTATAGCCGTTACATTTTAGTCTCATGATGTGACTTAGTGACTGCCCTAAATCCAGTCATTGCCACTGCCAACTATTTTTAAAATTCTGTTACAGGTTGAGAGAATTGTGGACAAACGGAAGAACAAGAAAGGAAAGATTGAGTACCTGGTGCGCTGGAGGGGCTATGGCTATGAGGGGGACACCTGGGAGCCCGAGACGCACCTCTCTGCCTGTGTGGAGTTCATTCACGATTTTAATCGGCAACACGGCGAAAAACAGAGGGACAGTACTTTACTGCGCTCCACTCGAAGCACTCCCAGCACGACCCACAGTTCGAGAAACAACGCCCGCAAACAGATCTGCAGGCCTCAGCCACACAGTGGAGCAGGAAGCCATGCTCTAGTAAAACCCGGGAATTCCTCTTCCCCCACCGCAGCAGCTACGGCCATCTCGAAACCGTTGCCACCACTTGACCCTGGCGTGGCACACACTAGAACGAATATGCAGCTTAACTTGAGCCAAAAGTACAGTGTTTCGGCCACCGGTGACATTTGTAGACCTTGCTTCACAAGCGGGCCTGCGGCTTCTCCGGTGGGCACGGTGCGTCGGAGCATGGACCTGGCGAAGTCCGGGATCAAAATCCTAGTACCCAAAAGCCCCATGAGCAGCCGGGCGGACTCTGAGTCGTCGCCTAGCGAGGCGGCCCACTGTCTGGAGCAAGGGGGTCAGGAGCAGGACTCTGTGCCCCCAGAGGTAGCCCTTTTGGAAAAGCCTCCAGGGTTGTTGCTGGGGCCTGGGGAAGAAAGAGCGCGCATGGGGACCCGGCCCAGGATTCAAAGCCAAAGCCCATTAATTCCTCAGCAAGTCCCCATCACCCCCGCATCAATACGCACACTCAATGGGAAAGGTAAGGCTCTAGGGCGATTCCACGCCAGCGGAAAATATTTTTTGGTATCGCAATTCTCCACTAGGAGGAAAGCTGTTTGAAAAGTTTTTTACATTTATCATGATGAAAGTAGCCATTTTAGGCCCTTTTTAGACCTATACAGTGGGGAGAATAATTATTTGATACACTACCGATTTTGCAGGTTTTCCTCCTTACAAAGCATGGAGAGGTCTGTCATTTTTATCATAGGTACACTTAAACGGTGAGAGACGGAATCTAAAACAAAAATCCTGAAAATCACATTGTATGATTTTTAAGTAATTAATTAGCATTTTATTGCATGACATAAGTATTTGATACATCAGAAAAGCAGAACCTAATATTTGGTACAGAAACCTTTGTTTGCAATTACAGAGATCATACGTTTCCTGCAGTTCTTGACCAGGTTTGCACACACTGCAGCAGGGATTTTGGGCCACTCCTCTGTATAGACCTTCTCCAGATCCTTCAGGTTTCGGGGCTGTCGCTGGACAATACGGACTTTCAGCTTCCTTCAAAGATTTTCTATTGGGTTCAGGTCTGGAGACTGGCTAGGCCACTCCAGGACCTTGAGATGCTTCTTATGGAGCCACTCCTTAGTTGCCCTGGCTGTGTGTTTCGGGTCGTTGTCATGCTGGAAGACCCAGCCACGACCCATCTTCAATGCTCTTACTGAGGGAAGGAGGTTGTTGGCCAAGATCTCGCGATACATGGCCCCATCCATCCTCCCCTCAATACGGTGCAGTCGTCCTGCCCCCTTTGCAGAAAAGCATCCCCAAAGAATGATGTTTCCACCTCCATGCTTCACGGTTGGGATGGTGTTCTTGGGGTTGTACTCATCCTTCTTCTTCCTCCAAACACGGCGAGTGGAGTTTAGACCAAAAAGCTCTATTTTTGTCTCATCAGACCACATGACCTTCTCCCATTCCTCCTCTGGATCATCCAGATGGTCATTGGCAAACTTCAGACGGGCCTGGACATGCGCTGGCTTGAGCAGGGGGACCTTGCGTGCACTGCATGATTTTAATCCATGACGGTGTAGTGTGTTACTAATGGTTTTATTTGATACTGTGGTCCCAGCTCTCTTCAGGTCATTGACCAGGTTCCTGCCGTGTAGTCCCTCACCTTCCTCATGATCATTGATGCCCCACAAGGTGAGATCTTGCATGGAGCCCCAGACCGAGCGTGATTGACCGTCATCTTGAACTTCTTCCATTTTCGAATAATTGCGCCAACAGTTGTTGCCTTCTCACCAAGCTGCTTGCCTATTGTCCTGTAGCCCATCCCAGCCTTGTGCAGGTCTACAATTTTATCCCTGATGTCCTTACACGGCTCTCTGGTCTTGGCCATTGTGGAGAGGTTGGAGTCTGTTTGAGTGTGTGTACATGTGTCTTTTATACAGGTAACGAGTTCAAACAGGTGCAGTTTATACAGGTAATGAGTGGAGAACAGGAGGGCTTCTTAAAGAAAAACTAACAGGTCTGTGAGAGCTGGAATTCTTACTGATTGGTAGGGGATCAAATACTTATGCCATGCAATAAAATGCTAATTAATTACTTAAAAATCATACAATGTGATTTTCTGGATTTTTGTTTTATATTCTGCCTCTCACAGTTGAAGTGTACCTATGATAAAAATTACAGACCTCTATATGCTTTGTAAGTAGGAAAACCTGCTGATTTAGCAGGTTATCAAATCTCCCCACTGTACATGCATCCTATAAGACCCTATGATCTGTAAACTGTACATGATACAGACATCTTTGTCATTATACTCCTAATAGTGTGCTCTAACATGCAGTATGTCTAGATTCTGAAATACAAATTTTCACATTCATTTATTCAACATTAACTATTTAATGGATATCAAAACTACCCATTTTGATTTAGCTTATTTTTTTAGATATACTGTTTGGAACAATATACTCTTCAAACGCATCGCATTTTCAGAGTGGGCTCTCTTGGTACTTGTAACAATGTGACCCATTTTTTATACATGAACATTTACATTATAGGTCATTAACCAATCTCAGCCCTCCTTTAGGATTGCACATTCAGCAATCACCAGCAGAGGGCATTCCTTGTAATCCATTCGCTGTGTTGGTGGTGCCCATAAAATTGATCAGAACTTCAGAATAGGCGGAGAGCCCACTCTGGAAAAGTGATATACTCTACAAGTACATCGTTCCAAACTATATGTCTTTTAAAATGAACAAAATCAAAAAGGGTTGTTGAGAGATTAATGTTAAATAAATGAAAGTGTATTTCAAAATCTAACATACTCCTTATAGTGTGCTCTATGTACGGTTCACAGATCATAAGGTCTTACAAGAGGCATGTATTCGTACCCCCTGACTTATTCCCAATTGTGTTACAGCCTGAATTCAAAATTGATTAAATAAATACATCTCACCCATCTACACACAACCCCATAATAACAAACTGAAAACATGTTTTTACAAATGTTAGATAATTGATTGAAAACGAAATACAGAAATATCTAATTTACATAAGAATTCACAGTCAATACATGTTAAAATCACCTTTGGCAGTGATTACAGCTGAGCGTCTTTCTGGGTAAGTCTCTAAGAGTAAGAGCTTTACACACCTGGATTGTATAATTTTTGCACATTATTCTTAAAAAATTATTCAAGGTCTGTCAAGTTGTTTGTTGATCATTGCTAGACAGCCATTTCTAAGTCTTGACAATTTTTTTGTATTTATTATGGATCCCCATTAGCTGATGCCAAAGCAGCAGCTACTCTTACTGGTTCCAGCAAAATTTAAGGCAGTTTATACAATTTTAAAACATTACAATACATTCACAGATTTCACACCACACTGTGTGCCCGCAGGCCCCTTCTCCACCACTACCACATGTCTACAGTACTACATCCATGTGTATGTATAGTACGTATGTTATCATGTGTGTATGCATGTCTGTGCCAATGTTTGTTGCTTCACAGTCCCTGTTGTTCCATAAGTTTTTTTTACTGTTCAAGTTCAAATTTTACTGCTTGTATGAGTTACTTGATGTGGAATAATAGACTTCAGTGTAGTCATGGCTTTATGTAGTACTGTGTGCCTCACATAGTCTGTTTCGGACTTGGGAACTGTGAAGAGACCTTTTGTGGGGTATGCATGGGTGTCCGAGCTGTGTGCCAGTAGTTTAGACAGACAGCTCGGTGCATTCAACATGTCAATACCTCTCAGTGAAGAAGTCAATCTCTTCTCCACTTTCAGCCAGGAGAGATTGACATTAATATTAGCTCTCTGTGTACATCCAAGGGCCAGCCGTGCTGCTCTGTTCTGAGCCAATTCCAATTTTCCTAATTCCTTTTTTGTGGCACCTGACCACACGACTGAACAGTAGTCAAGGTGTGACAACTTGTGCCTGTAGGACCTGCCTTGTTGATAGTGTTAAGGCAGAGCATCACTTTATTATAGACAGACTTCTCCCCATCTTAGCTACTACTGCATCAATATATTTTGACCATGGCAGTTTACATTCTAGTGTTACTCCAAGCAGTTTAGTCATCTCAACTTGCTCAATTTCCACATAATTTATTACAAGATTTCGTTGAGGTTTAGTGAGTGTTTTGTTCCAAATACAATGCTTTTAGTTTTACAAATATTTAGGGCTAACTTATTCCTTGCCAACCACTCTGAAACTAACTGCAGCTCTTTGTTGAGTGTTGCAGTCATTTCAGCCGCTGTATATTTTCAAACTGATTTAAAGTCTAAACTGGCCACTCCGGAACATTCAATGTCGTCTTGGTAAGCAACTCCAGTCTATATTTGTCCTTGTGCAGCCACCATCATAACTGAAAATATGAAGAGTGGTACTCAGTGATGTGTTGTTGGATTTGGTTCAAACAATGCTTTTTATTCTGGACATAGTTAATTTATTTTCCAAATGATTGGCAGTTTTACTTTAGTTTCTTATTACAAACAGGATGCATGTCTTTGGAATATGTTTTTATTCTGTACAGGCTTCCTTCTTTTCACTCTGTTATTTGTTAGTATTGTGGAGTAACTACAGTGCATTTGGAATGTAATTCAGACCCCTTCACCTTTTCCACATTTTGTGACATTAAAAGCCTATTCTAAAAAAATATATTTTTTAAAATGTCCCCCTCAATCTACACAATACCCCATAATAACAAAGCGTTAACAGGTTTTTAGAAATGTTTGCAAATGTATAAACATTTTTAAACAAATACCATATTCACATACGAGTATTCAGCCCCTTTGCTATTCGACTCGAAATTGAGCTCAGGTGCATCCTGTTTCCATTAATAATCATTGATGTTTCTACAACTTGATTGGTGTCCACCTGTGGTAAATTCAATTGATTGGACATGATATGGAAAGGCACACAACTGTCTATATAAGGTCCCACAGTTGACCGTGCACATCAGAGCAAAAACCAGGCAATGAGGTCGAAGGAATGGTCCGTAGAGGATTGCGTCGAGGCACAGATATGGCGAAAATAACCGAAAAATGTCTGCAGCATTGAAGGTCCCCAAGAACACATTTGCCTCCATCATTCTTAAATGGAAGAAGTTTAGAGCAACCAAGACTCTTTCTAGAGCTGGCTGCCTGGCCAAACTAAGCAATCGGGGGAGAAGGGCCTTGGTCAGGGAGGTGACCAAGAACCCGATGCCGTCGGGGATACGCTAAATACAAATGTGATTCACATTTTCAAACAGTCCAGATTTTCCAACGGGGCTATAGGGCAAGTTTTTTTTCTTCTCTCACCTGATTAGCCTCATTTCACTGCCAAAAAATGTAATAATCTAGTGTTCAGCGAGATAACACAATGTCAAATTCAGGTAGCCTAGTCAAATACATCCAGTCACATTAACCGTTACTCTTGCGGGAATTCCACTAACGGTCCATATGTAGCCAACGTTGCTGCTGCTCATTCCTTTTGCTCGAAAATGAACTAATGGTTAAAAAAATGTAAGGCCCATGTCCATAGAAACACATACCAGCTCTACTGGTAGTACTGCTACGACCAGCAGCACTGCACCTGTCGATGACACAAGTTGTTCTGCTTCCACGAGCACATCCAATGCTAGCATCAGTAACTCTACATTTGTTGTTAGCCCAGCTAGCATGGACACTGACAGTTGTGAAATGGATGCAGCCGAAGAGCTACTGCCCCCTTACCCGGGAAAGCACCAAACGGACAGGGATGTTGGACCATCGAAGAGTTGCAAATATGATGACTACATTGATTTGGGGTTCACTTATATTGGGAGTAGTGCCTTTCCTCAGCCACTGTACTTTTGCACATATAACACACTATCTCACAACTCGATGAAACCTTCACTCTTGCACAAGCATTTAGAAACAAAACATGCCACTGTTTTTTGAGCGAGAATTAAGATTACTTTTGAGTAGTAAGACATGTATAAAAGCAACAGATACTCTTAATAAGAAGGGGCTAGAAGCGCCTATTGTGGAGGACTTAATTCTTCCTGATGCCGCAGATATGGCTGGGGAAAAGGCCCCAAAAAACTATACAGACAATGACTTCATCAAACACTGTTTCACGACGCATCAGTGACATGGCAGGAGATGTTTTGAAACAATTACTGCTTCGCATACAAGCCAGTGAATGATATGCATTACAGCTGGATGAGTCAACAGACATGGCGGTCCTGGCACAGTTCCTGGTATATGTCCGTTACGTTCATGGGGGGTCAATTAAGGAAGACTTCCTCTTCTGCAATCCACTGGAAACTATAACTAAAATATTTTTATAATGGACAGCTTTGTGACATCAAATGGACTTTGGTGGTTAAGATGTGTTGGTGTCTGTATTGATGGTGCAAAAGCCATGACAGGGAGACAGTGGAGTGGTAATGCGCGTGCAAGCAGTTGCTCCCGACGCCACTTGGGTACACGGCAGTATCCACCGAGAGGCGCTTGCTGTCAAAGGAATGCCGGACAGCTTGAAAGACGTTTGGACACTACAGTGAAAACGGTAAACTTTTTTCTGCACTATGCAATATGGGCAGCAACCATGTAACGCTTTTACAACATACAGAAGTGCGCTGGTTATCAAGGGGTACTTTTAAAAATTTTTTATTGAGAGACGAGCTCATTTTACTGACCATAATTTTCACTTGTCTGACCGCTTGCATGATGACGAGTTTCTCACGCAACTGTCCTATCTGGGTGATGTTTTTTCTTGCCTGAATGATCTGAATCTAGGATTAGAGACTCTCCGCAACTATATATATTCTATGTGCTGGACAAAATTGAGGCCATGATTAAGAAGTTGGAGCTCTTCTGTCTGCATTAACAAGGACAACACACAGGTCTTTCTATCATTGTATGATTTCTCAAGCTTACGAACAATGTCAAATGTGATATAGCGTAGTACCTGAGTGAGTTGGATGTGCAATTACGCAGGTACTTTCCCATAACGGATGACCCAAAGAACTGGATTCGTTATCCCTTACATGCCCTGCCTCCAGTCCACTTACCGATATCTGAACAAGAGAGCCTCATCAAAATTGCAACAAGCGGTTCTGTGAAAATTTTATCTGAATTTACTGCCCGATATGGCTGCGCTGAGTTTCCTGCTTTCGCAAATCTCGCTGTTAAAACACTGATGCCCTTTGCAACCATGTACCTATATGATAGTGGATTCTTGGCACTGACTAGCATGAAAACGAAATCCAGGCACAGACTGTGTGGAAAATAATTTAAGACAGAGACTCCAATACAACCCAACATTGCAGAGGTATGTGCATCCTTTCACAATTTGATGAGAAAATAAGGTTTTATGTAAGATTAACTAAATAAAGAGCAAAATTATTATTTGTGCCCTGGTCCAATAAGAGCTCTTCCCACGAGCCGGGCTGTGACTAAGTGACAAACTTCTTATGTTTAATTAATATAGTGTGTGTGGCAGGCTTACAATGATGGCAAACAAACAATATTTGAGAGTGCGCTGACCCTGGAGCTAGAGGTGGTACGCAGCTGGAGGTTGAATGTTTGAAGGGGTACGGAACTATAAAAAGTTTGGGAACTACGGATCTATGCAGCACTCCACCAATCAGGCCTTTATGGTAGAGTGGCCAGATGGAAGCTGCTTCTCAGTAAAAGGCACAGCCTGCTTGGAGTTGCCAAACGGCACGGCTCCTAAAGGACTCTCAGGCCATGAGAAACATTCTCTGGTCTGATGAAACCAAAATTGAACTCTTTGGCCTGAATGCCAAGTGTCACGTCTGGAGGAAACCAGGCCAATACCATCCCTACAGTGACTCATGTTGGTGGCAGCATCATGCTGTGGGGATGTTTTTCAATGGCAGGGACTGGGAGACTAGTCAGGATCGAGGGAAAGATGAATGGAGCAAAGCACAGGGAGATCCTTGATGAAAACCTGCCCCAGAGCGCTCAGGGCCTCAGACCGGGACGAAGGTTCACTTTCCAACAGGACAACAACCCTAAGTACACAGCCAAGACAAAGGAGTGGCTTTGGAACAAGTATCATAATGTCCTTGAGTGGTCCAGCCAGAGCCCGAACTAGAACCCGGCCGAACATCTTTGGAGAGACCTGAAAATAGACTTTGGGGGGGCTTTATTTGGCTCATTGCGCTCTAGCAACTGCTTGTGGCGGGCCGGGCGCCTGCAGGCTGGCTTCCGGGTTAAGCAGGTGGTGTTAAGGACTGCGGTTTGGTGGGTCATGACTCGACCTTCACCTCTCCCGAGCCCATTGGAGAGTTGCAGCGATGAGACAAGATCATAATTGAAATTTGATATATATATATATATATTTTTTTTTTTATGGTTGAATTAATAAACTAAACTAGCCAAGAAGACTCTAGGCTGTAATCACTGACAAAGGTGCTTCAAAAGTACTGAGTAAAGGGTCTGAATACCTATGTAAATGTGATACTTTTAAAACAAAATAGCAAGCTTTTTAATAAAAAAAAACATTGCTTTTTCATTATGGGGTATTGTTTGTAGATTGGGGGGGGGGGACATTTTAATCCATTTTATTTATATACATTTGCAAGTCATGGCAACAATGGGGTATTGTTGCCATTAAAGGGTTTGAATACTTATTGACTGAAGACATTTCAGCATTTCCTTTTTTAGGAAATTTGACAAATTAATTAAACAATTCCACTTTGATATTATGGAGTATTGTGTGTAGGCCAGTGAAAACATGTCAATTGATTCCATTTCAAATTCCGGCTCTAACGCAAGAAAATGTGGAAGAAGTCCCGGGGGTGTGACTAGTTTTCAGAAGACACTGTAGGTCTGGAAAGGGCCTAAAATGGCCACTTTCATCATGATTTCATAGAAAAAAAAATTTATACAAATGTAAAAAGCATGTGTAAAATCCTTCCTCCCAATGAAGTTTCTGAGAATTGCCAGAACAATCTGAGATGCCAAAAATATATTTTCTGTTCCCGCTGGCATGTAATCGTCCTCTAGGCTTTTTCAATAGACTTCAATAACTGTTGTTGTGATGTATACTGAACCTAGGTCTCTGTGAATTAAGATGTTAGAAGTAGTTTGAGGATAAAAAAAAAAAAAATGTAGCCTACAAACTTCTCGCTCTGGTCTAAGTAGACCACAATTGCAGAGGTGAGTGATTGTGGACATTGCCATGCAAACAGAGTTCTTTACAATGTTGTTTCTCCCCCTTCTCCACAAACGAATGAGTACACAGTTAAGTCAGTTGGTAGACTGTTCATCTGCTGTTGACTAGAACCTAAGTAAACCATTCAGGCAGTACCAAATATTTAATTTACCTGGTTATTTGAACAGACAATGTTAAAGGCTGTGTCACCATTATATTTTGTCACCATTTTTTTTTTATCCACCAGGTACATCAACACTCATGGAGGCTCTGGCGGCCAATGGGACAGCTGGCCTGCAGAGTGCAGTGTCAGGAGTCACTGCAGTCTCCGGGGTGGCAGGGAAACGGCGCTTCGAGGAGCAGCGCTCAGTCTTCGACAAGCGCCTTCGGTTCAGCGTCCGGCAGACTGAGAGTGCCTACCGCTACAGGGACCTTGTCGTCAAGAAGCAGGATGGCTTCACCCACATCCTCCTCTCCACCAAGTCCTCGGAGAACAACTCACTTAACCCCGATGTGAGTCATGCCTGTCTTGTCTTTTCCCTAACAAAACAATTGTTACACTGCATGACAGGCCAAAAATAGTAGTACTTCATCGTTTAGTTATGCCAACTTTTCCAAACAATTGGTAGTCAAATATAAATGTATGCAAACTATCTGAAACGAAAGTCAAATACTGGTCCTATAAAAAATATTGGGTTGGTGTCCTGGATTAAGCCTAGTACTGTACTAAAACGTATTTCCAATATTAACTCCATTTAAAGTGCTTCTTAATCTCAGACTAGGCTTCATCTGTGTCTAGGTAATTGGACAATAATAATTGTCTCCCTCATGGCTACCTCAGGTGATGAAGGAGATGCAGAGTGCCATGGCCACGGCGGCGGCAGACGACAGCAAGCTGGTCCTGCTGAGCGCCGTGGGTAGCATCTTCTGCTTCGGCCTGGACTTCATCTACTTCATTAGACTGCTCACCGACGACCGCAAGAAGGAGAGCATCAAGATGGCTGAGACCATTAGGTAGGTCAGAAGGGTGTACTTTTGTTTTATATTTTGTATGTGGATTGTTTTCAGAGAAGAAAAAAAATGATGAAAACAAAAAAACTTTCTGTCCCTTACTGACGTTTGAAGGCTCACCTTGGCCCTTTCTCGATTGTCCAAAAATGTGTCCTGTCCTTGTCCCTCTTACATCATCTGCACTGATTGGAGAAAACAAAATGGTGGAATGGTTGATTTCATCTCTGGTCAGTTCTTTCAGATCAGTGCAAGTGACAGATTTGTAGACAATTGTCTCGAATCATCGGTTATTTTGATCAGGTGGAACAAATGAGTAGAACGTTAGCTGTGTGTTGTAGGGGCAGTCTTTGTAATGAAAAACATAAGGCATTGTGATGCCGAATGAAATTACTGGGAGTTTATACAGTTGAAGTTTGGGAGTTTACATACACTTAGGTTGGAATCATTAAAACTCGTTTTTCAACCACTCCACAAATTTCTTGTAAACAAACTATAGTTTTGGCAAGCCGGTTAGGACATCTACTTCGTGCATGACACAAGTCATTTTTCCAACAATTGTTTACAGACAGATTTATTTCACTTATAATTCAATGTATCACAATTCCAGTGGGTCAGAAGTTGACTGTGCCTTTTAAACAGCTTGGAGAATTCCAGAAAATTATGTCATGGCTTTAGAAGCTTCTGATAGGCTAATTGACATCATTTGAGGCAATTGGAGGTGTATCTGTGGATGTATTTCAAGGCCTACCTTCAAACTCGGTGCCTCTTTGCTTGACATCATGGGGAAATCAAAAGATATCCAAGACCCCCGAAAAAAATTTGTGGGGGGGGCTAGCAAGCCGAAGAACACCATCCCAACCGTGAAGCACGGGGGTGGCAGCATCATGTTATGGGGGTGCTTTGCTGCAGGAGGGACTGGTGCACTTACAAAATAGATGAAATTATGTGGATATATTGAAGCAACATCTCAAGACCTCAGTCAGGAATTGAAAGCTTGTTCGCAAATGTGTTTCCATATGGACAATGACCCCAATCATACTTCCAAAGTTGTGGCAAAATGGCTTAAGGATAACAAAGCCAAGGTATTTGAGTGGCCATCACAAAACCCTGACCTCAATCCTATAGAAAATTTGTGGGCAGAACTGAAAAGGTGTGTGCAAGCAAGGAGGCCTACAAACCTGACTCAGTTACTTACACCAGCTCTGTCAGGAGGAATGGGCCAAAATTCACCCAACTTATTGTGGGAAGCTTGTGGAAGGCTACCTGAAACGTTTGACCCAAGTTAAACAATTGAATGGCAATGCTACCAAATATTAATTGAGTGTATGTAATCTTCTGACCCAGAATGTGATGAAAGAAATAAAAGCTGAAATAAATAACTCTCTCCTATTATTCTGACATTTCACATTCTTAAAATAAAGTGGTGAGCCTAACTGACCTAAGACAGGGAATTTTTACATGGATTAAATGTCAGGAATTGTAAAACTTGAGTTTAAATGTGTTTGGCTAAGGTGTATGTAAACTTCCGACTTCAACTGTATATGGAGTGTGCGCCACTTTATTTAGCTTTAGTTTAGTCTTTGTAATGATGCCACAGAAGACGGTTATGCAGACAGTCTGTCATCTCCATCCTCAGGACATTCGTGAACACATTCATCCAATTCAAGAAGCCCATCATCGTAGCCGTGAATGGACCGGCGGTGGGCCTCGGAGCATCTATCCTCCCGCTGTGTGACGTTGTCTGGGCCAACGAGAAATCCTGGTTTCAGACACCCTATACCACCTACGGACAGACACCCGACGCTTGCGCCTCCCTCACCTTCCCTCGCATCATGGGCGTGGCCTCCGTGAGTTCATACGGCATTGTCCTAAAATCCTCCTCCGAGGGGGAGTAGTCCAGATGTAGTGTGGGGAACTATTTAAGTGTAGCACTCACCGGGCTGGTTTTCCTGCGATGGGGAATATCCTGTCCAATACAAAAAATAAGAATGGAGTGGGACAGCCCCACTCCTTTTTAAATGTTTTTATTTATTTAAAAAAGACAACTATTAATACTATTACCATACCAGTACTTTTTCCTGCTTAACCTCACCCCGTCCTCTCCCGTCTTCTCTCTCCCTCCCCCTCTTCTCCCAGGCCAATGAGATGTTGCTGAGTGGGCGGAAGCTGACAGCCCAGGAGGCCTGCGCTAAAGGTCTCGTGTCCCAGGTGCTGTGGCCTGGGACTTTCACTCAGGAGGTGATGGTTCGCATTAGGGAGCTAGTCACTTGTAATTCAGTTGTAAGTCATCCTTTTCATTTTATTTTGAATTGTTTTTATATTTTGTGGCGTCTCTTTTCCACACAGTACGACCCTGCCCCTCTCCCTCACTTTGGTCTTTTGTTCTCTTGCTTTTTTTGTCTCATCAAAAAACATTTTCCCACCGACACTCATTTACAGTGCCTTCGGAAAGAATTCAGACCGCACATTGTTACGTTAGTTTTATTCTAAAATTGTTTTGTTTTTTTATTCCCTGCAACCTACAAACAATACCCCATAATGAAAAGCAGTCACATTTACATACGTATTCAGACCCTTTACTCAGTACTTTGTTGAAGCACCTTTGTCAGCGATTACAGCCTCAAGCCTTCTTGGGCATGACGCTATAAGCTTGGCCACCTGTATTGGGGGAGTTTCTCCCATGATTCTCTCAAGCTGGATGGGGATCGTCGCTGCACAGCTATTTTTAGGTCTCTCAAAAGATGTTAGATCGGGTTCAAGTCCGGGCTCGGGCTCAGAGGTTTGTCCCGAAGCCACTCCTGCGTTGTCTTGACTGTGTGCTTAGGGTGTTTGTCCTGTTGTAAGGTGAATCTTTGCCCCAGTCTGAGGACCTGAGCAAGTTTTCATCAAGGATTTTTGTACTTTGCTCCATTCATCTTTCCCTTGATCCTGACTCGTCCCTCAGTCCCTGCCGCTGAAAAACATCCCCACAGCATGATGCTGCCACCGCCAGGTTTCCTCCAGATGCTTGGCATTCAATCTTGGTTTCATCAGACCAGAGAATCTTGTTTCTCATGGTCTTGAGTCTTTTAGGTGCCTTTTGGTAAGCTCCAAGCGGTCTGTCGTGCCTTTTACTGAGAATTGGCTTCTATCTGGCCACTCTACCATAAAGGCCTGATTGGTGGAGTGCTGCAGAGATGGTTGTTCTTCTGGAAGGTTCTCCCATCTCAAAAGAGGAAACTCTGGAGCTCTGTCGGTGGCCATCAGGTTCTTGGTCACCTCCCTGACTAAGGCCCTTCTCTCCCAATTGCTCAGTTTGGCCGTGCGGCCAGCTATAGAACGAGCCTTTAGGTTCCAAACTTCCATTTAAGAATGTGTTCTTGGGGACCTTCAATGCTGCAGAAATTTTTTGGTGTCCTTCCCCAGATCTGATCGACAACAATCCTGTCTCGAAGGACAATTCCTTCGACCTCATGACTTGATTTTTGCTCTGACATGCACTGTCAACTGTGGGACCTTATATAGACAGGTGTCTTTCTAAATCATGTCCAATCAAATGAATTGGCCACAGGTGGACTCCAAGTTGTCGGGACATCAAGGATGATCAAAGGAAGTTGGATGCACCTGAGCTCAACTTGGATTCTAATAGCAAAGGGTTTGAATACTAATAAGGTATTTCTGTATACATGTATTTTAGCTTTTGTCATTATGGGGTATTTTGTGTGTAGATTGAGGATTTTTATTATTTAATCGATTTTAGAATAAGGCTAACGTAACAAGGGGTCTGAATAGTTTCCAAATGCACTGCGCACACACACTCTCCTAGCCGTAGTGTTCGCTTGAATTGTTATATTTTAGTCTCCCGGGATACCAGTATCACAATTTTTTTTGTCCATGGCAAAAAAATTCAACAAAACG